>NC_054534.1:85486274-85832274 GCF_017654505.1 Polyodon spathula | reverse complement strand
CTGTAATTAAAGACTAAACGAGAGGAAGAAAGAGGAAGGTCAAGTGGCAATTGAATTAATGAACCTCATAGAGGATGACATGACTGCTGTAGCTGAAATTAAATTTCATATTATGAATTAAATCTTCAACAGATGTTCTTTTCATGTGTCATGTCACAGAAGAAGAGATGGATTTTAAGAAGACTAAGTGCGTATTTAGATTTGAGAATGATGCTACTGCCATTAAATTGCATATTTCATTGGATAACTGAAAACATGTATCAGTGCATGTTAATAGAAGTTTTACAGTATCATTCTAGTGCTTCTTATGCAGTAAGGAATATTATTTTGATGAACTACATTAACACCAATCAATGGAATAAAATAGTTATATAATACTTTAATAATACTTTAAATATGTGTGGTGTTTGCCTACGAGACTGACAATGATTGGTATGTACAGCATTTATTGTGTCTGAATATAAATCTTGATTATACTTTGTTTGTATTTTAGCAGCTTTAGCAATAAACGTTATGTCTCTGAGAGCTTTAACTGTAACTGTGCCAAGCTTTCATAGAAACAAACATCCAAACAAAACACTAAAATTCAGCTGTGCATGCAGCTTGTGTATATAAGAACATAAGAAAGTTTATAAATGAAAGGAGGCCATTCGGCCCATCTTGCTTGTTTGATTGTTAGTGGCTTATTGATCACATAATCTCATCAAGTAGCTTCTTGAAGAATCCCAGGGTGTCAGCTTCAATAACTTCACTGGGGAGTTGATTCCAGACCCTCACGATTCTCTGTGTAAAAAAGTGCTTCCTATTTTCTGTTCTGAATGCCCCTTTGTCTAATCACCATTTGTGACCCCTGGTCCTTGTTTCTTTTTTCAGGTCAAAAAAGTCCCTTGGGTCGACATTGTCAATACATTTTAGAATTTTGAATGCTAGAGATAGGTCGCCACGTAGTCTTCTTTGTTCAAGACTAAATAGATTAAATTCTTTTAGCCTGTCTGCATATGACATGCCTTTTAAACCCGGAATAATTCTGGTCGCTCTTCTTTGCACTCTTGCTAGAGCAGCAATATCCTTTTTGTTGCGAGGTGACCAGAACTGAACCCAATATTCAAGATGAGGTCTTACTAATGCATTGTACAGTTTTAACATTACTTCCCTTGATTTAAATTCAACACTTTTCATAATGTATCCGAGCATCTTGTTGGGCTTTTTTATAGCTTCCCCACATTGTCTAGATGAAGACATCTCTGAGTCAACAAAAACTCCTAGGTCTTTTTCATAGAGTCCTTCTTTAATTTCAGTATCTTCCATATGATATTTATAATGCAGATTTGTATTTCCTGCGTGCAGTACCTTACACTTTTCTCTATTAAATGTCATTTGCCATGTGTCTGCCCAGTTCTGAATCTTGTCTAGATCATTTTGAATGACCTTTGCTGCTGCAACAGTGTTTGCCACTCCTCCTACTTTTGTGTCATCTGCAAATTTAACAAGTTTGCTTACTATACCAGAATCTAAATCATTAATGTAGATTAGGAATAGCAGAGGACCTAACACCTAATACTCCACTGGTTACCACACTCCATTCTGAGGTTTCTTCTCTAATCAGTACTTTCTGTTTTCTACATGTTAACCACTCCCTAATGTACATGTGTTTCCTTGAATCCCAACTGTGTTCAGTTTGAGAATTAATCTTTTATGCAGGACTTTGTCAAAAGCTTTCTGGAAATCTAAATAAACCATGTCATATGCTTTGCAATTATCTATTCTCGATGTTGCATCCTCAAAAAAATCAAGCAGGTTAGTTAGACGATCCCCCTTTCCTAAAGCCATGTTGACTGTCTCCCAGGACCCTGATACCATATAGGTAATTTTCTATTTTGGATCTTATTATAGTTTCCATAAGTTTGCATATAATAGAAGTCAAGCTTATTGGTCTGTAGTTACCTGGTTCAGTTTTGTTTCCCTTTTTGTGGATCAGTATTACGTTTGCAATTTTCCAGTCTGTTGGTACAACCCCTGTGTCAAGAGACTGTTGCATGATCTTGGTTAGCGGTTTGTAAATAACTTCTTTCATTTCTTTGAGTACTATTGGGAGGATCTCATCTGGCCTAGGGGATTTGTTTATTTTAAGAGCTCCTAATGCCTCGGTTATGTCATTTAAAACTGGATAGGAACTGATTGACATGTTGTCAGTATCCTCCTTTGTCAAGGCACCCTCTAGTCGGTGCCTTGACAAATTGTGTTAGGAAGCAGTCATTTGTCATTTCCACCATTACAATTTCATCCTTCGTGCTCCAAACCAGGTTTTCCCATTTTATATGGGGGAAGTTGAAATCCCTCATTAGTATGGCATCCCCTTTGCTACAAGCATTTCTAATGTCATTGTATAACAGATGATTTTGCTCGTCGTCTGAATCTGGCGGTCTATAGCATGCTCCTATTATTATGCCCTTTGAATTTTTGTCTGTTATTCTGACCCATATTAATTCTGCTTTATTTTCTTTGTCCAGGTTTAACACCTGGGCTTCAAGACTGTTTCTTATGTATAGCACTACCTCTCCACCTCTTCTGTCCTGCCTGTCTTTCCTATACAGTGTATACCCACAAATATTATATTCGTCCCCATCACTCTCAGACAACCAAGTTTCTGTAACACCTATCACATCATAATTACTTGTTAGTGAGTAGCTTCAAGTTCTAAAATTTTGTTTCTGATATGTTTACCATTTAGATAAATACATTTAATTGCTGTCTCTCCTTGAGTTGTTGCCATTGTTTTGATGCGGTCTCCCTTCTGTTTTTTTGTTGATTTCTCCCCCCTTCCTTTCTAGTTTAAATGCTTCTGAACCTGCTTGAGGATCTTTTCTCCAAGTAGATTGGTCCCCTTTTTATTTAAGGGCAGTCCGTCCTGTCTATACAGATAGTCCTTGTTGTAGCAAGTGGTCCAATGATCAAGATAGGTGAAGCCTTCCCATGTGCACCACGTCTTCAGCCATGTGTTTAGATTAATTATTTCCAGCTGTCCATATGGTCCTTTGCAAGCTTCTGGCAGTATCCCAGAAAATACCACAGTTTTGGTCTTGTCTTTTAATTTCCTTCCTAGCTCTCTGAATTTGTTTTGCAGGGATTTTGGTCTGTCTCTTCCAATGTTGTTTGTATCGATGTGGACGACTACTACCGGGTCATCTCCTGTTCGTTTTAGGAGCCTGTCCACGTTCTCAGTGATGGGCGTGACAGAGGCTCCTGAAGGCAGCACACTGTTGTAGTAAGGGGGTCCAAACTGCAAACTGAACTTGCTGATGTATGTTAACTTTTGATGTTAAGTAAACCCAGCCTGCATGAGCACTTCCAGATGGTACAAGCCTTGAATTTTAACCACGATATTCACTTATATATCAGTATGAACTAAACTTGTATCAAATCTTAATACTTTTAGGTTACCTAAGCCTAATGACAAAATAAAACAAAACTATATAATACACTATAAAATACACATGTATTTCTTAATTCTTTTTGTTATTGTTTAATTATTATTTATTAGTTAATGATCACCCGCACCTGGCTACCATTGTAAAGTAGAGCCAGGTGCAGAGAATGTAAAGAGAGCAAGCAGTCTCTTCGGGGCTCCTGTGTGAAGAAGCCCGCTTGATTGTGTGCTCAAGCATATGAGGGAAAAAAAAAAGATACTGTGTGATCCTTTTGTTTCGTGTTTGTTTAAAAACTGTGTGTCTATTGTTTATTTGTCAGGTAAACGACTTAACCACCTTGCAAGATAGTTCTTGATGTGTGTAGTCAGCGCTCCAAAAAACTGAGTTAGGTTTTTGTTTTCGTTTTTTGTTTATTTTGTTTATTAAAAATAGCACGCAGGCGCAAAAATTCAAGTTCCTGTGTCCTGGGTCTAATTTTAAATAGGCAAATGAACAGTGGAGAATGAGCCCGGTTGCATGTGAAATGACAAGTTAATCGATGGCCTGTTGCATTTTATTGCAAGCTGATCTTGTAGACTGCTATGCCAGTCAAGCAGCTGGGTACCTAAAACAACCTAGCTTTTACATCTGCAGCAATCATATATTCCCTGTATACAATCACACTTTTTAATCCCCCCCCCCCCCATTAAGATGAAAAAAAGGTGAATTGTAGACAGAGATAATTGACATATTTGACTTTACTGACAGAAGGTTGGAATCAAGCAAGAAAAAAATCATTCAAAGCACACAACACACTGAAGACAAGAGTTTGGCTAGGCTAGGGAGAAGACTCAAGAGGGAACAGTGGCACCCCAGATCTTCATAGAGTGAAGGGCCCATCCCAAAGTCAAATTATTTGCCTATCTTCTTCTTTCATATGGCGTTTGAAAAGCAACAGGCTACAGTTGAAATTTTAGATTTGTACGGCATTCAGGGTAGCTGTGTGGAATCCACTTGTTCCTCCAGAATCCGCGTGTATTGGGCACACATCAACGATGTGCCTGATGGTTTGCACCTCACTGCATGCAGTTTGGTGAGTCCTTCAATTTCCATTTATGGAAGAAATATCCACCCCTCCGCGTTGTTTGGATGTGGTTTCCAAGATCTTGTTATACTGTCTGTTTAAATGTATCCCTGCATGTTGCAGGGCGGTAGGAAAGCCCTGCTTAAATGTATTCGTTTATTTCTAGAACGGGGTTTCTCCCTCCACCCCTGTGTTATTTTGTATTTGTTTGTTTTATAATTTATTGTATTGTATATATATATATATATATATATATATATATATATATATATCTATATATATATATATATATATATATATATATAGATGACGGCGAACCGTCGTGTGTTTTGTTTATTGTTTTATATTTGTATATATGACGGCGTGCCCGTGCATTTTGTTTTGTTATTGTTTTTGGATTGTTTTGCAGTGTGGATGGGAAACCCCATCCACATTAAAAACTCTTGCAGAAGGTGGCCATCTCCCGAATTAATTAAGTGATTAATTTGAGAAGCAGGAGTTGCCTCTCCCTTCAGCATTGGAGGAACCAGGGCAGGATGCTGCCGGACCTCAGCAGCCCCTGTATAGGTTGCTGAGGGTAACACTGGGGAAAAATACCTGGCCGCAGTGGCTGCGAAGAGGACCAACCTCTGCACCACAGCTAGGCCTGGCTTTCCTCCCTCCATCGCCTCCCGAGGGTCCGCTGCTGCCCTGCCTCGCACCGCCTAATGATGCCTGCCTCGTACCGCCCAAGGATGCCTGCCTCGCACCACCCAAGGATGCCACATCTGCATCGCCTGGGGCTGCCTGTTGCTCCGCATCACCTGGGGCTGCCTGTTGCTCCGCATCGCCTGGGGCTGCCTGTTGCTCCACATCGCCTGGGGCTGCCTGTTGCTCCGCATTGCTTGGGGCTGCTAAATCTCTCTTTTATCCCCTAGGATTGCTGAGGGTCCCGCTTCGCCTGGGTTTGCCAAGGGTCCCGCGTCACCTGGGGTTGCAGAGGGTTCTGCTTCACCTGGGGTCGTCGAGGGTTCCGCTTCGCCTGGGGTCCTTGCTCTCCCTCTTCCGGGACTTTGAGAAGGGGGGAGGTAGCCAATGGGGCCATGGGGGGGTATATGTAGTAGGGTGGTAGGAAAACCCTGCTTAAATGTATTTGTGTTCAGAGTAGGAGAGGGAGGGTTCATGGGTGACACCAGGGTTCTTGGTGGAAGAGGAAGGAGAGAGGGTGGTGGATTAAAGACTTTATACACTGTTTAAATAAATAATAATAAAACAGAAAAAAAACAACTCCATCTTTTTTGCAAAATCATCTAATACTGCCCATGGCAGAGTTTTCATTCAAGGGTATTTTCAGGTGACACGAATCATTGAAGTCCAACAGTAAGAATAAAACAGGTGACTAATATTTAATTGATGATTTTTTTAAATGTTAAAAATACATGCACAATCATTTTTATAGGTGCCCACCTGCCATTTTAATTTGTTTCAAGCCGCCTCCAAGCTCACACACTGAAGAGCTAATTGTAAGTATATAACAAGAGAACATATTTCTGCTGTGACAAAACCACATATAGTGGTACTCTAAGTATTGTGTGCACTCTGAATGCAGCCTGTAATCCAACAAGTGATAACAGAACCCAGAGCAGACAGGTGCTCAATGCCTTCTTCATCACCTCAGAATACAACAGCTGGATCCTACAAACCCTTGAATGGAAATCATTAAAAAAGTAATGAACCAAATGCACAAGAGGCCTTTGAAATGAGTGTGGGTTTAATTTTATTCACTCTACAGATGTCTCAATGACAGATACTATTGTATACTATAATTATGCTAAAAAGTTTCAGTGTGATGTTTTTTTTTTTTTGGGGGGGGGGGGGGGGGGGGGGAGACCTATGGTAGCAGTAGAGTAGTGTTGCCAAGATTTTGTTAGGCTTTGGACTCAATCCTGGAAAAAAACTAATTTGCCCTTTAAAATAAAGTTACCAATTCATGTTCACTTAGTAACTACTCTTAAAAAGACTGGGATAAAGGAGCTAGGGCCTAATGTACAGCACATGCACTACGTAATATCGAAAAATAATACAGTACTTTTAATCCTAGTTTTAGGAAGTATGTTAAATAAATACACATTGTATTGTCCCTAATCAATTAACCAAAAGCCTGATATTTGCTTTGCTTGTTCCTACAGTTACAAAAACAAACCAATTACTCGTAGCAGCTGGCTATGGGCAGTACATAAAGACCCAGCAATTCTGTCTACACCAGTCATCATCGGTTTATAGTTTTTAATACATATTAGCTCTAAGTATTGTACAAGCAAAAAAGAGCCATTCACACTACCCCTACAGGTTTCCCAAATACAATAAAACATTAAAAATAAACTGTAAAATATGTTCTAAACAAAGTAAAAAATTCACAGATTTTAGTTATGGCAACATGAATGTCTTTGAGCCCTGGTGTATGTGTGTGTGTGTGTGTGTGTGTGTGTGTGTGTGTATATATATATATATATATATATATATATATATATATATATATATGTGTGTGTGTGTGTGTGTATTAGATGCATTCAGCACAAAAGCCTTTTGTGCTGAATACATCAAAATTCTTGTGTGCACTGTAAATGCATGTGTTCAAACATTATATTTATTTTGCGACATGGCAGAGGTCCTGCACATGAAAACGTAAACATGTTTTGTTAGTTTGGCAGGAAATGTTCGGGTTACAATAGTTAAATGATCTCCAGACGTGTACTTTTGCATTTGTCCAAAACAATCAAACCGTCCTTTTCCAAGCCCATGCGGAGCACATGGGTAAAAGTATAGGGGGGACAGAGTTAGTTAGTTCAGCTAAGGACTCAAGCAGAAAAACAACAGTAAACAATAAAGATAACAGACAATACACAATGGCATGCGTATTGCTCTGTTTTAATCCATGGGATGGTCCTGAAATAATAGTCCAGATAGTTAAACACCCACATGTAACACAAACATGATCAAGTCCACAGTGAGTGCTATAGTGCTCATGATGTAAATACAGTTAATCGTGACACAAGTAAAATGTTGTCCAGGTATGGTGCTGTCTTTTAGTGACAGCTCCAGATTGTCTAATAACAACAAATAAATAGTTTTTAGACATGACAAAACAAACAAAACACTCACGATTACAATATGGGTCTTCTTCCGGTTTAGCGTTAACCATAACAAAGGAACAGATCACCTCGCTATGTCCCCTTATATACCGTCAATCATGACCCCTCCTCCAATCCACAATTGCCACATCATTTCCCTTCTGGGTCAATGATTTAGTGTACCGTAGCTAAGCCCCCGTTCTAGATGGCCGACCTCTGCCTAACCCTGGGAATGAATTGACTGGCCATCCAGTCCAGGGCACTCTCTTCCCTTTACACAGCACCCTCACAGGTCAGGAGGGAGATTTATCACCAAAACACCCTCACAGGTCAGGAGTGAGATTTATCACCAAAAATCATTCTGCCTCTCACAATTTCTTTTTGAGAATTGCCTGAATTATACAGTATTGTCTGCATTCCCTGATTGAATCATGCCTCAGAAACTCAGCTCATGTTCTAGGCTTTTTCAGTGCATGCATTTGTTACTTGTGGCACTGGAATACATTTAAAAAGCACACAGCTCACTTGTACATTAAAACCTGTATAATATTTGCCAAAACTTCAATATCACAGTGCATTAACAGTATCTTCCTTAGGGCAAAGGAAGTGCTTAACTTCCTTTGTGCTGGCAGACCATATGGAAAAAGAAAATGTTCTTTAAATTAAGACTCATGGGGCCTGAAACTAAACAGGTTTTAATGGGGAAAAAGTTCTAGAAATGGTGTAAAGGTATTCCTGCTTCAGAATTTGTGTCCTTAAAAACTGCAGATCCTTCAATGGTCATTGTGAAATGAGTCAGCATTAAAATACCTGACAAAGGCTTTTAATGAGGAAAGCAAATCTATACTACACCAGTAGATATCAATGAATAATGTCTGCAGTGGAAAAAGGCAATGTATGAAATGCTAATGCGACCCATGAAGTGACCGCTGAGGTAAATTGCACATTAATCTCTATGACTGAGTGCCATGAGCTCCAAACGAGTAGGCAGATACACACTGCAATAAATAGGTCTTTGTCAAACTGCTGAAAATGTGCAGTCTTATATTGTATTTATTAATTGTAATAAACTGACAGTAAAATCTAAATCCGCAGAGGTTGCAATGAAAGCGAGGTGATGGATGAGAGGAGGAATATGACAGCATGAGTGTCAGCAAGATCAGGCATTTCTTTAACCCATCATGGTTTGGAGAGTAAAGTGCAATTCACTGGACTTTTCATAAATCTAGCTCTATCTATGTTGTACAATACGTACTGTCTAAAAGTAAAATGTGAAAAGAAGATTTTATCTTTTGGAAAGGTCCTATCACAGACACTTAAGAAGCTTGCAATAAGGGTTGGTAGTATGCTATCCAGGTGGGTATTAACTAGGGTTATAAAGAGTACTGATATCATAGATTATAATTGGCATTTCTTTCTGTATGAATATTAGGTCCATGTCAAGTAGCAAGTATTAATGAATATGCATCTTTTTTATTAGCTAAAGGTGTCATATATGTAGCACGAACATTCTGGAGGTATTTGTAATTATTCGTTCTCTCATGTCTTTTCACCATTATGCAGCTTTGGGTACATTATATTTAATCAACTTCTAATTAAACATGTGAAAACTATATATATGTAATATGTTTGTAATATGTTTATTCTATATCTATACTACCCGATGGTAATATATATATATATATATATATATAATATATATATATATATATATATATATAGATATTATATATATTATAATATATATATAGTACCAGTCAAAAGTTTGAGTACATCTGCTTGAAACCAGGTTTTTCATGATTATCTATGCTTTTAACAGTATATTCTTGTCTATAAATACTTAATATTTCATTATATGATATGTGTACTAACATAAGCTGATAATCATAAGTGAATTGCATTCAAAAATTTAATTTTTAAATGAAATTGTAAATCTTGTCAATTTCAATGAAATGGTCACCCAAAGCAAGGGGATTTGAGTCTGAAGCCCAAGTCAGTTAAAAGGCTGAAATGTGTATAACACGGTATTAGAACACTGGCCTAAGTATAAAAGTGTCTTTGTTAGATGTTCTCTGAGTTAACTAGCATGTTACCTAATTAACCTTTTGTCACCGATTATTGTTAACAGGTGAGGGTCCATGATTACTATACAAGGGAGCAGAAAATGGCAAAATACTCTGAGTTAAGCAAAGAATTACTTTAAGAAATGAAGGTCAATCTTTCAGACAAATCACAATAACTTTGCAAGTGTCTGTAACTGCTATGGCCAAGACCATCAAACGATTTGAAGAAACTGGCACTCATGAGGACCGTACAAGGTTAGGCAGGCTAAGGGTGACCTCAGAATCAGAGAACAAGTTCTTTCGAGTCATAAATCTGTGAAACCGGCGATTAACTGCCCCTGAAATACAAGCTCAGCTAAATGCTACTAGAAGTACAGATGTTTCAACATCAACTGTTCAGAGGAGATTGCGTGACGCTAGCCTAACTGGAAGAATTTGCTGCAAAGATACAATTGTTAAGTGTGCAGAATAAGAGGAAGAGACTTGACTGGGCCAAAAAATACAGAAACTGGACGTTTGAGGAGTGGAAGTCGGTCTTATGGACTGATGTCACAAAGACAGCAGCAGTGGGTGACGACAGACCAGAAACAGGAACTGACTCAGATCACAGGTTTTGGAATGGTGAAGGCGCTGATGCGCAGTTTAATAATGAAACAGACAGAAAATAAAAGGCTTGTAACAAAAACAACACACAGCACGTGAGGCCAAAATAAATAGACAAACAAAACGAATAGACACTGACAAACACAGGGTGGACGAACGCTACACAAAACAATTGATATTTATAATTACACCTCTCTCTCTCACCCGTTCTCCACTCCCGAACACACAACCCTGAGTATGTGAAAACATGTTGCTTTTTTCAAGGGGCCCACAGCTCGTAAGGCTGTCAGCGGCAATGCTGACAGCTGGGTGGCATACTCCTGCCACTCTTCTGCTGCTGGTGGCAATGCTGGCAGCTTCCCAGCTGACAGCGGAAATGCCGTCAGCAGAGGCATTAATAGTCCCCAGTCTGGCTCCTCCAGCCGGGATAGTCCTGGCAGCGGAAAGGCTGCTTGGGGGGTGGTCTCCTGACCTCCCCTCTTCTTCGTAGCCGGCAGCTCCCCTTCGTGGGGCTCCGACCACAGTACTTCCGGCAGCGAAAGTGCTGCAGTGGGAGTAGGTCTCCTGACCTCTCCCACGATCTCCGGCATCAAAACTGCTGATGGGGTTGGTGGTCTCCAGACCTCCTCCCCCTTTTTTGTGGCCGGTAGCTCCCCTTGGTGGGGTTCTGGCCACAGTACTTCCTGCTGCGATGCGGAGCAACAGGCAGCACCAGGCGATGCGAAGTGGCTGGCAACCCCAGGTGAAGCAGTTCCAGCGACCCCAGGCAATGCGGAACAGCTGGCAACCCCAGGCGATGCGGAGCGACTGGCAACCCCAGGCGATGCCAGGCAGGCATCCTTGGGCGAAGCGAGGCAGGCATCCTTGGGTGAAGCGAGGAAGGCATCCTTGGGCAAAGCGAGGCAGGCATCCTTGGGCGAAGCGAGGCAGGGAGTCAGGACAAGCTTGGGTGAGGGTGTTGGTCCTCTTCTCGGCCACTGCGGCCGGGCAGTTCTTCTCCATGCTTCCCTCAGCAGCCTATGCAAGGGCTACTGAGGACCGCCAGCATCTAGTCCTGGTCCTTCTGGTGAAGGGAGAGGCAGCTCCTGCTCCTCTCCCCCTGATGATGATGGAGGAAGAGGCAGCTCCAGCTCCTCTCCTCGTGATGGTGGGGAAAGTGATACCAGCAGGCATTCATCCTATGCTGGTGGGGGAAGTGATACCAGCAGGCATTCATCCTCTGCTGGTGGAGGAAATGATACCAGCAGACATTCACCCTCTGCTGGTGGACAGGGACCCAGCAGGCATTCACCCTCTGCTGGTGGATAGGGACCAAGCAGGCATTCTCCCTCTGCTGGTGGACAGGGACCCAGCAGGCATTCACCCTCTGCTGGTGGACAGGGACCCAGCAGGCATTCACCCTCTGCTGGTGGAGGAGGCAGAGGCATCTCCTGCTGCTCTGCTCCTGGCTGTGAAGGTGACGGAGGCAGAGGCAGCTCCTGCTAATGTTAATGACGAGGAACACCTGATAATGAGTCATCAATTAGATTTGATTGGTAAATGTAATGGATTAGCTACTACAACACTTCATGTTAGCTGCTCATGCATAGTTTATACTTTGAGTTGTTGGGATCACAAGTTTTTGAATATTCTGATCAATGTCCATTAAAGATTGTTAAATGACAAGCTTGGTTTCTTCTCACCCAAAAAAGCTGTATTACTAACAGTCAAAGTTGTTACAATAGTAGAAAACACTAGTGGAGGCTTTCAGTAAATTGTTGATGTTCATAACATCTATATGTTTCACTCCTATGCAGATGACACCTAGCTAAACTTAAAACTAGACCCTGTATGTCCCTCTCCCATGGTCCAGCTCTCAGCTTGCATTCAAGACATCGGGGCCTGGATGCCTGCCAATTTTCTTCAGCTCAACATTAACAAATCTGAACTTCTATTAGGATCGAAAACTCAACTCAAGAATCCCAATATTGCTTCCCTGAACCTTGGAAACTGGCTGCTGTTGTCTTCCCCCACTGGATGAAACCTTGGTGTACTTCTAGATAGTAACCTCTCCTTTGATTCCCAAATCTCTGTAGTTAAATCCTCCTTCTACCACCTTGTGACAAAGTGCCCGCCCCTGTGTATATTATCTGTTATGTTGCGTGTGGTTTATTAAATGCTGGTGTATAGTCATTGGTACACTGGATATAAACGGGTCTGTAACACGAGTGTTTAAAATGTATATTTGTATTTAGGCATGGGATTGTACATCACTTCACGTACATTTAAAGTAGTTAATATGTGAGCACGAGGTTGCACATAATTAATTCACGTGCTGGGATTCAAGTGAATAATTAATTAGTAATTGAATCCCAGCACAATAGTATATATAGATGCACGTTGTCACATACTGGCGGTTGGGTGTTCGGTGAGTGGAGAACGGGAGAGAGAGGAGAGTTAAAATATCAATTGCTATTGCATGCTGGTGGGACCAGCACGATATTTGTTAATTTATCAACTCACCGTATTTTTGTTTAGTATTAGTCCATTTTTGTTTGTCTGTTTATTTTGGCTATCAGTGCCATGTTCTGTTGTTTCTGTTTGTTAAACCCTTTTATTTTACAATAAACTGGCGCAAGCAAGCGCCACCATCATTTCATTTCATCCGTCCTGTTTTGTGTATTCATTTCCTGGTTCTGACGCCGTCCACTTCGGCCGTCTCTGTGACACACCTCCATAACTTCTCAAAGGTCTGTCCCTACCTTTCCCTCCCAGATGCAGAGATACTCTGTTATGCATTCATCTCCTCTCAACGTGACTACTGCAACTCTCCGTCATGTGCCATAAACCGATTGCAGCTGGTCCTTACCAGATGTAAAAAGCATGGTCACATTACCCCGTCTTGCCCAGCTGCATTGGTTAAATGTAAAGTTCAGGATTACTTTCAAAATGCTCCTGCTTGTCTATAAGGCTCTTAATCACACAACCAACCTGCTGACCCTCTATGTCCCTGCACGCAAGCTGAGGTCCTCTCACTCTCACTCTGACCTGCTCACTTCTGTCATGCAAAATTGCACCACACTTAGAGAGTGGTCTTTTAGCTTCATTGCCCCAATGCTCTAGAACTCTCTCCCAGCTTTAGTGCGTGTAGCTTCCACAATTTTTTGCTTCAAATCAACTCTCAAGACCCACTTGTTCTCTCTTGCTTTCAATGCTCTTTAGGCCTGATATCTGTTATTAGCTGTTGTCTAAATTGCTATTTCAGGTGTTTCACCCCATCTTATGTGTATGGTTCTATATGACACACGCATCCACAATGTTTAGAATTCACATCCTAGCCTTGTATTTAATGTAATATGCCTGTATTTCACTGTATGTAATGTGTTTGCATTGTTTTTTACTGTTTGTAGTTGATGCACTATGCCCTGTATTTGACTGTACTTAATGTATTATGCATTGTTGCTAACTATCTTGTAAATCGCTTTGTGATGGTGGTCCACTATGAAAGGCGCTGTATAAAATAAAGATTGATTGATTGATATATTGTAACTCCTGAATGTGTCTAAGACTTTTGCACAGCTGTGTGTGTGTGTGTGTGTGTGTGTGTGTGTGTGTGTGTGTGTGTGTGTGTGTGTGTGTGTGTGTATATATATGCAAGAAGGGTGACAGGGTGTCTGTACACATCGAATATAGTAAAACTGTAAACAAGATGGCTACCCGGTACTTTAAATTCTGTGAGGCAGAGCAGTGATTTAGAATATGTGACAAGGCTCCAATTGTCCGTATCCATCCACTATACAGACAGCTGGAACCTCGCTCGATCAATCACACTGCTTGTTTCATGTTCCATTGCTAGCCCTGGATTGCAAATACAGTCGCCACCACTTAAAACGGGCGTGTTAACGTGATTCGCCTGCAGTAAGCGATGGACAGTATAAACTCCCACACCATAACCTGGCATACAAAATGTCTCCCAATCACCTGTACAGTATTATTATTATTATTTGTTTATCTAGCAGATGCCTTTACCCAAGGCGACTTACAGAGACAAGGGAGTGTGAACTATGCATCTGCTGTAGAGTCACTTACAACAACGTCTAACCCAAAAGACGGAGGTTAAGTGACTTGCTGAAGGTCACACAGTGAGCCCGGATTTGAGCCAGGGACCTCCTTGTTACAAGTTCTTTTTAACCACTGGACCACACTACTGATAGCAGCAAGGGGCACTCTGGCAGTGGTGGCATCGCTGGACACTCCGGCGGTGGCAATGCTGCCAGCAGTGTGGGCCACCTCAGATGTGGCAGCGGAAATGCTAGCGGTGGTGCTAGCAGTGTTATTAAAACCTTAGTGTTCTCTTTAAGAAAAACTTATCTGAAACAGATGATGGCTGTCCTGTTCTTCCAAAGCTTATTGCCTTGTAATGTATTGTAAAGGTTAGAGCACCACACATAGCTCATTCTTTAAGACTGCTATTATATAAAGGCACTTGTGTAAAACTACTCATAATGGAGAATAAGGGTATCTAATTGTTTTGTGACTTTATTTTCTGGTTCAAAAACAACTGTTCTGTTTTAATAACGTTATAATGTAGTGATTTTATCCCATTGTAAATTGTGCTGGATGTTAACGTTGCTGTTTACACTACAGTCTCAACCAGTGGCTGTCTGAGGCTGCTTTGTGTACATTCCCTCATAAAGACCTCTTCACAGTAGATACAGTTTCATATAAATTATGTCTAAAGTTCCCCTGGAGCACATTTAACCTCTGAGCACTAATTCAAGTGTCACAGTGCTAAAGGCAGAGCTATTTCCTCTGGAGATGACTTGAAACCTGATCTATCGTCTCTACTTAGGCTTTTTGAAGCCAATGTTTCATTTTAGGGTGCGTATCTGAAACTTGGTAATGATATATAGAAACATATGATTCCTTCACTTAACCGTGGAACGTAAAAATCTCATCTTCACCCATTAGGTCTTTTTTTATTAGTCACAAAGTTGTTAGTCTCTCGTTAATAGCAAACACGGTCACATTCCAGATTAATGTACTCATGTGAATTACAGTATACAATCATATCACACTTGTATTTACAATAGCAATGCAACCAAATTGAGCTATAGTGCTTAGTTTAATTTATTGCATGCTAGTTGAGTACTTTATTTATTTATTTTTATTTATTATTATATCACACCACTAGTAAAAAAAAAAAAAAAAAAAAAAAAAAAAACATACAACAATTATAATTTACAGTTGACAATGCAATGCCCCGTATCTTTAATACTGTTAATACAAAAGATCAGACATCTAATCAAATACAATAAATGAAAGAAAGTAATCACTCATTTGAATTTTTTTTTTTTTTTTTAATTATTAAGACACTGTCCTTGGAGGATATGAGGAACACTTGAAAACAGACCTATATGAAAACAGCTTAGTGGATATCAGCTCTTGTTACAGACAAATCATTCTGTTGACATTACAAATGGAAAAACATTATATATACAACTAAAACAGGAGAGAGCAGAAAGTGAGATGTGCAGTGAGTTTTGAAAAATACACAGACAGGTTCTTTTGAAGTCACTATTAGGTTGGATGGTTTACTTTTAGAAATACAGTTTAAGAAACTGCAGTGAAAGCATTTGAATTGATGTAGACATGGTTTATTGACTTTTTAACCACCCTGTTTAAATGCGTGGAGCATCAGTCTAACTCAGGCAGTGAATATGTTTTTAACGTAACACTGATGATTGTGTGAGCTCTTACTTTTTCCAATATGATGAAAAAAATTGACTATGTTCTTTCTATAATTGATAAACATGGAAATTAGGCAAAACGGTGGTTCTCGTGGGGAACTCAAGTTAACCTTAGATCAAATCACATAAGCATCAAGCATATCTTAGGTGCTTCCTATACCAGATCAAATCATCAGTCGAACAGCTAGTATCTTATTTTTTCTTTGGTAAACAATACGTCCAATGATCGGCAAAGAAAGGCTTTATATCTTACCTCAATTCACGCGCCAGACTACTCCTCCTCCTCTCCAGCCTCCACCTGCTTTTTGGCTTCATCAATTGGGGGAGGCCAGCTATCCTGCCTCCCTGCCCATGACTTCCCTACGGTCAGCCTCTCTACCTATCTTCAAGCTAATCTCTGGGCAGGGGTGCCTGGAAAGTAGTGTAAAATATGTTTAATGTAGTTGTTTTGCCTAGTTTATGTTTTAATAAATAATACAGTATATCGCTTGAGTTTCCTGACTGAACTAATACCAAGAAGTGAGAAAAGCTTATTTCAAACAACATATTATTGACACAGTCCTTCGCAATAATTTACAGTTTGACATAAACACAAATGCATATTGTAAAATTACACTGTGTAACAATTTTTTTTGTTTTGTTTTGTTTTGTTCCTGGGTAGTAAGTGTTATTTCCTAATTGCTTATGCCTCAAAAGTATAGAAAATGGCTATTATTCCCCACAAACTTTGCTTTTGTGACCAGGACAGTGATATTTCAACATATCACTATTTCCAATGGGAAAACGGGCAAATGTGTGTCTTTTCGTTCACATAAAGTCAGAAAAAAACAACATATGAATCCAAATTAACATGTATTTATACTAAAGTAATACAAAAATGACTACAAAAGATTTAGAAGTGAGTAGTTTTTCGAGATTTACGATTATACTGTATTTACAGTATAATTTATACAATCCAAACTCTTCCCCAACAGTCTCACCTATGTAATTGTATACACAACAGTAAACAATAAACAGTAACATAATCTGTTATATCTAGGGTAAATGCAGCTGCTGAGGAAGATGCAACTGACGAGGTAAGCACAATCCTAGTTTTGTTTTAACAAGTAACTTTCCATAATGCATTTTAAATGCAGAAGTTATTGACATTAGTTTTAGGGGGAATGGATTTAATCAATTAAAAAGGTCATTGCACCCTCCATTCATTAGATCTGTCCGTTGAGTGAAATGTGTGTCAGCTGCAGATAACAGATTGAAGAGCCATTTTTAAATTAAAACATTTAAAAGGCTGGATTATTAGCATGCTATTTAAAGATGTGGAACAAACTAGTAAAGATAGAGCAATTACACCCAATTATATTTCTAATAGTGGAGCATCTCTTTATACAAGACTAAATCATCTCCAGTGGTTAGAAGAAGGCACCATCATAGAAATAGATGCTACTGTTTATTAAAATAATTGTATTTTAAATACAAAAAATAATAAGAATAACATAAAAGAAATTGCCGTAATCCATATTTCATTAAGACGTTTATATTTGTTGTACCATAAGCGCAAGCTATGTGTTTTTAACATTTTTACCATATCAGTCATCAATAAAGGTACCAATCAACCTAAGCTCTGAAATTGTAGTTTCATAAAACAGAATGTGTTTTCTTTACATCTGTGTATTCTACAATGGCAAATCTACCATAATATACAATACAGGACTGACCAGGCCTTGATGATGGTCATATCATAACAGGCTACAAATCCATAGACATATGCTTTTATATGTTTTTCATGCTGCTGATATATTGGTATGCACATATGAAAATAATTACAAAGAAATCACTGTTCCTGATGTTGCTGGTCTCCTGTAAAATATGTGCATAATTATAAGCATGCCTAGAATGTGAGAGAGGTTAAATGTGAAGTATCTGCTTGTAAATTTTAAAGCCAGCAAAACACATAGGCAATCAGTTACATTGCCACACTGAAAACCTGAACAGAAGCCTGTCATAGACAAGACAACAGAAATAAAGTATTTTCAGGCAGCCACTCTCCACTCCAACAGAAAAAGAAACAAGGACCAGGGGTCACAAATGGAGTTTAGACAAAGGGGCATTCAGAACAGAAAATAGGAGGCACTTTTTTACACAGAGAATTGTGAGGGTCTGGAATCAACTCCCCAGTAATGTTGTTGAAGCTGACACCCTGGGATCCTTCAAGAAGCTGCTTGATGAGATTTTGGGATCGATAAGCTACTAACAACCAAACGAGCAAGATGGGCCGAATGGCCTCCTCTCGTTTGTAAACTTTCTTATGTTCTTATGTAGTACTAACATGTAATTGTGTTTGTAATTAATATTGAAGACCACAGGACACTGGATTGAGGAATGGCTGATGTGAATCTTACTGTCGATAGTCAAACTTGTCACTATTGTTACAGATTATTATTATTTTTTTAAATATACTGCTACACATGTGTATCTTCTTTTATAACATGATTACAGGCTCTAGTAAATTGGGTATTAAGTCACATTTTAATTTGGTTATTTATATTAAAAGAAAGCTTTAATAATAGGAAGAAGAAAGGGAGACAAAGCTATGGGATTTTGAATTGTATTATAGAAAGATTCTTTAATGTTTGATGAATTTTTCATTTCTAATTACAATGAAGTCACACTCCAGGATAGACAAGGGGCTGCCTTGTATCTAATGCATTGGAATAAAACATATGAGTCACTATGCACAAATTACTGTTGTTTTATTGTTGTTATTACTTATCAAACGCTAAAACAACTGATGACCATATAAAGAACGTAGCCATTACAATTATTTTTCTGCATTTCTTTTGTATACAATCTCTGCATGTTGGTGAAAGAATCTATTGTGTGCAGGTCCAATATCTCTGTTTAGGAAACCCCTATTATCCTTGCAAAATATATAGAATGCACAAAACCCTATATTAAAATGTCAAGTCTATTTGACTTGGGTCACTGATCACAAGGGTTGTCTTCTGCCAGGAGTTTCTTGCTAAGCTATTTTTATGACTGACCTTCGAGGTTGATGCTGTAAATGTATTTAGTGCATTTCTACCTGCCTGTTATTCCAAGTCTCAAAGATTTCAGCTTCTTACAGACCCCAGAGATACAGAAAAGTGTGACAGGGTTATGTTCTGCTATTAGTAGAAGATAACACCTGGACAAATCAGGTTTGTTGTTTTTTTTTTTCCCCTTGTGTCAGCTGATGAGTGTGAGTGTGATAGCCTGAGTGTGTTTGAGTGATAACGTGTCTGTAGCCATTTACAGAGCTGACAGGAGGAGAATTCAATAGCTGTAAATTATACCTGGGTGACACAGTACAGCTGCAGGGCAAGAGGAGGGTGACTGGAGGTGGCGTACTGTGGAGGTGGTGCAGGAAATAATACTTTAATGATACAAAGCTACTGAAACCAGTGGAAAATAAAGGTCACCGTAGGAAAGGTAAGGATCAGTTCCTTGTCCTTCTGCATTTTTTTCATTGTGAATTAATTTAAAGAATGAATATGTAATTAAGTAGAAACACTGGAGTGTTTTAAAATGAACTAATGAACACTGCACACAATCTACAAAAATATGTACATACTGTATTCTAGTAACAGCCCTGTAATAAGGCATTTCTAAAGCACTATAGTGAGGCCAGAAATGTATTCTTTATGAATTAAAATATGCTGAAAAATGTCAATTGAAAGCTGAATAATGTTGCTAAAATGTTGCTAAAAAAACATATATCTCTTACAAATTGGTTAAATATTACCATAGCCTTAACATAAATAAAGAAAAGATGCACAAAAAAGGCTACACAAAGAGCTTCTTGTTAAATGTACTGTTAATCATTTGTTAACAATCGCAAAACAGTGGACTACAAAACTGTTAATCTGGGAATTACACTTCTCTTCATCACTCAGATACACAGGTCCAAGACCAGAACATTTTAATTGAGATAATTTATCACATGACCCCTACTGATGCTGTTGCAGCACCTGCTTTCAAGTGATGACACATCAAAGGAACTACTGTGTGGAAATAGCAGGAATAAATGCTGCCAATTATTTAGGACAACACTCAGAGGCTTTCTTTGATGTAGCCATCAGGGCTTGGGGGGTCACATCCATCTGTACAGACTTGAACTAAAAAAGAATCCATATACTTATTTTTTTCACTCTTTCATGTTGTTTTGTGTCAATCTAGTTTTACATCCTTATTTAGAATAAAACAGAATATGTACATAATGCATACAGCACTGAGTTTAGCAACATAAGTAGACCTATCTACTTTTGATTGAAATTGTTAGTTATTGATAAAAAAAAGACCAATTTTTTTTCAGTCAATAAAGATTACATTTTACCCATTCTTTCTCAGCATAGTACGAAAACCCTAAGGAGACATCATAAAAAAAACTATATCTATGGTATCTCATGACAGTCCCTTGCACTATACTATCTCGTGTGCTCCAGATACTATCTTGCTGACTGCAGCAGTCACCGGGTGTTCTTGGTGGATAGGTTACAAGACAATCACCACATTTTCCTCATAAGAACTATGGTGTGCTTTTAGACTATTTTAACGAAAATACCTTATTTATTGCATCCAACCCTATTCTCTTACTGTCTGAAACATTTCACCCGCAAATGTGAAAGGAGTAATTTGAGTCATGTTTCAAGATTTGCGACTTAATTATCTCGATTTATAATGAAGAAAAATATGAACATATATGCTCTTTACATTATATAGCAGGCTACATCATACAGCTCCTGAAGACTAACTCACAAGAGAAAGCTTTTTTACCCCATGAAAGTCTTCATGATAAGGAGTAAACTGAGTCATGTGTGTTTCAGTGATTTCCAAATTATAATTGGGACTGACACATTGATGATCGAGCCCGACCCTGCTTTTACTCTCAGAAAGTGAGTGGAACTGCACCACAAAATGATGATTCATCTACCATAATGACAGTGTTGCAAAGACTGAGAAAGAAATTACAAAAGAAGAGAAAATCAAATGAGGCTACCACAAATTACAATATTAAGCACTAACTCATTCTCCTGAGATACTATGCACATGACTTATTATCTCATATTATCTCAAGATACTAACCTTCTTTTTTAAGTCACACTATGTCCCTTTAGGGGTTCTGTAGCTTAGAGCTTTTGTTATATATGTGTACTTTCCCATCTAATGTTAAATTGGCAAATAATATCCTTCTTAGAAAACATAAAATAGAGTTACACTTATCAGTAAACTGTGGATTATATTACCGAAGGGGTCCACTGTGCACACAACAGCTGTGCTAGGATGAATACTGCAGTGTACAGTTGCATCTAGAGTAATTTTGATCTTTTAATCACAAATTTCACAGCACATAGGAAAACATTTTTTTCCTATGGGTAAAAATCAGATTTTGCATTTCAAAATAAATGTTGATTTTAGCTGTTCATTTACCAGAAATTTGGAATGGATGGAAATAGGACTCAGAAAAATTTTCATTTGCAAAAATACTTATCTGGTAAGGTATTTAGTGCTTTTGTGATCTACTTTTACCAAGGATAACAATTTATAACTGGAAAGGCAGAGAAAGAAATTGTAATATTCTAAAGGTGCAGCACATTGATCTGAACAGTAGTCAGCTGACCAGATTTTTTATATAAAAAAAAAAAAAAAAAAAACATCTAGTAGGCCAATAACCACCACCAGCGCAAACCGATTCAAAACATTGAAAGATGTTAATCCAAGAACTGGTCTAGGTAAAGATGCAATTTACCAAGCAGCAAATATAAAAATATATAAAAATAGAGCTGTGATGCTAAATTCTGATTTTTTTTTATCATATCAGACCAATGTCAACTTGTTTTTTTTTTTCCTGCAACCAACCTAAAATAATAAATCTGCAAGTTACTGATTTATTGATTTGAGAAGATATATATATATATATATATATATATATATATATATATATATATATATATATATATATATATATATATATATATAAGTAAATCCAATTCATGCACATAAAGAAACACAAAATACTAAAAGATGTTAGCGGCTGTGTGACAGGGTACACCCCGTCCCTGTGCATATTTGTGTTATTTTATATTAGTTGTATTATTATTTAAATGTACTGTTTTGTGTATTTAAAGCTCACCTTTTGTTATTGTTGTTTTTGCAGCATGGATGGGGTTAAACTTCCCCATAAATGCCAAACCTGTGCAGAATGTGACCATCTCCAGATTGATTGATTGATTAATTTATTATTAATTTGGAGATGGTCACATGTAACCCACAGCTTTGGCTGATCAGGGAAGGTGTTCAGAGGTGGAAAGAGACGTGAGATGAAAACTGAAAGTAAAGCTCAGATAACAATTGCTACGCATGCTAGTTTAGGCTAGCACGATACTTGTCATGTTCAACGTCTGTTTGTTTTGGCCACTGTGACAGGGTAGCAGAGTGGTGATGTCAGGCCAGAAGCAGGAACAAAAAACAAATGCAGTACTTCAGGTATAATAAAATACATATTTAAACAAAAAACACAGTGCTCGCAACGAAAAAAAAATAAAGAATCTCACACATAAAAACCATACAAGTCAGGCTGGGCAATTGCCTTCACTGTTCCTATATTTTAGTAGTTTTACTTTTAAACTCATTTTTCTCTTCACTTGCTCTCGTTCCTTCTCTCGAACACCCACACCGAGTGCAGAGAGCGGCAAGCTTTTATTCAGGGGACCATCTCCCGCTTGGCAACAGTTAAACAATGAATTAACCCGGGAGATGCTCACCTTCTCCACAAGGTTTTGAATGCAGATGGGGCTTCCCATCCATGCTGTAAAACAATAACAAAACATACGGCTTCACCATCATTCATAAATACATATAAATAAATCATAATACAAAATACCAATGCACAGGGGTGTGGGATACCCAGTTCTAAAAATAAACAAACACATTTGTTTTAAATAATATCATGCCCTGTTCCCTTTTATGTACTTTTATGTACAGACCTCCTCGCCCTGTCACAGTCACCTTGCCTTTTTGTTTCTGTGAAGTGTCTTGTTTTGTTCAACCTTTTTATTTTACAATAAACCAGCGCATCAGCACATTTATTCATATCCCGGCACTGTTGTCTGTGTCTGTCTTTCGGGTCTGATGTCACCACCAGCCATCCTGGTCACAAGCTGAGAAAGCAAGTCTGGGTAGCAGTGGCTATGCTTAAATCCTCTGAATATTATGACTGCAAGGAAAATCTTAAAATCTCGTGTGCACATCTGAGTAAACCTGAAACACAGCAGATTGCAATACAGTTAGTGAGTAAATTATCCTTTCTCTGGCAGTAGACTGGTGCAGGAAAGCTGCCTTGACTGTTTTTATGAGAAAGGTTCTCCATTACATGGATAAAGTACTGGATTAAATTCATCATAGGATTATGTGAGTCAATAAACCAAACCCTACATAATCAAAAAGTGATGAAGTGTTCACTAAACCTCAATTTCTTGAATTGCTCTTTAGTCAGATAGTGTGAACTAGTGATATTTCAGCAAAAATGCAACAAATCATACATATTTTCTAAAAAAAAATCCTACAAATGTATCATGAATGATGGAGAACAATAAACAATGAGTTATTGCAAGGCTGTTTAATACCTATCATGAGGGAATCCCAAGGACATGGTTCCATTCTGTCACTCATCATGTGACAGAGGGATATATGTTAGAAGGATTTACAGTGCCGTGAAAAAGCGTTTGGCTCATGTCTGATTTTCTGCATTTTTGCACATTTTTCACATTGGATTTGGTCAGGTCTTTTTGTGGGTTCTAGTGTATATAGCTTATATTAGATTAGATAGTATATTAGATTTTGGTTGAAGATCTCATAAAAATACTTTTTCATAGCACTGTATATGTTATAAGGAGGGATGCAACGGTAATGATTTTCCCAAACTGAAACCGAACCAAAACCAACATTTTCATTAAATTCCAAACAAAATGATATTGACAAAAGAGAAAACTGAACCGAACTTGATACCGGCATTTTCATACAATGAAGAAGCATTGGCAGTTTTAGCATTAAGCCGGTGGCATTTTCGGATCTCATTACACTTTGCTGCATGAGGCGGTTCATATTAACATTCCTTAATAATTTTAATAAAGTAACATAAATCATAAGTTATGACAAGGCTTACCTGATTGATTCTGAGTGCCCTCAGTAAGGATAACCGTAGCTTCATTCATAGTCTGGGTGTTCCGATGTCCAAGGCTGTTTTCATTGAAGGGTTTCTGAAACGGTTTGTTGGTGTTTACTAGCAGGCTCACCACCAGGCATTAACATGCAGTGTGCATACCCTAAATCTTATTTGTTATAAAGGTTGTCGAGTCTGTTTCACCTGTAAGTTACTGTGTGTAGACCTAATTTAGAAATAATACAAATTTAAATGTAAGAGATTTTGTTTTTTGCTGGTTTAAATCTAGATGACATGTTAAATTAGAAGTATTTTCGTTTACCCCTCTCTTTACATTTGTTTGCAGTGATTGCACTGGGTTTCCTCATCAGAAACTCTTTTAACATGCTGCCAAACATCTGATCTCAGTCACTTTGAAGCCAACATGTTGATTTAAATAATTTCGATTTTGAAAACCATGAACTGCAGTTTTGCTCAGACGTAATTTACCACTTCCAACTGACCACAGTAACAATGGGGGTACCAGGAGAATAAAAAAATGTAAAAGTTTCATGTCACTTAGTAACACATTATTTTATTATATCTACATTATGTCTAATTGTATAATACATTACAATGACAGAGTGATACAAAAACACTTTATTCAGCCTATGTGTCGCATTCCCTTGACTGCACAAAGGCAGTATGGTTTTTTGGTTTTAAACCTTTAATTTCTCGAAAATCAACTGGACATCAAAAACAGCTGAAACCTGATAAAAACTGATAATAACCGATCGTCAGAAAACTAGAGCCAACCAGTGGACAGTCACACATTGGTTGGGGTCGGCTTAGGCTCCAACAATATTCCATATAATGTCACTGATGTATCAGGCTTGTTAGGTCGGTCTTTACCAGATGCAAAAAACATGAACACATCACCCCCCGTCTTGCCCAGCTGCACTGGCTACCTGTAAAGTTCACGATTACTTTCAAAATTCTCCTTCTCACCTACAATGCCCTTCATCTCATAGGTCCTGAGTAGCTCCTCAACCTGCTGACCCTCTATGTCCTTGCCCTCAAGTTGAGGTCCTCTGACTCTTGCCTGCTTGTTATCCCCAAACAAAAGTGCAACACATGCTCATTTAGTTTCATGGCTCCAACACTCTGGAACTCTCTCCCAGCTTTGGTGCGTAATACTCCCACCGTCGCTTGCTTTAAATCAACTCTCAAGACCCACTTGTTCTCTTTTGCTTTCCATGCTCTTTACGTCTGATCTCTGTTATTGGCTGTTTTGTTACTTCTAACTTTTAGGTTTTATTTTTACTGTACTTAATGTATAATGCATTGCTTTTTACTCTGTCTTGTAAGGCGCTTTGTGATGGTGGTCCACTATGAAAGATGCTATATAAAATAAAGATTGACTGATGATTGATTGATAAATGTAGGGGGTGGAGTAGCTTACCTGCATCCTCTGAAGTTTTAAGAACAGCACATCAGGTTGCTGTAGTACAGGAGCCTGGTACAGGCATACAAATAGCTGAGGAGGAAAGGGCTCCTGAGCATGGTGCATTTGTTAACTAGCAGAGTGTTCCAGTAGCAGTCAATGGCTTTTTTAGCCTAAAACTTACCATGTTAACCTTTTCTGAATGACGGCAGATACAGCAATTACTAAGTACAGTAGTATTTTTGCTGATGGGGAGGTTGATATTGGCTGTACCAATGTTATTTCTCACTAGATCCCCCTGGTGGATAGTGTTCCAGGCCTCCAACTCTATAAAAGAATACCCCCGTTGCAATATGAGGCAACTGTTGGATAGTCAGGTTATAATGAAAGAAGCAGCCCTTACGCCTCTCCTATCATCCTAGCCCAGAAGAAGGATGATAGCTTGCGTAGGTGCATTGACTATAGGCAATTCAATGTCCGGAGAAGGAAAGGTGCGTACCAACTGCCTCTTATTGAAGGATGCCCTCTCAGGTGCTCGTTGGTTCTCCACTCTAGATCTGGCAAGTGGGACCAATCAAGTTCCTACAGCAGAACACGGTCGGCATAAAACTGCATTCTGTACTCCTTTTGGTTTGTTTGAATTTAATAGAATGCCCTTCGCACTCTGTAATGCCTCTGGCACGTTCCATGGATTAATAGAGTGCCTGTTTGGGGATCAGAGCTGCCAGTCCTTTCTTTTGTACCTGGATGATGTGGTCGTATTTTCATCCACAGAGGAACAGCATTTTGGGCGTCTAGCTATTAGGGCCTGAAGGCTAACTTAAGTAAGTGCTGTTTCTTTCATTCCAAAGTCAAATATTTGGGACATTTGGTCTCCGGGGAGGGTGTAGCTACCGACCCAGAGAATATCACGGTGGTGCAGATTGGAAAAGGCCCTGAAGCCTTATTGAGCTCCGCTCATTTTTAGGATTCTGTAGTTATTACCGTAGGTTTGTAGAGGGATTTGCAAAGTTGGCAACTCCCCTGCATCATGTGGTGGTGGAGCTTGCTGGAAACAGCTACAAAGGGACGAAGAGGTCAAGGGGTTATTACAGAGGGTATCTGGACTAGGGAATGTGAAGAATATTTTCAGACACTAAAAGCCAAATTAGTATCAGTCCCCATGTTGGTATATGACGATTTTTTTTTTTTTTTTTATCGTTTGTTCTGGAGACAAATGCTAGCCACCAAGGATAATGCTATGGTTGTTCTGGAAGAAGCGGCATTGGGCTCTGCTTATCAGGCAGAAGGCTGATGTAGCCACATTACAGGCCTGGGACCCTGTGATTGCCATTTCTAGGGCATTTGGAAATTAGGTAATGGACCAGACTGCGTTGAGAGAGCAGTTGTCGAAGCCAGTGTTAAAGTGCATGCAACTGTGGGAACGGATGGAGAAGAAGCAAGACATCTTATATCGCGCTGCATATACCCCCAACCACCCCCCCGGTCATATGTTATCCCTTAATTTACAAGCTGCTGTGTTGAGTGCATGTGAGCGCAATACATAAAAACTCCCTAGTAAGAATACATTTTAAACACTCTAAAACTATATGTGACGGAGAGTTTAGACCTTTGTATAACTGAGATATTTTCAATGTATGCATTTTCTTCCTGTTTCTGTAACTGTTTTTAAGGACTCAAATTTTGGGTTTGCAATGGGATCTATAAACTATGCTACCGCTTCCTTTCTGTAATTATGTAACCTTTCCACGGACCACCCGAAGTGAGCCAGCGGACCTGGGATTGAGAACCACTGATGTAGATCATTTAAAAGATGCCATTTATCCATTACAGTAGTTGTTTGTTCTGCAGATAATTTGTCATGTTCTTTTATACAATAATCCTTAAATGTGATGGCTTTAGTGACAGAGAACCAGTGCAGGCACATACTGAGGTCCTCTCAATCACATGAATGTGTGCATGTACAGGTTAAAAATAGTAATATAAAATCAAAAGTTTATTGGATTATAGCCAAATCCAATCTGAAACATGTATAGGAGGCTAAGAGTGTATAATAAACGTTTTTTGAAGATCAGTGATGTGAACGGGGGAGCCAGGTGGGCTTAAACCCTGCCTTCCTGCTCTTATGCCCCAAAAGTGCCCTTTTTCTCAGTCATGCGATGTTTCAAAAGTTTTTTTTCTCAATGAACCCCTGCCGTTTTAATGTTCTCTGCATGTTGCTGTTGAGGATTGATGCAAAACTAAGGCAGTTATCGTGTTCCCCGGTATAGTGTGGCACACGGACAGAAAGGCAGACAACCAGACTAACACAATCAGCGCATAAGGGTCTCCATTTTTGAACGAGGACCCTAAAGCAGGCAATGCCCAAGGACACAAATTACAGAAGTAAGCATTTGATAGGTTATAAACATTAATTTCAGTTCAGTGCCAACTCCAGCCTTAATTTTTACCTTCCCTGGTAGTTACATTGATGAATATTACAAGTATTTTAGGTTTGTAATTTTGAGCCATGGTAACACCAAACCTAGTGGCTTGGTTATGAGAGAAAATGTTCTGAAATGAAATAATATACAAATTAAAAGTGTACAGTGGTAAGGTTTTGTCCTACACTCCATTTGATTTGTTTCAGTAATCTTTATTGTTCTATTTTGATTTTTACTTCAGCTTTTCATTTTAAATACATTTTCTTGACTTTGAAACATCTCTGAAGGTATAATACCATAAGCGTCTCTCTCTTCCATGGTAAGTACTATTCATTATTGTTTCTTTTTCACTAAACCACAATGTCGAGTTTAAATTTGAGCCAAGAACGCATTGGAAAGGCATGGACCAACAATAGGCAATTTGGGATATGTAGGATGATACCACTATATGTGGAATGATTGGGAGGTATGTGATTAGACAATTCATTTTTCCCATGTTATTTTTCATATGAAATTAACTAATACAATAACTGCATTGACAGAATACCATTGGTACTGTAGCTACTCTGTAATTTGGGATGACAAACATTACCTTTGCTTTCTATTCTCTAAATACTGTAATTTGTCTGCAATAAGCCAGCAGGACTACTGAAATGTGTGGTTTCGTAATGTAAACTTAATATGAAA
Source organism: Polyodon spathula (assembly GCF_017654505.1). NCBI lineage: Eukaryota > Metazoa > Chordata > Actinopteri > Acipenseriformes > Polyodontidae > Polyodon > Polyodon spathula. The sequence continues at coordinate 85,803,548 of NC_054534.1, read as the reverse complement.
CCACGGACCCTCGCCCTGACATTTTTAATCAAAAGTCACAAGGAATGGAATTTATAGATGAAAGAGAGGTGTTTTCAGTTGCAACTGTACTGCTAACTGTTAATGGGGTAGTGTTTTGCAGCATGAGTTATAAATGTCCAGTTTATGTGGTGTGGTGTGGAATATTCTCTATGGAGTAAAATCTTGTGCTTAAACATTTGCATTTTAACAGTGACAGACCCTGAGGTGTTCTGTGACCTGAAACTGCCCTTCAGTATGCAAAACAGTACAACTGTCAATGTAGACATGCCAGATTTAAACAAATGTCTCCACATGTAGAAGATGTGAAATTAAATCTGTCAAAATGAAAAATAAGGAACTGCTCCTACAGGCTAAGAGACTCACAAACTAAGTTAAAAAATAATGATAATTTGGTTACATATATGCAGTATGATATTGCATCATTTAGGTCAGGCACTTACTGAAGGCATACATCAAGTTAAAAATAAGAAAGAGGTATTCACAGTCTAACCACAGAGCTTTCAACCCTGGCACCATTATTACTCAGGAAGACAAAACAAAAACCAGAGCAATGCCTGAATCCATAACCTCTGCTAGCATCCTGCACAGTGGTGCATTCAACTATATCTAATATATTATTTTGCCATGGCTAGAAGTTCTATCCCTCCAACTCTCATGTCAAACTGCTCTAACCCCATCTTGCTATATTATAAAACCTGCCTCTGCCATTTTAAACCTACCCAGGTGTTCTGCTCGTCATGGTGTGACAGGGTGGCTTGCGGTGACGTCAGACCTGGAAGAGAATGGACACAGACAGTTAGTACCGCAGGAAATGAAAGCGCTGATGCACGTTGTATAATAAATAAAAGATTTAAACAATTCAAAAGTAACGGCACAGTGGCCAAATCAAACAGACACACAAAACAAAATGGAACAAAAAGGTATTGCGCTGATATACAACCAGCACGGGTAACAATTGTTATCTTTGAGTTTTAGTTTCTCTCTTAACCTCCCAACTCATTCCACCTCTAAACACACTAACCAAGTTCAAAACTAGTTGGAGATAAACACTGCAGACGAAATTAACTCATGTGATGAAGGAACAGTTTTCCATTTTGCTTGAACGATGCAAAAAGAGTTGAAGACCCAAGACACACACCTGAGTGAGTAACAGTAACCCCAATTGATCTATTTACAGGGCGCTGGGACCATTAACGGGAGAGACCACCTGCACCCCTGAGGGAGAGATCTGAGCAGCTGACTAGAGGCCAGCCATGGGGTCGATGGAGAGAGTCAGTTCAAGGGTCCATACCTCCACCCAGGGATCAGTGGGGTGGGAGTGGCTGACCTATTTGTCGTTGATGTCAAGAGCTTGGGCAGATAATATGTCAGAAACTATGTTGGGTTGAACTGTTATGACAGGGGAACAAATTCTGATTGGCATAATGTGACCTCAGCTGTTGTGAACAATAAAGATTTGGATTATCAGACAAAATTGTCAGCAAACATTGGCTGTTGATTTAAGATGCATGTTTCTGTGACTGACTTTTGTAAATGTGTGCATTTCCTAGCAATACTTTACTTTAGGAGCACATGCCTTTCAGACGGCAAATAACACTATGTAACACAATTTTTGTTCCTGGGTAGTAAGTGTTATTTCCTAATTGCTTATGCCTCAAAAGTATAGAAAATGGCTATTATTCCCCCACAAACTTTGCTTTTGTGACCAGGACAGTGATATTTAAAAATATCACTATTTCCAATGGGAAAATGTGTGTCTTTTCGTTCACATAAAGTCAGAAAAAAACAACATATGAATCCAAATTAACATGTATTTATACTAAAGTAATACAAAGATGACTACAAAAGATTTAGAAGTGAGTTGTTTTTTGAGATTTACAATTATACTGTAAATACAGTATAATTGTAAATCTTGAAAAATTACTCACTTCTAAATTGTATAGTACAGTAGTTGCATGCCTGGCAGACTTTCACTGAATACAGATTTCATCTGTTGTACACTTTGCATTAAAAAAAAAAAAAAAAATTCTTTACACCTCCACAACTTTTTGATAGGGTAACCATGGTTACATAAGCAATTCCAGTGAATTGAAGGATTTATCAGTTTGAGGCACAATACATTTGTCATACTGCATTCCCCTTAATTCATATGGCTCTCTTAATATATAAGCAGACTTACTTATTTCAGTCAAGTCTCAACAAATCAAGCAAAACCATGAATCAAAAATAGATAACAGGATCTTTTTTTTTTCACCAGTGTCTGTAAATATGTCTGAGTATATTTAAACTAGGACTTTTTCTAGATTTGACAAATACATCCAATGTGAACTGCATCTATTTATCTAAGACCATTTTTACCTTGCCAACTACCCCACCAACTATGACGATTCATTAAGGTTTTAAAGGTACAGTGTATCTGTAGTAAGGTTTGCAATTTTCTGTTAAATCACAGAATCCGTGTTTAGCCATTTTCTCTTGTTGTGAGTGAAGGAGAGAAGCAATAGTTCAATCTATCAATAAGTTTTTAGTGATTTTATATCTTAATATCTTATATCTAATATATATATATAGACTATCTTATATATATATATATATATATATATATAAAGTGATAAACTAATAAAAAGGATAATTGTTGTCTGGAAGCAATAAATTCAAGTCAGTTATGATGAGGTGCTTCAATTTGTATATTGATCACAACATCTGACATTTGTTGAAACTTAAGATATTTTCTTAGTGACACACATATGATCAACACTACATTACACTACAAAATTAATGCTAAAGTATAATATAATGATGCAGATAATCAACACTCATCCTACATACAGTATTTTTTCAATGACACAGTATTTAACTATGATACAAATAATCAATATGCTTATGTATTCAATTGGAAATGAGTTAAACTGAAACAGATTGTGACCATTACCAAGACAAATGACTGACCCTGATGTCATCACATCATCAGTACTTACTCGGGTAAGTTACTGCAGAAAGCATAATTTATTACCCATCCCCATAAAAATTAGTTATTTTATCTTTCTTTTAATAGGCGTATCTTATATTCCATGCCCATCAATAAATATATATATATATATATATATATATATATATATATATATATATATATATATATATATATATACACACACACAGTGGCTTGCAAAAGTATTCAGACCCCTGACCAATTCTCTCATATTACTGAATTACAAATGGACATTGAAATTTCGTTCTGTTTGATATTTTATTTGAAAACTTAAACTCAAAATCAATTATTGTAAGGTGACATTGGTTTTATGTTGGGAAATATTTTTAAGAAAAATAAAAAACTGAAATATCTTGCTTGAATAAGTATTCAACCCCCACACATTAATATTTGGTAGAGCCACCTTTCGCTGCAATAACAGCTTTAAGTCTTTTGGGGTAAGTATGTACCAGCTTTGCACACAGTGTCGGAGTGATTTTGGCCCATTCTTCTTGGCAGATTTGCTCCAGGTTGTTCAGGTTGGTTGGAAGACGCTTGTGGACTGCAATTTTAAAATAGTGCCACAGATTCTCAATGGGATTGAGATCAGGACTTTAACTGGGCCACTGTAGGACATTCACCTTTTTGTTCTGGAGCCACTCCAATGTTGCTTTGGCCATGTGCTTGGGATCATTGTCCTCCCAAGCTTCAGTTTTTTAGCGGACTGAAGCAGATCCTCTTGCAATATTTTCCTGTATTTTTCTCTATCCATTCTTCCTTCAATTGTAACAAGATGCCCAGTCCCTGCTGATGAGAAGCATCCCCACAGCATGATGCTGCCACCACCACACTTCACTGTAGGGATGGTGTGTCTTGAGGCATGGGCAGTGTTAGGTTTGCGCCACACATAGCGCTTTGAGTTTTGGCCAAAAAGCTCTATCTTGGTCTCATCTGACCACAAAACCTTTTCCCAGATCGCAGCTCGGTCACTCACATGCTTTCTGGCAAACTCCAGACATGCTTTCAGATGGTACTTTTGGAGTAACGGCTTTTTTCTTGCCACCCACCCATACAGGCCAGTGTTATGCAGAGCTCTTGATATGGTTGACTGATGCATCATTAGTCCACTCCCAGCCACTGAACTCTGTAGCTCCTTCAAAGTGATTGTTGGCCTCTCTGTGGCTTCTCTCACAAGTCCCCTTCTTGTCTGATCGCTGAGTTTTGAGGGACGGCCTTTCCTTGGCAGTGCCTGGGTGGTGTGATTCAGCTTTGTGATCCAACTGTGCTCACTGGGATATCCAAACACTTGGATATTATTTTATACCCTTTCCCTAATCTATGTATTTGTATAACTTTATCTCTAACGTCTGTAGAATGCTCTTTGGTCTTCATTTTCCTTCAGATTCACAGCCTTACCAATGATCCTTCAACAGAGGGGTTTTTATCCAAAAAATGTGACAGCAACTCTAATGGTTCACAGGTAGAGTCCAATGGTTAGGTAATTGTGTCCTCGTTAGGGCAATTTCTTTCATCGGTGCAAACTGGGAGCTTCCACAGCACAGGGGTTATATCAAACAAAACGAAATTTCAGTGTACCATTTCTAATTCGGTAATATGAGAAAATTGGTCAGGGGTCTGAATACTTTTGCAAGCCACTATATATATATATATATATATATATATATATATATATATATATATATATATATATATATATATATATATGGAAAATATTAAGAGACCACTGCAAATTTTTCTTAAATCAGCATCTCTACATGTATGGCAGCCATTCCATTCCAGTGTCTGTTGAATTCCAACACAGGCACACCTCATTCTACTGAATGAGGTACTGATTAGGGGATCACCTGAACCAAATCTTATTTAACGAGGAAAAGTATAAAAACCACTCCTGTGGTCATCACTATCCTCTTGCAATAGGACCAGCTGGATGGCAAAACAGTGCTAGTAGTACCTCAAAAGTAATTGGAATCAAAAAATAACTATTGACCATGCCCAAAGAGTTGAAAAGGAAAGTTTTGAGTGAGGAAAAGAAGGGTTCAATTCTGGCTTTACTGGCAGAGGGATACAGTGAGCGTTGGGTTGCTTCCATCCTTAAAATTTCAAAGACGGCGGTTCATAAAAACAAGGTCAAGCAGCACACATTGGGGACAACAAAGCTACAGACCGGCAGAGGGTGAAAACGACTCTCCACTGACCGGGATGACCGCCAACTCATTCGAATGTCACTCAGCAACCGTAGGATGACATCAAGTGACCTACAAAAAGAATGGCAAACGGCAGCTGGGGTGAAGTGCACGGTGAGGACGGTTCGAAACAGGCTCCTAGGGGCAGGGCTGAAGTCGTGCAAAGCTAGAAAAAAGCCCTTCATCAATGAGAAGCAAAGAAGAGCCAGGCTGAGGTTTGCAAAAGACCATAAGGATTGGACCGTAGAGGACTGGAGTAAGGTCATCTTCTCTGATGAGTCCAATTTTCAGCTTTGCCCAACACCTGGTCATCTAATGGTTAGACAGAGACCTGGAGAGGCCTACAAGCCACAGTGTCTCACACCCACTGTGAAATGTGGTGGAGGATCAGTGATGATCTGGGGGTGCTTCAGCAAGGCTGGAATCGGGCAGATTTGTCTTTGTGAAGGACGCATGAATCAAGCCAAGTACAAGGTTGTCCTGGAAGAAAACTTGCTTCCTTCTGCTCTGACAATGTTCCCCAACTCTGAGGATTGGTTTTTCCAGCAGGACAATGCTCCATGCCACACAGCCAGGTCAATCAAGGTGTGGATGGAGGACCACCAGATCAAGACCCTGTCATGGCCAGCCCAATCTCCAGACCTGAACCCCATTGAAAACCTCTGGAATGTGATCAAGAGGAAGATGGATGGTCACAAGCCATCAAACAAAGCCGAGCTGCTTGAATTTTTGCGCCAGGAGTGGCATAAAGTCACCCAACATCAATGTGAAAGACTGGTGGAGAGCATGCCAAGACGCATGAAAGCTGTGATTGAAAATCAGGGTTATTCCACCAAATATTGATTTCTGAACTCTTCCTAAGTTAAAACATTAGTATTGTGTTGTTTAAAAATGAATATGAACTTATTTTCTTTGCATTATTTGAGGTCTGACAACACTGCATCTTTTTTGTTATTTTGACCAGTTGTCATTTTCTGCAAATAAATGCTCTAAATGACAATATTTTTATTTGGAATTTGGGAGAAATGTTGTCAGTAGTTTATAGAATAAAACAAAAATGTTCATTTTACCCAAACACATACCTATAAATAGTAAAACCAGAGAAACTGATAATTTTGCAGTGGTCTCTTAATTTTTTCCAGAGCTGTATATATATATATATATATATATATATATATATATATATATATATATATATATATATTATATATATATATATAATATATATATGATATATAATACAGATATATATAATATATATATATATATATATATATGGTATGTTACATTGTGTGTGCAAATCCTATATGTTTTGCTAAGTAAATCTAAGTAAATGTGGCAAGTGTGGATATGATCAAGGGATAAGGGAATTGCAAAAAAGAAGTTATGCTAATAGAGGTAAGATTTTTTATTTATTTATTTTATATGTTTTGGGCATTACCCTTTTAAGTTATGTTGCCAATAATGATAATGTTAACACATCACATTCAAATGAAATCATCAAGCATTTCCAGGCTAGCACATGTGCTGATATGTGCTGATATGAGTTGATATGAGGAGGTCACTCTCTATTGAAATTAAACATAAACCATCACCACAAGTTTTTATTCCTGTCCTTTGAGCAAAGATTACCAGCTGAGGATCCTTAGTGCTACTTCAAGGTAACGATAAGAACCATGGCCCTGGGCCAGTATTGAAGCAGCAGAAATGGGTCCCATATGTCATTAACTGCCAGCCAATCTGACTTACAGTTGCTGTGCTCTGAGATAAATCCCATAGGTTGAGTGTATAGGTGGTATGTTTTTCAAAAATGTAATTATTCAGTAAAATACTGTATTTTTGGGGGAAAATGGCATTTTATTTTAATTTTCGTTATACCACATGTAATCATTTTTCATAACTGCCGTGGTAACAACTCTTTCATGTTATTTAATTCATGTTTAAGGGTTAAGTGCAAGTACAGTAGGTAAAACAGCAGAGGTTCAGCTGCACTAGTTGTACTGTAACTGCATCATTATTTAAAAGTATAGTATAAGAATCAGAACATAATTAAAACTGCAGCCACAGTGCAGTTGAACTGTAGTCTACCTACATTGTTTGTACTAGTTTAAAGCACATTTTAATTGCTGTGCATTCTCATTTCTTTAAAGTTTGAAGAAGCAATTTGCATTTATCTTATCAACTGGCAAGTGGCCAGACTGCAAAATTACGAGAACAAGGGATTGAACCGATAATTTTAAATGTACAGTAAGAAGGCACATCCACTTACAATCATCATGTTATTAAAAAAAACAAATTACATTATGCAAATATTTTGGAATGGTAGCACTTTTCTGAAAATATGTATCTGAGACATACAAAAATAATTGAAAGTAATGGACAAAATTCTCAAAAAAACAGTATTTTCTTTCATCATGGGGAGAATCCATGATCATGCTTCACAGCAAGTGTTGTGTTTAAATGGAAAAACAACTTTCAATTAAAACTACACTGAAACACTACTGAATAAGTACATGTGCCTGTGTGTTGAATAGAACAAAGGATGTTTTCATTCTTTAAGATTAAGAACTAAAGTAACTTTTAACATCCAGATTGCTAACTAAAGATATGCCTTTTAAATTTGTACTGAACGTGGAGTTTGCTTTGTGATAAAGCTATTACAATGGCATTCTCTGGATACAGATAAAACAAACTTTAAAAAGAAAATGGAATCTGATGTACCAGATATAAAACGCAACAGTACACTGCATAACAAGACAGACCTCTAGTGTTATTGTATTGCTACTGCACTGTACAGATTACCTGGGAAAGATATTCTCTGGATTGGATTTACCAGTATAACTGAAAGTGACATGACATTGATAAATAGTAAACATGTACTGCATCTGTCATATTTTAGTTTTTTGTTGCGTTAACCTAGATTTTCTATGTGTGTTTGCCCCATCTACCCTTACATAAGAACATAACAAAATAAGATGATGTATGAACGACATGCCATTTGGCCCATCTATGCTCATCCCGTTCTTAACTTCCTAGTAACTGATTGATCTGAGAACTTTGTCATGTTTGATCTTCAAGGATCCAAATTATTCCGCCTCAACAACATGACTAGGTAGCCTTTTTCATACCATCACCACTTTGTTGAGTGTCTCCTTCCCCTGTCCTAAGTATATCATCACTTTATTTCCAATTGTGTCTTGATTTCAGTGTTAAATGAAACATGACAGTACTAGAATGCTATAATGTTTGGAGAATTTTAAAATATATCTATATCCATGTTCTTTTTTTGGGCCAATTATTGTACACATGTTTTCTTTCCCAGTTTAGAATGTCCAATTATGTTCTTTCAACAGGAAGGTCACTGCCAAGCCAATCGACTCTGTAGACCCTGGAGCTTAACAGTGGATGTTGGCAAGATCCCAGCCGCCACGTGACGACAAATGCCCCTTAGCCGTCAGGATACAAAGCTGCGCTCCCCTGACTGCACTCCCCTGACTGCATGACAATCCTTTAGGGGTGTGTTAAAGGTGTTGTCTGTGCTACAGTGATCCAAATCACTGAAACTTGTACACACCTGTTTCCCATCGAACAGTAAGCAGTCACTACCCACTATTAAGATCTCAAAAGGTCTGTCCCTACCTTTCTCTCCCGGGTGCAGAGATACTCTGTCATGCATTCACCTCCTCTCGACTCGACTACTGCAACTCTCTCTATGGTGGTCTTCCGTCTCTCGCCATAAACTGATTGCAGCTGGTTGAAAATGCTGCTGCTAGGATCCTTACCAGATAAAAAAAACATGCTCACATTACCCCATCTTGCCCAGCTGCACTGGCTACCTGTTAAGTTCAGGATTACTTTCCAAATTCTCCTGCTTGCCTACAAGGCCCTTCATCACTCCACCCTCTCCACCCTGTATCTCTCCACCCTGCTGACCCACCATGTCCCTGCACATAAGCTGAGGTCCTGTGACTCAGGCTTGCTTGTTATACCCAGGAAAAAGTGCACCACGGCCCAGACTCTCTGGAACTCTCTCCCAGCCTTAGTGCGTGTAGCTCCCACAATCGCTCGCTTCAAATCAACTCTCAAGACCCACTTGTTCTATTTTGTTTTCAATGCTCTTTAGGCCTGATATCTGTTATTAGCTGTTGTCTAAATTGTCATTTCAGGTTTTTATTCACTCCGTCTTATTCGTATGGTACTGTATGACTCATGCATTCACAATGTTTAGAATTCACATTCTAGCCTTCTATTTAATATATTATACCTGTATTTAATGTATTTGCATTGTTCCTCGCTATCTTGTAAAGTGCTTTGTGATGGTGGTCCACTATGAAAGGCGATATTTAAAATAAATATTGACTAATTGATTGATATACAGTAGTAGCTTTTATCCATACAAAATACTCTGGGCATTACAGGGTTAAGAACAATTAACTGCATTTTTTGTATTTCTACAGACAACAATAACTAAAAAGACAAACATGCAACTGATGTTTGATTTTCATAAACCTTTAATAATTATTTAAAACATTTAGACACAGTGATGTTTGATTTTACTGAATATACACCATAAGCCTTCAGCTTGGGACATTTAAAGAATTTCATAATGTAAAAAATATATTTGTAAAAATGTGTTCTTGTAGAGGCTATGCTATTTTTCATCTCTTACTGTTGTAATTGTATATGAAGTGTAGTGTGCAACGTATATTTGTTTTTTGACTAGTTTAAATTGTAATCATGTAATGCCTTATTTAAATTCAAATCATGTAGAACCCGCCAATATTGAAATAATCAGACTGGACAACGTTTCTAAATATAAAAGAACAGCTTTATTAGAAATAAAACTAAATAAAGGAAAAATGAAAGGTGCAACAACTAAACCAGGTGTCTCAAACTTGCGGCCCTCGGGCCACATGCGGTCTCCATTTCATTGAAATCTGGCCCGCTAAATAGTTACACAAAAGTAATTTAATCTGGCCCGGATGGAGCTGCATGCGTAAAACTCAAGTAAACAGTTGTAAAACGTGTGTAGGCGATGTTGTGCATCGTTTATGGTTAGTTCTGTTGTAATGCGTTGCTACCACTTTAAGAACTGTCGCATTAGCTACCGTAAATTGACACAGAGATAAGAATCCATACAAACCGACGTGTTCGGGAGGAGCAACTGAACTGACAGCTTGGTGACAGTGAAAGTCCAACATTTCGTGCCATAACAATTGACAAAAGATAATTGATCAGATCTAAACCTTTTTTTGAGTCAGCATCAGTACAAAAAATAAGAGAAGCACTGAGACTATATGAACTACACATTGTAGCAATCACTAGAAAATATATCGTACAGAGATCCCCAACAAATATAAATGAGCAAAGAAATGTCTCAGTCTAAAAGAAAAATTGACCATGAACACAGGCAATTTCAAGAAAGGTGGACGGTTGATTATTTTTTTGTGGAGTACAAACAGAGTGCGACATGTTTAATTTGCAAGGAAAGAGTTGCCGTTTTAAAAGAGTACAGTATTAAACGGCACTATACAACACAGCATGCAGAGCAGTGTGATAAATATCAGGGAGAAGAGAGAGAGAAGACAGCTTTGCAGTTAAAGAAAGGATTAGTGTTGCAGGAACAGCTTTTGCAGGAAGTGAAAAAAAGAGTCAGAGGAGGCGGTTTTGGCAAGTTATGTGGTGAGTGAAATGATTGCTGAGTCTGGGAAACCATTTACTGACCGTGAATTTATTAAAGACTGATCAAACTGTCTGAGGTCATATGTCCTGACAGGAGAAACGTTTTTAGCAATATTAGCCTGTCTGCAAATACAGTAGAAGAGCGTGTTGTTGAGCTTTCTAAAGATCTTGAGGAGCAGCTTTGTGAGAAAGGCAAAGCATTTAATACATACTCTATCACGTTTGATGAGAGGACCAATTTGGTTGATAGTGCGCAGCTAGGGATATTGGGAGAGGTGTTGATGATAACTTTCAAGTCACAGAAGAACTGTTAAGCTTGTCAACAATGCATGGTAGAACAACAGCAAGTGAGATCTTTCAAAACCTAAGAGATGCACTAGAATGCGTTGGTCTGCAGTGGCATTCTTTAGCAGGCTTAATAACAGATGGAGCCCAGCAATGATTGGGAAAAAGAACGGGTTGGTAGTGCTTGTGCAAAAAAAGATGGAAGAACAAAACACAGAGCAACCAGTAGCATTACACTGCATCATTCACCAGCATGCACGTTGCAGTAAAACTCTGCCTCTGTCAGAGTATGAAGACACAAAACGAATGCTTTCCTTGTTGATATCACCCAACAGTTGAATAACCTAAACCTGAAGCTTCAAGGTACTGGTCAGCTTGTGACAACAGTGTTTGATGATGTGAAAGTATTCACAACTAAACCCTGAAACTGTGGAAAAATCTGATTTCAAAGGGTAATCTCATTCATTTCCCATCGTGCAAGTCACTTCTGGAAGAGCTGGACATTGAAATGCAGTTCAGTGGTGCTGAATATGCTGCTAAACTTGACCTGATTTTGGAAGAATTTGATCAGCGGTTTGCAGATTTCAGAAGGCAAAGAGTAAGCTTCCAGTTGTTTGCTGATACATTTTTAGTTGATGTGGAAACAGCACTAAGTGATTTACAGATGGAGCTCATTGATCTTCAATATAACACACCTTTGAAGAATAAATTCAAGGAAGCCCAAGGAGATGTCACACAGTTCTTCAAGCAACTACCACCATCTTTCCCACAGCTTTGCAAAACCTCAGAAAAAACATGGCTCTGTTCGGCAGCACATATATTTGTGAGAAACTTTTTTCTATTATGAATATAAACAAGTCAAAATACAGAACAAAATTATTTGATACACACCTTGTTGCAATCCTGAAGGTTTCAACTGTTCAGTCATTGAGGCCAAATGTGTAATACTTCGTTATTTTTTTTTTAACCTATACCATCTTGGGTGATGTCATTGGCCCTACATTAGGATTTCTGGGTTGACATTGGCCCGCATGTAAATTGAGTTTGAGACCCCTGAACTAAACTAAAGTAGTACAGAAAGGAAGAATTAACTAAACTAAACAGTACAGAAAAGAAAGTATAAAAGTGATCGAACGCAATCTATGGGAGATTCATTAAATCTGTCTCATATGTTTTGGTTCAGAAGGCAATTCTCACTCTTGCGAGATAAAGACACTCTTTACGTCCAGACAGCATATCAAGAATTATCTATTACCAGGACAGCTAAATTTGGATCCTAGCCTTAAACGCAAAATGATAATTGCCTTATAAAACCCACATCAATTTGTATAAATCGGATACAAACAGTTACTATAGTGTTCATTAACTCAAAGCATGAATTGAAAGCAATAACACTTTTCTTACATTCTATGTAAAACAAAACATTAATTTTACTTTAATGTCTGCTTATTCTAGAGTTCATAAGAGGATTAAAACACTACTTATTGAGCACTTAATGGACGTTCGCTGCCTCCTCCAGCTGATCCGTGTCTTCAGCAATACAGGCGCTCGAAAGATCTCCTGCTGGCAAGGACAGCTCCAGGTTCCAGAGTCTGCCTTCCTTGAGTTTCGTCTCCACTTCAGGGTACGGAAGAAATGTCTTTGAGTCCTCCACAAGATGTGCACTCTTCGTTCGGTTATGTCTGGGATATTCCATCGCAAAACTCTGGCACTGCTAGCTAATACAAGACTGAATATATTTCAATCTCCGTTGACTTCAGATGTTCATCCAACTCTTTCTCCTGTGATCGATCAGGGCTAAGTTAGAGATTTGATTACAAGTACTTTTAGGATTTTAGATGTCTTACACTGCGGACTACCATGACCAAGGAAACACAACAGTAGTTACCACATATCAGATGTTTGGAAGAGGATATCTCTGTTCAAGCTGGTTGCAGGCTGAGTCTTCAGATTGTCAAAGTTCAGAGACTTGTTTGTGTGTCAAGATCCTTGGATTTCGTGTCGGGAGCCTTGTTTGAATGTCGTGCTCATGCTTTTGTAACTTCTCTCTTCACCCCTGTGATTGGATAGTTTGTTTATTTTGGGCTGAGTCCACGTGGAGTGTTTCCCATTGGTTGTTCTCGTTCCGAGACAGCCCGTTATTCTCAATTGGTTCACTGTTTCGCCCCTGTCAGCTGGATTTATGAGATGTACTGTTTTCTGTCCGAGGTGTCAAAAGGACTCAAAACTGTCTAGCTTGTATCCTCTGCAAGATATTGCCAGAGCCAAAGGATTCATTCAGCGATGGTGAAGAAAAACCACTTGTCCAGTATTTAGTTTATAACTCTTTTTAGAAGCATTCTTTGTCATTGGGGGAGTTTGTGACCAGAAACCAAGTAGACACAGAGAATGGCTTAGGATCACCCCTCTGTATATTTCATTTCTGTTAATTTCATACACAGAAGAATATTATGACCCACTCTGATGCCACAGAATCTATTTTAAATTAAGTATTTTCACACTGGCACTCTTACCTGGGTCCGGACCCGGGGCTCTGGCTATCCATGTCACAATCCCGCGTAATCATAAACCTGGGTTGTACCCAGGTTGACCTGGGTCCCAGAAACCCACCTCAGGATGTGGGTCAACATGTTTTGACCTAGGTTGAGCGAGACAAAATGCATGACGGCCATTCATGATCCGACGCAATAACAGCCACATCTGCGTGAAGGTTTCACTTTCGCAAGGAACATTTCTGTTTATTCTGTTTAGCCATGTTTGTGTTGATTGAGAGACAGCATGAGCTAGAGTGGAGCAGGGATGTGGAAACATTTGCTCTAATCAACATTTGGGCCGACGGTTCAATCCAGAGAACCTTGGGTGGATGTGTTTGTAACAAGCTGCTTCCAGGGCATTGATACACACATTGTGCATTTGCTTCTGTCACCCAGGTCGACACTGCTTTATTAAAAGCAGAGTGAAATCCCATACCCGACCTGCATGACACCGGGTCCTGACCCGGGTAGGTTCTGACCTGAGTAGAGCATGCCAATGTGAAAGGGGCTTCAGATTATAACACAATGAACTGGATGATTGCACATTCTAATGTAACAAATCTGTTTGGATACTTTATAAACAATATTTTCCCAGAACCCTTATGGAACAGTTTTCATTAAAAGGCATTTTTGCATTTAAATAAATAAATAAATAAAATAAATCTAACCAAATTAAAAAAAAAAAAAAAAAAAAAAAAAGAAAAAAGAAACAAAATTAGTAACAGACATAAAACAGCCAGTGCCTTTCAAACATTAAAAAGCAGATTTAGAACTGCAGGGACAGAAGCCAATTGCTGTGCCTGTTGCGGTTAAACTAATAGCTTTATAACGTAGTTTGGATGCCAAATGCCATTGGAAAGGTTGACTGCACTCACATTGCTTTAGTGCCACCTTCAAAGGAATGGATTTGTTTTCCATAATAGAAGCTATTTTAATCCTTCTGTGTGCACAGAACATTGTTGGTATAGTATGCCAACTTTCCTGTCTCATTCTATGGCATTTAGCCCAATCATTTCAATAATAATTTCCTAGCATAATACTCTTTGGTAAGGTTTAATTTATTCAGTAAAACAAAGTAGAAAAGTAGTTATAAAATGTATTAAATCGTGCTACAACAAGTGGCTCTGTCAATGTCAAGGTGTTTTTTTTGTTGTTGTTTTTTTTTGTTTGTGTAGCTGAATATCTTGTGGTTGAATGTTAAATGTGCTTTAAGTTCTATTTACAGATCCCTGTCAGTCAGAGGGCTGTCAGTTATTTTTCTATCAGGAAAACATTAAAGGTGGATGAAGGAATGTATGGAAAGTATACATGCAACTGCTAATTGCAACCAAGTTTTATATTGGAATGAAATGTCAGGTTTCTCACAAGCATATATATAATATATATATATATATATATATATATATATATATATATATATATATATATATATAAAAATCTTTATTTTTATATAGTGCCTTTCATAGTGGACCACCAGTGCAAAGCGCTTTACAAGATGCAGTGACAACAAGAAAATCAATAATACTTTAAATACAGAGAAATGCATAATACATGATAATAGCATATTACATTAAATACAATGGAAAGTGCATAATACATGATAGTAGCATGATACATGAAACTGTAGCAGCAACACTGCAGCTAATCACAGATATCAGGCTTAAAGAGCATGGAAAGCAAGAGAGAACAGGTGAGAGTTGATTTAAAGCGAGAGGCGGTGGGAACATCACGCACTGAAGCTGGGAGAGAGTTCCAAAGAGCCAGAGCTATGAAGCTAAATGAGCGTTCTCCAAGTGTGGTGTACTTTTGTTTGGGGATAACAAACAGGCCAGATTCAGAAGACCTCAGCTTGCAGGTAGGGACATAGCGGGTCAGCAGTTTTAAGGAGGAGGTACTTGGGACCTGTGTGATGAAGGGCATTGTAGATGAGCTTTACAGGTAGCCAGTGCAGCTTGGCAAGGCAGGGGTGATGTGATCATGTTTTTTTACATCTGGTAAGGATCCTGGCAGCGATATTCTGAACTAGCTGCAGTCGGTTTATGGTGCGTGCCGGGGGACCACCATATAAAGAGTTGCAGTAGTCGAGTCGAGAGGAGACAAATGCATGACAAAGTTTCTCCGCGTCTGGGAGGCAAAGGTAGGGATGGAAATTGGAGATGTTTCGAAGATGGTAGAAGAAAGATTTGACAACGGAGGAGATGTGGGCATTAAAGGAGAGGTTGCTGTGAAGAATTACACCATGGCTTCATACTGTGGAGGAAGGCAGCAGCAGACAGTTTCCAAGGATCAGGGCAGCTATATTTAGATATAGTGGCACGTTAGGGTGGAGTTTGTTGCTGAATGTTAAACCTCTAATTTTGCACTTTAATATCTGCGGCAGGGTTTGTCGGAATTGCCCACAAATGTGCATGTTCCATTGAAATGCAATGTTGTGAAAGCGTGGAGAGTTTCATGATGTCACCTTGTCCGGTTAACGAGATCTGGATACCAGTTTTTTTGTAAAAGTTCCTTTTTTTCCCCCTATACTTAACATGTTTTTTTGTGTGTGTTTTTTGCTCTCATGTATAATTTCTGCACCAAACTGTGTAAGGTACACGCAGTCTGTGCCGAGCTCGCATCCGGGGCTTCTTGAAATCCTCTCAGCAAGGAATGCCACCCCTGAAGGAGTGTGCTTCTTACATGAGCTGTTTGCTGACTGGGTCAGAAAAACTGTGTGTAAGTGACGTCAGGTCACTGTGGGATCTGTAAAATGCAATTACGAAAATAGTAAAAGAAAAACAGTGGAAGGCTCTGGTCCTAATAAAACAAAAGAATCGGTCTGCCATATGCCAGGGGAGGTCAGTGGGTTGTTTGATGTGCATCATATACCACTCCTAGAACATTAGGTTACTTACCGTAACCCTGGTTCCCTGAAAGAGAAGACAACCACCAACAATACTTTTGGGATATGCCTGCCACAGGTAAGGTATTTACTGAGCATTTTATGTCAGAACTGCTAATAGGCCCCTCCGTGGGGTGGCGTCTTCCGTCTCACCTACCGAGGGATAAAACAGCAAATCCGTGGACACCTTCCTCTTTTGCATCGAACCTGTGAGGGCGACCAGTGTGACCTTGCTGGTTGGTGGTCGTCTTCTCTTTCAGGGAACCAGGGTTACGGTAAGTGACCTAACGTTCCCTTTCAATTTGAAGACGACCACTAACATTACTTTTGGGAAAGTATACCAGAGCAGTCAGGAGGAAGAAGGAATGGCAGTAGACAAATCAGAACTGCATAACCCAAGGGTTAGCGGTGCAAGCATGCAACCTCAAGGACCCTCATGCCTAATGAAGGCAGGGAAGGATCTACCACATTAACCCTTCGCTGCCGACGCGCTATAATTTCATAACTTTTGTTATGATGACAAAACATATCATATCTCAGCCGTCCAACCAGCAAACTTTTTTTTTTAAGCGTGGGTCATAGCCATGACTACGGGGCATGTCATGATACCATTGGTTTAGGGCTATGATGGGTGGGACATATAATATTTTCAAGATGAAGATGAGTGTCATTGTCGGCACCATTACGACTGATTGCACAGTGGATTCAAAGTTCTGTATCTCTGGTTTTACAATTCCAAGAATGCTAATCTACATATCATCTAAAGGGTATCTACTTGGGCTAATTAGTCATGTTGTTTTGTTTATATATATATATATATATATATATATATATATATATATATATATATATATATATATATTATTGTGTGTGCTGAGTGCATTTGCAGTGTTTTTTTTCCTGCTGTGACATGTCTGTGTGTGCGTGGGTGCGTGCGTGTGTGCATGCGTGCGTGCTGAGCAGGGCTAGCTTTTATGACTGTAGACAAGAGTAACTATTTTACCAACATCACATTTAGAAAAATAACTAAATAAATAAAAATCTTATAGTTAGTTTCACATATACAGTACGTTTATATCTTTGATTTGTTTGTCCATTTTTTAACTTGTTTCTCTTCAAGAGAAAAAACTAAATTGGTCTATCACATTTGGTGCCAAAAGTTAAGTGTTTGTGTATGTCTGTGTATTTGCTCATTTTTGTTTACTTTTTAATTATCTATTTGTAGCCGTTGTTATTATTCATTTTTTTAACATGTTTTTCGATGTGTAATTATTTTGTTGTTTTTTTTATTTATTATTAGTTTAGTTTTTATTTCTGCTTTGTGTATGTAGCCTATGTAAAGAACATATTATTTAGCTGTTATTATTATTATTATTATTTAGCTATGTATTTTATTATTAGTTTACTGTGCGTGCGTGCGTGCGTGCGTGCGTGCGTGGGTGTGTGTGTGTGCGTGAAGAACAGAGACACTGTTTAGCTGTAGTCATTAATATTATTTAGCCATGTACTGTTTTTTTTAATTATTTATTTACTTTTGTGTGTGTCTGTATTATTATTATTATTATTATCGTTTACATTTTTCTTTGTGTGAAAAAGGATGGAGAATCCTTATTATTATTATTATTATTATTATTATTATTATTATTATTATTATTAATAATAATAATAATAATAATAATAATAATAGGAAATTTATTTTAATAAATTAAATTGTGGGTGTGTGTAAGACACAGAATGGATGGAGGCAATCAGTTCAAGCATCTGGCTCAGTCATTGAAGAGGAGGAGGACTCTGACTGAGGAGGAGATCGAGAATATAAAATATTTATTTTCAGCAAGTTTTATTTGTAATATCTGTAATATGCCCCCCCCCCCCCCCCCCCCCCAAAAAAAAAAAAAGTAATTGATAACTTGTGTGTTGTTTCTTTATTTTAATACTGAAATATAATTGTATCTCAAATAGGGCAATCATTTTTCCAATCTCACTTTTTGGCAAGTCTTAGCCCTGGTCTGCCTTTGCCATTTCGGAGGTTGATTTTTGTAAAATATTAAGCCTTGTAAAATCTTAACATATTTCAATTCTGATTTGCCAAGAAATGCACACCTGGAGATATAGAATCAACAGGGACATGACACACAGACATGGCCTCCAGATACACTTTAAATCTATAAGGTGATCTACCGGCATGCAGCAAGATAACTGGCATAGGGAAAGATACAGGGTCATGACCTTTAGTCAGACACTAGGCAACATTTCCACGACCGCATCAGAAAGCCCTAGGGCTGAATAGCGGTCCCCTTCAGGGGCCAGACCTATAATTGGAGCCTGCCTGGTTCCGTGTGCCAGAGAGTGCCTTTCACCTGACTGAGGAGATCCAGGTGAAGCGAGATCTCCCAGGTCTGGCCTTGTAGCAGCTGGCACAGGGTTGAAAACCAGATTCTCTAGGAGAAGGCTGGGAGCAGCTGTCTTGGCAGGAACGCATAAAGGAGCGATGAACCGCTCGCAACTCATTTATTTGCAGGGATGTGCAACGGCCTGACCAGGACCTGCGGACTCCTCTGCCATTGTCACCACCTGACGGATGTGGATTACCCCATCCTTACACTTTCGCACATGTGAGAGGATCGCCTCCACCAGCGCAGGGCTTCCCAGCATACGTGAGACAAGGTTAGCCAACCATGTGTGTTGCATTTAGGATGTATCCGGAAGACACAGAGCCATCCCTGAAGCAGGATCATTTGGAGTAACCCCAGCTGAAGGGGGTTACGCCACAACCATCAGACCCAGCAACTTCTTACACAACACCAAAAGTACTATCGCCCCCTGTTGAATCAGGGATAGGCAATTTTGAATGCCAGTCACAGTTGTCTGACAGACAGATAGGTTTGCACTGTAAGGGAGGCCAGCCGGAGTTCCAGGTTAACAGTACTTTGCACCAGAATTAAATGGCTTTTGGCATCATTAAGGGTGAGACCCAGCGTCGACACACACTTCGTCACTATTGCCATTGGGCCACTGTCTCTTCCTGCGACTGGGGACAGCTCAACCAGTCACCCAGGTAATTCAACATCTTGATCCCCTGCAGCCGCAAGGGGCTAGGATGGCACCTCTGCACTTTGAAAATGTGCAGGGGCTAAAAAGAGGCCGAATGGCAGCATGGAAAACTTGAAGATGCTTCCATGAAAAGTGAAGCAGAGATAGTTCCTGTGCGCAGGACGAATAGGAACGTGAATACCTGTCCTTTAAGTCCACAGTAATAAACCAGTCACACAGTCGGACAGCCAGAGAATGTGATGGTTTGCACAACCGGGACTAGAGCAAGGGCTTGAGCCTGCTGCCTGGCCAAATACTCAAGTACTTGGACAATTTGCTTTTTCAAGTCCATAATATCTTGTGCCTGTCTCAAGTTGGTTGACCCGCTTAGCACTACGTGTAGGAGACTGGGTGCGAGAGCCAGACATCTGAGCCAGAGCAGAGGGAACACTCTGAAGGGCTCAGGGACAGATTGAGGAGGGGAGAGGGAGAGGCTCCAATGCCATGCACGGCTCAGCTGTGGTAGCAGGGGACATTGTGCAGGATGTGGAAGCATGGAATTTAGCCATGCTTGATGTCTCTATGGCCCCAAGGCTGTTGTTTAAACACTGGAGAGAGTAAACCTGTATTGAAGCACTCAGGCACCAAGTGTACAGAAGCACCAAGGACACTGAGTGAGGCACCGAGGCACAGAGGCTCCAAGGCACCGAGGGCACTGACAGGCAGCTATCCTTAACCATGTGTAGTCAACACAACCTGGGGTAGCGCATAGCATACACCAGAATGGATACACAGGCTTGAGTGAGTAACCCTCATTTCTATCCACACGGCACACTCCTAGCAGTACTTTAGGAGGAGGGGTAAAGGAGCACACCCCCTGATATAGGAAAAAGAAACTGCAGAACCAAGGCTAGATTGTTTGCTTATATTTTGTACTAGTATACGAATTCTTTATTTTATTTCAGGTGGTACAGACTTTGTACTGAAGCAAATGTGATTTTGTTTTCGAATGAATCTGAATGAATGACTCTGATTTGCTTAGTGCTTAAATACTGAAAAACTCCAAGCTTGCTGTATACTATTGTTTTTTTTTAATGGGTAGATTAATGTACATACAATTATTATGACAATAGTAGAGCAGTGTAAATATATATATAATTTCATCTTATTGTATTTTAATATAGGGCATGGGCCATATTTACTGTAAATAGGCAGTAAATGAAGGAGTAGGGGACTGTACATTACTGTTACTGTACATGACTAATATGGTAACTACATTATTTTTCTGTGCAAGGTCTGTTTGTGTCAAAATGTGAAAAAAAGTGGATAATGTTAATAAAAATAGATGTATGCAGTTAAAAAAGATGTGTGCTATACTATTATTGATATTTCATGTTTTATTAATTTGTACCTGTAATAAAATGAAATGTGCGAAAAATAAAACAAAAAGTTATAAAAAAAATTGAAATAATTTCACACGGCTCTACATATAATCATCTAAACAGTAAAATGTTGGCAAAGGAATAATATTATATAATTAAGGCCAAAATCAACAGGAAAAGAGTAACAGGATCTTTAAAAATAATAGGATAAAAAAGAGAGCAAAACAACAGAGTACAGTATTAATCTCACTGTAAATCTTCTCAGATTTTGTTGTAGCTGTATTGCCCTTAACAGTTACATTTTAATAACTTAGCTGGAGAGATTGCCAGATTCATACAGTTAACCTACACACTGTATTAATTATCTTACATTCCAGTCAGCAGTCCCCCCAAGGAGCTGGGCTGGTTAACCACTTCAAACATGAGCAAGAAAACTAATTAGTTCTCCCAGGTAAGAAATATTACCTAGGGAAAGCAGATTCGATTACATGTATGTTGCCAAGTACCATGTTAAAGTGCCTTTCTAATGCAAGGTCTGAAGTATGGATTATTATATTAATATAGTTGTCTGCAAAGTTTTGCAACATGCATCATGGACCATGCTTGGCTGGATTAACGACTAGATTTCTTGCTAAAAGGGATTGCCCCTGTTGATAGACACATTTGTGACACTTGAAAGCTGGTACTCTGCCATGCAAATTATCTCTAATTCTGAAATGTTTCTTAAGCTAATTGGCAGGGATTGCATCCTAAAAAAAGTGTTAAATTGGATTGCTCACTGTCGCTCGCTTCACATCAACTCTCAAGACCCACTTGTTCTCTCTTGCTTTCCACGGTCTTTAACCCTGTTATCTGCTATTAGCTGCTGTGCTATTGCTAGGGTGACAGTCGTCCCAGTAAAATCAGGATAGTCCTGATATTAGGGGCTTTGTCCCGCGTCCCAATAGAGCTACTGTCGGGACGCCATTTGTCCCGATCTTTAGAGTAAACGTTGAACACCCAGTTGTAAAATGTGAAATGAAATGTATTTTATGTGGCTGCTGTACTGTCTCCCGGTGCAACAGCATACTCTACTGGTTTAGGGCGTGTTGGTTGAGTCAGTTGTTTGCATTGCATCTATGTGTCTATCCAATCACGTTAACCTGCAGTCATATGATGCAGTATGCGTCATGTGTTTTTACTTGGTGTGTCTGGTTTTACTGGTAAAGTGTCATGGTGCCTGGTGTTGTTGACGAGCCTGTCACTAAAAAGCAAAAATACAGTGCTAGTACTGAACACAATGGAAAAAAAACAACTGGATTCTATCATATGACTGTTAGAAAGGCATTATGTAAATTGTGTAAAATCACACGGAGGCGAGTTGAATGTGAAGCATCACGCTGGTGGGATACAACATTATTATTATTATTATTATTATTATTATTATTATTATTATTATTATTTGTGACTGTGAATTGACGCTTGCGTGAGTAATCAAAGCTCAAAAGTAAAAATGAATTTCATCATGAGTTGCAAGGATATACAGTTATGTCATCGGCAATAAGGATGTTATGCACATGGCCAAGTCATGCAGTTAGGATTAGGGTTATCATTCATTTTACAGACATTTTGCGGACCTGTTTGAAGATAATAATTCTTAGTACTAGATAATATTTCATAGTACTATAAAAGCCTAAGAATTGTGGTACTTGCTTCCTTACTAAAACAGAGCGCTGCCATTTCTTAAAAGGCAAGCTTGCAATATCTTCCAACAGTTGCTGCCTACATTCTCTGTCTGGTGTGTGAACTTTCCCATACATTGAGACTGCACGCCTGCATCCACTGAATTGGCTGGAAGTGTAAGGCAACGCTTTGCCAAGTTATACAGGTGTGGATATCAATTAGAAACAGTCCTAAAACTAGGCTACCCAAAGGTATCTGGCATACTTTAATAAAGTCCATATATGCAGCACGTTCGTTGCCATGCTATTTGCAGCAGATCAAAGGTCTTAGATTCTGGTATAGTAAACAAACTTGTTAAATTTGCTGACGACACAAAAATAGGAAGAGTGGAAAAGACTGATGCAGCAGCAAAGGTCATACAAAATGATCTAGACAGCATTCAGAACTGGGCAGACACATAGCAAATGACATTTAATAGATAATAGTGTAAGCTACTGCACGCAGGCCATACAAATGTGCATAATAAATACCATATGGGAGATACTGAAATTGAAGAAGGAATCTATAAAAAAGACCTAGGAGTTTATGTTGACTCAGAAATGTCTTCATCTGGACAATGTGGGGAAGCTATAAATAAGGACCACCAAGATGCTTGGATATCAAGGGAAGTAATGTTCAAATTTAACAATGCATTAGTAAGACCTCATCTAGAATATTGTGTTCAGTTCTGGTCACCTCGCTACAAAAAGGACATTGCTGCTTTAGAAAGAGGGCAAAGAAGAGTAACCAGAATTATTCCGGATTTAAAAGTCATGGCATATGCAGAAAGGCTAAAAAAATGTAATCTATTCAGTCTTGAACAAGGAAGACTATGCGACGATCTGATTCAAGCATTCACAATTCTAAAAGATATTTACAATCCAAGGGATGTTTTCGACCTGAAAAAAAGAAACAAGGACCAGGGGTCACAAGTGGAGATTAGATAAAGGGGCAGTCAGAACAGAAAGTAGGAGGTACTTTTTTACACAGAGAATCATGGGAATCTTGGACCAACTCCCCAGTAATGTTGTTGAAGCTGACACCTTGGGATCCTTCAATAAGCTGCTTGATGAGATTCTGGGATCAATACGCTACTAACAACCAAATTAGCAAGATGGGCCGAGCAGCCTCCTCTCATTTGTAAATGTTCTTATGTTCTTCAGACTTGGTTTTGATATGAGAAATCCTGCTTTAATACATGTATTATATCATTAGGATAGCTATACAGTACCACTCCACCACACACATTGTATCGATGAAAAATAATAAAGTTTGAGGAATTCATTTATTCATTTTGACAAAAAGAACAAATATGTTTCCCACACAAACATTTGCATGCAAACCAAAGTGCACAGTATCTGTGTTTCATTTGGTCATCCCATGCTGTTTAAACACTTAATTGTGTTTTTATTTTAACACCAGTATTGTCCGAATAACCAATGTGTGTGTGTGTGTGTGTGTGTGTGTGTGTGTGTGTGTGTGTGTGTGTGTTTTACTGTACAGTATAGTTGAATGAAAAGTATTTGGGGTTGTCTAACTATAGTGGTTAAGTAGCAACATGCTGTCCAGCTATGGCCAAAAGTTTTGCACCAGCTAGAATTATATATATATATATATATATATATATATATATATATATATATATATATATATATATATATATATGAACATAATTTAGATATTTTATTTAACATCACATAATCAAATAAACTACAAAATGATATCGCTACCGATAGTCTACCAGAAGCTATAACAGTAGTACAGTACAGTATTTCATGTCATATTTTTC
Organism: Polyodon spathula; assembly: GCF_017654505.1. Taxonomy (NCBI): domain Eukaryota; kingdom Metazoa; phylum Chordata; class Actinopteri; order Acipenseriformes; family Polyodontidae; genus Polyodon; species Polyodon spathula. The sequence continues at coordinate 85,779,068 of NC_054534.1, read as the reverse complement.
AACTTTTGTCAGTTTTTCTTTAAGCATAGGGAAAACTACAAAGTGCTATGTAATTCAATATGTAACGTAACATTATTCAACAGGTTTTATTCGACTTTATGAAGCAAAATGAGTTTATTGGGTGATGCAAAACTTTTGTCCATAACTGTAGGTAAAAATAATTAGTAGCTTTCTCACAAGCTGCCATTAGAGGGCACTGTTTACCCATAAATTACACCACAATGCTCAACCACTGCAGTCAGTCCAGCATCAAGAGTTTCAGTTTTGAAGTTGCGGTAGAAGGGTGTAACTTTAGAATTCTTTTCAATGTCTATATCATTTTATTAAATGCAGCAGTAACACAGCAGGTTTAAAATATATAATAATTTACATATATGCTGGTGTGTACTGTATTTGTATAAATAAAGATATATCTGTATCATTAATTAAAAAATAAAATTTAACATCCCGTATTATAAATTTGAATTGATAGTACTTCAACCAAGTTAAAACAATAATATTATCTCCTGCACCCGCTCTTATTTGAAAGTATATCATTTAAAGAATAATAGCATTCGAAATATCTATAATCAGAAAGTATTGACACAGAATGTAACTTGTGAATTTAGAAACTAATTATAATGCCGAATCAACTGCTCTCTTTTGTACAAGGTCAGTCTGATACAAGATAAACAGTATAATGCATAATTAAAACACTCACACACTACATGCTTGTGCTGCAATTTATCCACCCATACTTGTCAGAAAAATAACATACTCATTTCACTCTGGCAAAAAAAAAGAAAAAAGAAAAAGAAAAAAAAAGGACAAAAAACTTCTTATTTTAAAACAATAGCTAATTTCTGCAACCTGACAGCCATTCTCTGTTCTGAAACAGTTAATAATAAAACAGGACCTTGCGCATTCCTAGACAACCCTCCTAATCCCCTTTGGGTTATTATAACAGCTAACGGTCCTGGAGCCAGACATAACTCCTCCCACTTCCCTCTTAGTGGTTGTCACTTTTTCTGATTGGCATTGGAAGCATCAATCTACACAAAGAAGTGATCCCTTTGGAGCCAGAAATATGCATCAAGTGGGCTGGACGTGACAAACTAACCAATAACGTGCCTGTTAGGGGGGACTTTGCAAACCTGAGCATTGTCGAGCTGAGTTGCTGCAAAGCTTTGCCTGAATGAGAGAGGTATCTGCTGTGTTATAGTGCTGTAGCAGAGAGCAAACCCGCTGACTGACTGAGGACTAGTGATAACTTGAGAGCTGCTTCAATCAGTTGCAAGTGTATCTACACTGAACCGGGATACTTTTTTGTTTGTTTGTTTGTTTTTTTTTTTTAGTAATGTTGAAAAAGGATAAATAAGTTAGCTATTCAGTAAAGGACTGTGTGCTAATTGTATGAAATCCATGGACAAATAAAATACAACAAAATAAACATTATAGGGTACTCAAGTGCTGCTTTCAGAGGTTTCAAAACAATGTATGTTCAGAAGTAATACAGACTTTGAAATACCAATTATTTGGTTTGATTTTAGTCTTTTTTTTTTTAAACTGATACGTACAGGATATATTTGCCGTACTACCTGATGATCTTGGAACATAGTGTTTTGTTTTCTTCGAGCTGGAGGCGGACAGGAGTATACTGACAGACCATACTGTACCTGCATTTAAACTTTATTTCTGGAGTTGAGGGACAGATGTTGGTGTAAAAACAAAACAAAACAAAACAAAAAAAAACACCTAAAGAAGAAACTGGCTATTGTATTTCACATATATTAGACTGTTGGGCCAATATTAACATTATGCCTTGTTGGATATAATTGAACAAAGTTGATGAATTGTGGTAAAGAACGTTGCCTTGGAAAGGTGGATTTGGACTTTTACCATGGCGCTCTCAGGTAGGAGTTTTCACAAAGTTTACATGGTTTTGTTAATATTGTGGGCTTTGGGCTTGAAAAATGCTGCATCCAGTCAACTTCGCCAAGAGTTTCAGGTGCTGGAAGAACAAGCTATTGGCACCAGTGTGGGCACCATAGTAACCAAACCGAGTTTTACTTATAGATTTAGTGAGAACCATAGACTATTTGCCATCAATGGGACAACAGGTGAGATTTATACCACATCAGTTATTGACAGAGAACTTTTGCAAAGTGATGTAATCAACGTGGTGGTCCTGTCTAGTCAACCTACCTATCCGACAGAAGTAAGAATTGTGGTAATGGATATTAATGACAACGCTCCCGTGTTTCCAGATCCATCTATTGTGGTGTCTTTTAAAGAAGATGCAAGCAGTGGTAGGCAAGTTATATTGGACACTGCCACTGATTCGGATATTGGAAGCAATGGAGTAGATCATAAAACTTACCAAATAGTGAAGGGGAACGAAGACGAGAAATTCCGTTTGGATATTACAGTCAATCCAAGTGGAGAAGGGGCTTTTTTGCATTTGGTTTCAACTGGAGGCCTGGATAGAGAATCAACCCCATTTTACCAGCTCTTGGTTAAAGTGGAGGATAAAGGAACACCTAAAAAATATGGGTTCTTGCAAGTAAATGTGACTATTCAAGATATTAATGACAACCCACCTGTTTTTGATGAAAACCATTATCAAACAAGTGTTTTTGAAGATGCAGCGGTTGGATCTAGCATTCTGCAGTTAACAGCAAAAGACCAGGATGAGGGAGCGAATGGAGATATCAGGTATTACTTGGACGACGGGACACCTTTTCAAATTGACCCTAAAGCAGGTACCATTAGCATAAAGGAAACGTTGGATTATGAAAGCAAAAAGCAATACTCCTTAACAATTCATGCTGTGGACAATGGTGTACCTTCCCTTTCAGGTAGGTCAGAGGCAACCATTAAACTATTGGACGTTAATGATAATGACCCAGTGATTAAGTTCAGATATTTCCCAACTAGTTCCAAATATGCTTCAGTAGATGAAAATGCTCAGATTGGCACTGTAGTGGCCCTATTGACAGTTTCAGATTCTGACTCATCTTCTGCTAATGGGAATATTTCAGTTTCAATTCTTGGTGGGAATGAACAAAGACACTTTGAGGTTCACACCTCCCCTGTTCCAAATTTAAGTTTAATTAGAGTGGCCAGTGTTTTGGATAGAGAACGCATTTCTTCTTACAACCTGACTGTGTCAGTGTCAGACAATGGCTCACCTGTGGCAAGGTCTTCTTTCGCTAGCTTGGTTATTTTTGTAAATGACATTAATGATCATCCTCCTGTTTTCCAAGAGAGTCTGTACAGAGTTGATATCAGTGAAGATGTACCCAAAGGCAGCTACATTAAAGGGGTTTCAGCAACAGATGGTGACTCTGGGCAAAATGCCAACCTGCGATACTCCATAGTGTCTGGAAATAGTTTGGGTTGGTTTGACATCAGTGAAAACAGTGGTTTGGTGACCAGTGCTGCCTTATTGGACAGGGAGATTGCATCAGAAATTGTTCTGAACATCAGTGCCAAAGATCAAGGTGTCCAGCCCAAAATTTCTTACACTAAGCTCATAGTAAGCATAACTGATGTAAACGACCAGCTTCCTACTTTTATGCAGAGTTTGTACCATATCTCTGTAACAGAAAATTCACCACCAGGTACTGAAATATTAGTGCTATCAGCTACAGACAATGATTTAGGAGCCAATGGTACCGTGCGGTTTTCTTTTGATGCAGAAACCCCAACCCAGTTTCAGAATCGTTTCCGTCTGGATCCAGTTTCTGGGAGATTAACAACAGCAACAGAATTAGACAGAGAAGAGAAAGAGACATACCTGCTATTCATCCAAGCAACAGATTTGGGCACCCCTCCACTTTCCTCACTAACTAAAGTAAACATAACTTTAAAAGATATAAATGATAACAGCCCTGTTTTCTATCCAGTCCAGTATTTTGCTAACATTAAGGAAAATGAACCACCTGGCTCTTATGTCACTACTGTCTCAGCAACAGACCCTGACCTGGGAATGAATGGGACTGTTAGATATTTTATCACAGCGGGGGACACTTTCAAATTCCAGATAAAAAGTAACACTGGTGTAATCTCTACTAGAGTTTCACTTGACAGAGAAGAAAAAACAGCATACCAGCTGCAAGTGACTGCAGCTGATAGTGAGAACCTTCGCTCACAAAGCCAGGCAATCGTCACAATTACTGTCATAGATACACAGGACAATCCCCCTTCCTTTAGCCTCAGTGTCTACAGTTTTGTTATCTTTGAAAATGTTGAACTTGGCTCCACTATTGGCACTGTTTCTGCTTCCACACTTGACCTGAACACCAACATTTCTTACTTAATCACATCTGGGGATCAAAGAGGCCTGTTTACAATTAACAGGGCCACAGGTCAAATCAGTGCAACTAGTCCTATTGATAGAGAAGAACAAGCATTTTATCAGCTAAAAGTAATTGCGAGAGGTGGAGAAGTGACTGGAGAAGCTATTGTTAACATTACTGTAAAGGATTTGAATGATAATGCACCACGCTTCCCTCATGCTGTTGAACATGTCGATGCAGTTGAAAACTGGGAAGCCGGGCATACAATATTTCAAACTAAAGCTGTTGATCCTGATGAAGGCCCAAATGGTATGGTACTGTACAGCCTTAAGCAAAATCCAAAGGGACTTTTCCAGATTAATGAAAAGCATGGACAAATAACTTTAACTGGACCACTTGAAATAACTACAAGTTCATATCAAATTGAGGTTATAGCATCTGATATGGGTGTTCCTCAACGCACGTCCAGCCTGATCGTGACTGTAAATGTATATGACGTAAATGATAACCCACCCATGTTTGATCAACTTTCATATGAAGTCACCATTTTGGAATCTGAACCAGTGAATACTAGATTCTATAAAGTACAAGCCACTGACAAAGACTCAGGTTTAAATGGAGAGATTACATATGATATCCTTGGAGGAAATGTAAGAAATACATTTGGCATTTTTCCAGATGGGCAGTTGTTCATTAAAGCAGACTTAGATAGGGAAGACCAGGACAGGTACGATTTGCTTGTGGTTGCAGCAGACAGAGCAGTTGATCCACTCAGTGCTACTGTTAATGTAACTGTTATTTTAGAAGATGTGAATGACAACCGACCCCTGTTTAACAGTACAAACTATGTATTTTATTTTGAGGAAGAACAAAAGGGAGGGTCACTGGTTGGAAGGGTCTATGCTGAGGACAAAGATTTTGGACCTAATGGTGAAGTAAGGTATGCCTTTGAAACACCACAGCAACATTTTGAGTTAAACGCCATTACTGGGGAATTAACTAGCATGCAACAGTTTGACAGAGAGGTGCTAATGAGGCAGAGAGGAGCTGCTGTGTTCAGCTTTACAGTTGTATCTTCAGATCAAGGATTACCCAAACCACTAAAAGATCAGGCTAAAGTCCAGATTTATATCAGAGATATTAATGACAATCCACCCAAATTTACAAAAGACATATATCAGGCAAATATATCAGAATTAGCCCACAATATGACACAGGTGCTAAGAGTCTCTGCCTCAGATGTTGATGAAAGTAAAAATGGGTTGATCAGCTACTATATCAGTGAAGGGAATGAGGAAAAACAGTTTGCAATGGACAGCAGCACAGGGCAAGTTACACTAGTAGGAAAGCTTGACCATGAAGCTACTGCTTCTTACTCCCTGACAATTTCAGCTGTGGATTCTGGAAGTACAGCACTTTCTTCATCTTGTGTATTAAGCATCAACGTGCTCGATGAAAATGACAACTCTCCTTCATTCCCCAAATCTGCTTTGATTGTGGATGTCTTGGAGAATATGAGAATAGGAGAACTAGTAGCATCTGTGACTGCAACTGATTCCGATTCAGGTGATAATGCTGAAATAATTTACAGCATTACAGCAACAAACAACCATGGGACATTCAGCATCAGCTCGAACACCGGGAGCATTTTCCTTGTAAAAAATTTGGATTTCGAAACACAGTCTCTCTATAAACTAAACATAACAGCAGAGGACAATGGGAGACCTCCAAGGTCATCATCAATGCCAGTAATTATACATGTCAGAGATTTTAATGACAATCCTCCAAGTTTCTCTGCTGGTGATATTTTTAAATCCATTGTGGAAAATATGCCTATTGGTATCTCAATAATGACTGTAACTGCTCATGATACTGATGCAGACATTAATGGCCAGCTGGAATATTCTATTGTGCAACAGACACCAAGGGGAAACCATTTTTCTGTAGATACTGGAAGTGGAACAATATATACAAATGCAGAAATTGATCGTGAATTTACCAATCTCTTCGAATTGACTATCAAAGCCACTGATCAGGCTGTTCCAGTAGAATTTAGGCGCTATGCCTTAAAGAATGTAACTATTTGGGTAACAGATCAAAATGATAATGTTCCAACATTTATATCCCAAAATGCACTTGTTGCTGAATCAACTGTTGTGATTGGCTCAATCCTGACCACAATTGTGGCTTTTGACCCAGATGAAGGCGCTAATGGAGAAGTTGAATATGAACTTGTGAGTGGGGATTCCAACACCTTTATAATGGACCGCTACAGTGGAGACATCAGGGTTGCATCTTCCCTGGTACTTTCTAAACTAATATACAGTCTCATTGTGTCAGCCACTGACCTTGGGACAGAAAGGAGAACATCAAGCACAGAACTGACCATTATCCTAAAGGGTTCTGATGGACCAGTCTTTTCACAGCCAAAATACATAACTATTTTACGAGAAGGGGAACCAGTTGGGACCAGTGTCATTTCATTGGATGCATCTAGTCCCAGAGGCTCTGAAGCCTTAGTGGAATTTTTCATAGTGTCAGTGCGCTGTGATGGAAAACCTGTTGGCCGGCTTTTCACCGTTGGACGCCATACTGGTATCATCCAAACTGCTGCTGTCCTGGACAGAGAGAGAGGCTCCAACCTGTACCTTGTGGATGTATATGCAATAGAGAAAGATGCAAGCTTGCCCAAGACGCAAAGAGCTGAGGTATGTGATTTTTAAATTATTTATTAAATATTATTACAACCATTTTTTATTATTATTTACAACCATATTTTGATTCCAAAATATCATATAATATGGAGTAATATGCTGATTACATAAAATGGCACTAAAAAGGCTCATGAAACTGCTTTTGGCTGTTGTTAAAGAAGTCAATTCTGTGCAGAACAGGTTCAGAAATATCAAACTGTATTTAATTCATCAAAACAAAACTATAAAAAAACATTCTTTAAATGACATTAAAGCTTTGTTAACAGAGTCTACATATTTCATTTTTTATAAAATAAAATAAAATAAATTATAAAAGAAAACAAAAAAAAATGATCTGTTTCTTAACCCTATTTAATTAATTGCATTTTTTAACCTAGCAAGCAGTAAAATAACTTCAGGGTACATTGTTGTCTGAATGAGTGATGCAGTGGGCCTCATACAGGACTACTCCCCTTTTCACCTCTTTCAAGGGTTGAGATTTCAGTGTAACAGGATAAGTGAAATGGATCTTGGCAGAGCCTCAGCACTGTTTTTTATATATGTATCTGTCAGTGAATTCTGTGACCAAGGGAAAGAGTGCAGTATTGTCCGGTGCTTGATCATGAGCACATATTTCTGAGCTTAAAACCCAAAATAAAAAAAAATATATTTGTATTAAACTTAGTTAAATGTTAATCATTTGTAACACTCATGGAATATTATGGTGCCAGTTAAAAATTCATACAAAAATATACTGCGGATAATGCTACCGTAATATGAAAAGTAGATTTTTTTTTTTTTTTTAGTGGTATAGAATGTTTTACTTAAAGCCTTTGAACAGGGTGGTCTTTTGGTCATTTCCTGTGTCACTGGTTTTGCTCTACAGGGGATAAGTGACCATAAAATTGAGTTACCTTTTAAGGCTTCCAGAATTAGGCCTTTCCTTTAAATACAACAAATGCTGAAACATAAGATATCCTTTCCAAATACATACAAAATGCACCTCTTCAGCTTATTTTTAATTTTCCCTTGGGGATATAAAATAAGTCCTATGAACTTCAACACTGAAATAGTACACCTACCTTGGGTGGCAGAGAGCACCAACCACTCATTAAATCAAAAACAAATGTTGGTATTTCAATGCATTTGGGAATTTTCAGTTGGAAGCTAAAATATGTTGGTATAGGTTTGATGTTTTGAGTTTTTTAAATGTATTTTTGTTTTTTTCCAAGAGCAAATAACATTATTTTGCAGTGCTTCTCTGAGAAGTTGGTTTCATATTATCAAATAATCAACCTTGTGATGTTAGCATAACGTTTTAAAAGTTTGAATCTAATTAGATGCATTTACAGCTTTTTTAGGTAAGAAGAAAGTTTGGGAATTTAAGAATTAATAATATACTGTGTTTATCAGTAGGATGTCATATAAAATAGATTTAAAAATGCACAAATCTATTGTCTATATCTTTCACACATTAAAACCAATAATACATTGAAATTGTGAAAGAAAACGTATGCAGCACAAGCATACCCTTACATACATCAGCAAACATATAAATATGATCATTTTATAATTCTGGAATTACCTTCCTGTCAGCCAAAATGACAGACTACTGTTCTCATCTCTAAAATTATCATGCAAGTTAAAACCAAAAAAAGTAATTTATTTGCCCTCTCTCTGTTGAACATCCAGCTGAATGTTTACTAAAGGATAGCAATTAGATTTTAACTTCTCATGAGCATTTATTTTGCAATGATTGCTAAATATGTGTTGTTTTCTTTAAGATAAGAATAACAAAGAGGCTTTGATGTAATCAATGTATCAAGGGTTGCAATCTTAAACAACCTTAAACCCCTGTGAGCCTGCTGTACAAGGAAATCACTTGTGAACGGGTTTGAAGGAGCAGAAAGTAGCCCTTCTTTGGTGTTTTGGTTGGAGACGTTAGGTGGCTTAAGGTTGTGGAGTCCACAGTGATAGCCTTTTTATTGGTTATCATAACACATTGAGTTGTAGTGGCAGGAAACAGTTTCCTTTGCAAAAGGCAATATGATAGAGAATTCAGTAGTGCACAGCATATACATATTACACTGCACACAAACCTTGTTACAAAAGCCATATTATAATGTTACAGTCAGTTATTTTACTGTGAAAACACAAGACAGTTCAAATGATAACAGAGAAGCCAAAAACAAAACTAGAACTGATTTTTTGTTTTGTTTTGTTTGCCACCTTCAGTGACAGATTTAAGGCAACACTTGACCCTTTTAATGACAGAGACTGAAGGAAGTGGGAGAGCAATTGTTATTTCTAGGACTGGACTATGTAGGCGGGAGCTTCCACGTTCCTGGCTGTATACTTGGACTGAGGGAGTACAGATGGCCAGAGTAGATAAAGGTTTCTTATTATTGTTTGCTCGACACAGTGTCTCTGTTTCTCACTCTGTGAGTGGAGATTCTCTGCACAGGATTTAGCAGCGTCATGTAGAATACAAGGGTTTAAAAGGGTTATGAGCAGAGGAATAGGAGCCCAAGAAATCATCCAGCTGGAAAGAAAAGCCTTGACACAAATTTGTAATTAGAAAATATAGATGACAATCAGTGCCTCATCATTGTTTGCTGTGTACCTTCCTTTGAACAAAAAACAAAAAAATGCGTTTCCAGTATGTTGTTAATTTGCTGTAACTTTTATATACCTTTTTTTTTTTTTTTTTAATGGTTTGCACTTCAAAAAGTGGTTAGTGGATATAATAGTTTTTATTATGTCACTGCATGCTCTAATTACCATTGTAAACGACTGTGCTTGATTTCTGTTTCTTTTTAATCATATTGTTAACCTGCCTGTTCCTAGGTATTCATTGCATTTATTTTTTTGCTTTAATGATTGACATGTCTCAAACTCCTGACAGTTAAGCAAACTCTTTGGGGTCAGTCTACAGCAGATTAATTAAGCTAATGTTTGAAACTGGTTTATTATTTTGTGACATTTCCTAGACTGCCCAGGTTAAACATAAAATGTTATGTTTTGTTTAGGAATAACCCAATTTAAAATAAATAATTCCTCATTTGGATGTATTACTCAATTATCATTATTACTATTTTTTTTTTTTTTTCTTGTACTGTGTTTGTCTGTGAAGAGGGTGGTGGGGTCAGCTGAAATTCAGCAAAGTTTCTGTCAAAGCTGTTAACAATGCCAGGAATATGTTACGTTAATGGGATCATTGAAGTGTTAAAAAAACGTTTAGACTTCTAACAATGAGGTGCATTCATTCTACACATTAGTCAGTCAATATCAGAAAGCTAGTCTGAAGCAAACTTTGCCTTGCAGCTAATGTTTTTTTTTTTTTTTTTTTTTAAATGTTATGTTGTTTTAAGAGTATCCCTGTTCTTGATTATGAAGAAGCAAATGCACAGGGGGGGTTCTTATCTTATATAATAACATCAAACTGGGAAATAAATTTAGCCTCTTTTTTGGCAAACAAATAGATGACACTGATTTATTACCGTACTGAAGGAATACAACCTAATTTGAGAGGGTCTTGCTAGAATGTAGCAATCCACAAATATTTAATCAAATTACTCTTTGCAGTATTGACAGAAAATTAATATATTTAAACAGCATTCTACAGTACAAATGAGCAATTTAAAGTTTAGAGTGCAAAAATCCTTGGCAATGCCTGAGGTGCATCTGCAAAGAAATTCTTGTGGACAACTTATTTTTATTTCAGAGATACATTACTTTCTACTGTGGATTTGATTGTCATGCCTCATTTACAGTATTTTTTTTTTTTTTTTTTTGTCTACCGAACACATGGACAGTGCATGTGGATCTTATTTCTGTATGTTTTCTTGATCTCAGCATGTGTCCTATCTATTAGTCTGTAAGCGGTAAAGCACCAGAGGATGGAGGATGAGCATCATAAAAGAATTAATCAGAATATCTCAGATGCAAAACAAATAACGTTTTTGTTATGCTGATAACATTTACACATTTTTTTTTTTTTCAATTAAACATATCTTATTAAATATGTATGTGTATATATAATATACATACATATTTAACAAGTAAATACATGAATGTAATGGTGTTCTGTACTCATTTAGTGCTGAGCATGTGGTTCTATGTTCTGCAACAGTTACTGATTAGGCGGCTGGCCATAGTACTGCACCCAGACAGGGCCTCAACAGACCAAAGCAGTGAGGGCGGCTGGTCTGGTTAGAATGATTTGAAAAATCCAAACTTAACCACTTTAAATAAACCTGAGGGGTGACTGCATGCGCTATTTACATGTATCTGCACTTAATAAGATACAGTCATATTAATCTGCTTCTTTATTCCAAAGATGTTATTTAGAACGTTTTTATTTCTATTTTTTACCTTTTTTTATTGTAGTGTGTCCAATTATTAATTTACCCCCTTTTCTCCCAATTTGGAATGCCCAATTGCTTTTCCCCTCACCACAGCAATTCCCCACAAGGCTCAGGAGACCCAAAGGCTCAGTGGGCGTCCTCCAAACCTACCACCAAGCCTGCTTCCTTTTTCACGCAGGATCACGAGAGCGGATGTCAGTGAGCTTCTGACCTCTGGAGGCAAAGACCAGACCTGCAGGTGACCGCCTTTGAGCTCACTAGGCGCCTGGCCAGCATGGGTCGCTATAGTTTGATTAAGAGAAGCATTCCCTGTCGGTGTGGCCTCCTTAACCCGCAGGAGCTCTAGAGCCAATGCCACGCTCCTTTAGAAGTCCCCAGTGAAGACCAGCCTATTCGCACACCCAGGACTTGAACCTGAGCTGTATGACTCGCCCTGCGCACCACACGGCTGTGCTTTTACCAGATGAGCCAGTCAAAGACCCTGATATTTATGCAAGTGTATTAGAATGTTGTTGGTTTCTTTAACAAAAGTCTAAACAAGTTTTATGCCTACAAAATATATTTTTTTGTATTCCATCAACCCATCAGGTCATATCAAAGACTTGTCTGACAACCATTAAACTGAAAATAAGGTGATATGCACCGCAGTGCAAAATAGCTGGTAAATGAAAACCCAATTGTAATTTGAAACCCATCTCTGTAGTGGACTTTAATGGTATGTCATTTAACCTGTTATTCATTAGTTAAGTGCCACTGCCTTCAGCTGAAGCCACTACTGTTGTAGAAAACTGTATTATTAATGTCCACTACAAGCTAAAGCAAACTACAGCTCACAGATGCTTTTCATTTATGTCAGTGGTGGCTCTAACACAAGATGCTATTATTCTCAATTTTCTAAAGTTGAATTCATATTCCTCAGCATGTTGCTACAATTCTTACTTGGTCTTTGCTTCTGCTGCTTTTAAATGTAGTATATCAGTTTTGTTTTTGTAAAGTTTGCATATTATGTTATGAGGTACTTACAAAATGGTACAGTGCAGTTAGTTAAATGTTTCTTTCTTTTTTGTATAAGTGCAGAATACTAGCATTCTACACTACGGTGTTCTTGTACTTTCTTTAATGGAACAGTGATTTATAGCATTTTAATTCAATCCTTATTTGATAAAAACCATAAGGGTTGTTGTATCAATACATAAAGGAAACACTTGTGCTTCCCACATGAAACTTGACATTTATTGAAGAGGAGGAATTTTCATATAAATAAAAAAAAAAAAAAAGAGATTGTTTATAACAAATAATAGGTGAATATCCAAATATTTTTTATAGTTGGGAATATACTGGGAAAAATTGTGCGATATGTACAACCCGATACAACAAAAGCCTATGTGTTTCTTGAACACTGTCATGGTGCCATGTGTAAAACAAAAAAAAAAAAAAAAAAAAAAAAACGTTAATACAATTCAGTTTAAGTCTTTTTTCCCCAGAATTATAAATATATCTTGCATATATTACAAATATATATATATATAGATATAGATATATATATATATCTATATATATATATACAAAGATCTTAAATGTGTACAAGATATCATTTCTTAAATCTTGTAAGTCTATATCATCATTTATCTAATTTTATAATATTTAGCAAGTTTTGTATTAAATGCTATAATTTTATATATATATATATATATATATATATATATATATATATATATATATATTATATATATATATAATATATTTAATATTTAGCTAAATATTTACTGACCAGCTAAATCTGGAGTTTGTATGCAAATAAGCTCCGCCTGCTTTGTGCTTTTTACGTCAGCATTCTTAGTAGGGGAGGATGATAAACTGTATATCCCCGGTCTTCGATCAGGTTCACGTTCAGACAGACATCATGGCCGATTCCAATATAATTTACATGAAATTATCGAGCGTGCAGTTGCTGCTGGTGTAAAGTCCACCATACACGGGGCGATTTATGTCGCCGGCGATGTGTCGTCAGTGATTTATCGTGAGAACCTTCTCACCATACACGGGCCGATTTTTGTCATTTAGTGAAAGAATGGCAGAAGGAGAACTGCCGGTTTTATGTGCTTCTGCAGCTCTTGGTTTGAAAAACAGTTAATATGCTGTGTGTACACACACACACACATATTATATGGACTATAGTAGCATATACCAATCAAAAATTATAGCAGATCGGCGTACAATGTAATTTTTTTAAAGAGTGTGCCATATATGTAAGGTACTGTACTTAATATTGTAACGACCCGGTCAACCGGCAAGCTGGCAAGAGGATTCTGTATATGAGAAGTGTAGTGGAAGACAGAGAATAACCGAAACAAATTAAGAGAAATACTAATTTAAGGGTTTTATTATTTTGGCGTGGACCGTGGCTAACAGCAGTTCAGTTTATTGTAAAAAAATAAAAAAATAAACTGTAAATTTTGGAAAACAAAGACCCTGCTTTTGTGAGTCTGCTTTATTTTTACACAGCACTACAGTATCATAGCGTGTCAGTGCAACATTATCTGTTATATTAATTGTCTACGAAGTAGGACTAAATTATTTATTTTAAATTTTTGCAGTGTACAGTAATGTGAACAAAGCATCACAACATATTTTTTTTTTATTACCAGTAGCCTATTCGCTAAGTATAAAGAAAATGCTCTATAGCTGTAGATATTTATTTAAGTTTATGTACTTATTTATTTCAAATAAATGAAGCACGTATGTGTGTGTGTGTGTGTGTGTGTGTGTTTTAAACTAGACACCCCATTTTTTGACAATCTATCTGTCTCCTGATGTGTCTGCTTTAGTGAGGGATAGACTACATTTTTTAAATGTAATTTCAAAATGTATTTTCTAATATTAGAGATTGGCCTTTAGGTCTGTTTGGCCTGGTCTTTTCACATCTAAATATCAAAACCTCACCTGACATGTTAATCTCAGGGGCAATTTCTCATGCACTTTCTTTTTCGTATTATATAAACATATTTCTCACACAGAGCTATCAATTTGTAAATGCACTCACATTGCTACATAACTACAGAAACCAAGTTGTTTAAATGACTTTTACCACGTGACATCAACAGCCGTGCTTATTGGTTACCCTTGTTACCCTGACGGCCCGTCATTTCTCGCAGATGACAGATAATTTATCATAATAGACGGGACGTTTTTGTTGGACCAACATAACGCCGGCGAGAAAAAATCCCCCCGTTATACCAGCAACAACTGCACGCTCGATAATTTCATGTAAATTATTGGAAACCGCCATGTCTGTCTGTCTGAACGTGAACCTGACCGAAGACCGGCGATATACAGTATTTCGTCTGACCCTAAGAATAGTGACGTAAAAAACACAAAGTGGGCGGGGCTCATTTGCATACAAACGCCAGATTTACCTGGCAAGTTAAATCTTGTTTTTAGTTTTAGTTAAATATTTAAGTTCACAAAATCCTGATTTATTTGCGAACAGCTAAATCTTGATTCTCAAAATAAATTTTTAATAAGAAAATATGTATTTCTTTTTAAAACAAAGATTTATCTTTTAAATGTTGAAAACTTTTACCCGGGAAAGTTCGCCAGCAGAAAGATCTTTTTACTTTTAAACATCGCGGCATGTCCAGTTTATGGTCCCGCCTGCAAACGTGCTGGTGCACTGATTTAAATGAGCGGCGTGCTGTGAGAACATAAAACCGCTGCCGGAGGGAGAGTGATCTGGTTTCTTGGTAGCCTTTTTTTTTTTTTTTTCTTGTGGCGAACAATCCCGAGTAAATGTTGATAAAATGTATACAGCTGATTCATGAAATTTTAAAAACATACAGACAACATGGGATACAGAAAATGTAATGTAATGTGTTTCTTCTAAACTGTATGGTATTCTGTAAAGCTATGGAGGGGGCGATTGGCCAGTGATTTAGGTTATTGGATCAGTTGGGGACACAATAGGCTTATTATTTCAAAATGCCCCCTTACGATTTAAACTTGGTGTGGTTTTGATAGAGTATCAATATTAAAGGGATTTTGAGCAGAGTATCAAATAGTATCTTTACCTGACTATTCAAGTGGAATATTTGAAAGCAGAAACTGGAGTAAGTCGTAGGTTATTTTCAATGGAGTATACATAGTTAAGCTCATATTATTTAGTAAAGGCTTACTTTGGCAGTAGTAAGAGGTTAGTAGTAGAAACAGATAGTCATAGTGCAGGTACTGATTCATGTTTCTGTTTGAACTCAAAGTAATGCATATACAGCACAAAGAATTTGCCGACAATTCATTTTCTTTTGCATTTTAATATTCATATGTAGAAAAGAAGGATCAACCTCAGAGTAATCATTGTTTGGCATATAGCCTCACCGTCATTTTAAAAGGACATAATATGTGGCATGACAGGGTTTCTTGTTTTTGTTTACCTATTACACTAAACATATGCACAAAATATGTTATATTATTAATTGATAAAAGATAGCTTGTTTACAGAATTTTATAATTATTTACATTTATTAGCATAGATACCTGTGCCAATCCTTTTTTGTTTTTTGTTTTATAAACATGTCAGTATTATAATGAGGTGTTTGTTGGGAATGCATGTGCTAAAAATAATTAAATAAAACCCAGCTCAATTCTTTTCTTTTCTGGAGCATGTTGTTTTACTGACCCAGAGTCAAAACAACATATTGTTTAATGCTTCTTGGTAAGTGCTGCCTTGCAGAAAACCCACTCTAACTGGCTGGCTAGTAAAAGCTGACTTTTCCTCCATTTTACTGTCTAATTGAATACATCTGGAAAACAGATTTGTCAGTATTGCTGCGCTCAACGTGGCTGAAGTTCGCTTCTGTGATTGGGGTGCCTGTGCTTTGTAATAACAGGGTGTTGTTAGGGGAAAGTTAGATTTTTACGAAACAGTATGAAAGTGTAACTGTTCTGAGTTCATAAAGTTGCCGGCACCAGTGTTTGAAATAATAAGACACAAATAATTACCTCTTTTCACATTCAGTTTTAAGCATGAGAAAACCAGAACTTGTTTTTAAAAGTAACTGTAACTATAGCCAGTGAGGTTTTCAATTTCCTTGCAATGTTTTCAAAAATGACACTCAGTACAAAGTTCAAAATAATTCTTGGAGCTGTTAGTCATAAAAGGGCCCCTGAGAGCAATGTGTTTAAGCTGTCAAATGAAAGTAAAAGCAACTTATTGCTTTATAACATACAGTAACACACCAATGCTAGAATCGGTGGTGGATAGGGGTCTCAATTATTTTCTTAATTCTGTTTTCCCATCACATCTGTCGCTGCTGCAAGTGATTATATTGTGTGGACTCAGGACCGCATGTGACATCACAGGTCATTGCTTTATGCAGTATGGGCAGGTAAGTGGCTGCCCAAGTCAGCATTATTTGTTTGATCTCTTTTTAAATAGTGTTTTGGTTAAGCTTTAAGTTTTAGAAGTTACTGTACACAACAAAAAAAAAACAAAAAAAAAAAATTGCATATATTTATAAAGTTTCAAATGAGTAAGTGTAGATTCACACATAATACGTACTTTGGATACTTTGTAGGCAGATTAGATAGATAGAAATACTGTCTGCATGATCACACATCAAACAGCAAGTCTTTTGTGTTTTGTTAATTTCCCATACCATTTGTCCAAAGTTTGGAAGCTTGTTAGAATAGATGGTGAATTGATTTAACACTGCATATGATTCTTTTTATACTTGCTTGTGACATTGATTAATTAGGTAGACAGAAGGGCTTTTATGCATAAAGAACGAAGTTAATGATTCACTAATTTCCCTTTCCTTTTCTTCTTCCTAACGGGTAAATAGTCAGTGATGTTATATGTATATAACATTTAAAAAAAAAAAAAAGCATAAAATAAATTATATATGCATGATATACACAATAGTGTGCAACTGTATTAGAACATTTCAAGATCTGTCATTTATAACCTTCATACATTAAAACCTCAGGGTGTAAGCATTTAATTTTCCTGTCAGTAATCAGTGATATAAAAACAATAGATATTTTGACCACTTTGTTTTAATTAGGCATCTTAAACAACATAAATAGTCTAACATTTATTGCTATGTGTTCCTTTTCTCATACTATTTGAAATGAACTGCATGTGGGGCTTGCTAAAGTCATCAATTAAAATAGATGATCACTAATTTGTCAGTTTCCGTTACAGTGGTTCTCAAATCAAAACTACATAAGTGGAAATAACCAATGAAGCAGACATTATTGCTATAGTACAGTACATACACACCCTGATAGCTGCATGTGTCGTGCTTTATTTACTATTATAGAGATATTTGATTGCGTTTTGGCATTGCATGACTGAATAATCAGCAGTTCCAAGATTCAGACTTATAGCCTCATTAATAGACATTAGTGAATCACTATAGTTTATTTTACTATACAGTGTAGAGGCTAGAAAGAGCCTAAAAAAACAGTTGTTTCAAAAGGGTTGGGTGGGAATTCATCATTTTTGTTTAGTGTGTGATTCAATGGGAAGTTTATTTTTTTAATTGATCAATTTAAATAATGAACTGAATTAGGAAACCTGTCTCAGTGACCAGACACATGTGGGTTTATTGCATGTGTTGTGGTCTATTAAGGTACTGTTAAAAAAAACTTTTAGAATACAAACAATAACCTGTAGTTTGTGACTATTTCTTGCAATCTGGCAGGTCTTAAATGACAAACAGGCAAACCTTGGTCTTGGCAGCTGCAATACTGTACCAACTGTGTGAGACAAGCACCAACAGAGAATGTGACTGGCAGTGCAACATCTCTGCATGTTGCCTTTATTTGTCTGACATCTAACATGCTTACCAGCCATTAATAATGATATGGATATTATTTAACATCAAGCGCCCAAAGACCCAAAATTGGTTTGCAGCAGTCAGTCATGACTGTGGTTTCATATACATATAGTAAATCACTGATTATAAAAAATGTTATGGCTGTTAATTGCAGTCAGATACTGAATTGGAGTAATCAGATTGTTAATTTAAGAGAAGCAGTATTCATGTTTCAAAATAGTTGTAAAAGCTGATTATTATTATTATTATTATTATTATTATTATTATATTATTATTATTATTATTATTATTTTTATTATTATTTATTATTATTATTATTATTATTATTGTGATGTAAAGTGTTTGGTAATTTTGTATTAAATTAAAGAAATGTATTTTAAAGCAGAACAGAAATATTCGTTTGTATCCTGTCTGACTGCTCTGTTTCCCGCACCAGTGATGCACTCACTAAAACAGCGGGAGGGAGAGGCTAACATGCTTTTTTACTTCATGTCCTTCAATTGGGCAATACAGTGCAACACTAAAGACTGTTGAAAACCAATGAGAAATTAGTTTTTGACACCATACTCTTAAAACAACCCAGTATTCATGTTTCTTAAATAAATGTGTCACAAGAAATATAAAAGTTGACATCTCTGTCCTTCCTTTTCCAGTGGCTTTGTTTGGAGTTTTTGCCTAACTACTTTGTGAATTGCCAGCTCCTTTAAAAGCAACAATGGTTTTTCCATACTTTAATTCAATGTTTTCCCAATTTTTTTTTTTTTTTTTTTTTTTTTACCTCATAAATAAAATGCATGTAGTGTGTGTATGTATGTGTGTGTGTGTGTGTATGTGTGTGTGTGTGTGTGTGTGTGTGTGTGTACGCACTATTTCATACAATAATGATTCAGGTACAGAGTGGTAACTTCATCTGCACTGGTTATGTTCACCAAGTACACTGAGTAAGGCTATTGGATTTAGTGCATGCCACTAGAAAGCAGGCAGGCTTGGAACCACTTTGATATATCATTTTGATTGGCCATATGGAATTAATCATAAACCAGTAGTTTGATCTTCTAACTGTCAAATGACCTGTCTGCCTGCTGCATTGGGTTTCTTTTGAATATCAGACACAGTCCTGTTTAAAATTAGGACTTTCCTCTTCTGCAAAAACATGCTGGCTGCTTTCAAAAAATATGTAGAAAAGAGTGAGGTACAAAACACGACCACTTTTAAACCTAACTTTAACATGACTAAATGACAATGTTATTTAAAAATATAAAATAAAGGAACTCAAAACCGTCCCTGAAAAATACCTAAATGTTTGAAATATGGCACTCATTTCCATGCTTTTTTATAATTCAAAATATAATGTATAGAATATATTTGGGTCATGCTGGTATCACATATGTATTTTTGAATCATAGATGGGCACGAATTCAAATTCCACACAAAATTGTCCAACAATCCCTCTGTAAATATTTTGGTTTATGATCATGACATGCTTCAGGATCTGAAGAACTTTTAGTCCTTGGTATTGATATCAGTGGGCCCATAAAAAAAGAATACATTTCAGAAAATGCTTTGTTGCATTCGAACATAGTTGTTTGAAGCTGTTTTATCTGATGCAAATGAGTTCCCCACTTTCACGGTGGGGTTTGGCCACCGGAGGGATACAATCTTTTATAATGTAGAGGTCCGTTAGAGAGATTGCATAGCAAATGCCTTTGTTGGAAGATTACTAATACTTTCTACAGCCATACAATGAATGCACTATGGTACATCTTGCAAGGAGGACATGGGGTCTTTTATATACTCTTGCTATTGTTAGTTAGGGATTATGCACAGAGTTGTTATTCCATTATACAGTGTTATGTTAGCAATTGCTTTAAAGCAGGCGCTAAAAAAAATGCTTCACTATCCTTAATAAATTTAATATGCTCTTACATATTATTTTCAGTGTTTGTTTTTTTTTTTCAGCAGAAAGAAAAATAAACAATGCATACACTGACAGAGCATCCATCTAAAAAAAAACTTCATTAAAAAAACTTTCAGACTTAATTAAATGAATTTAGTAAAAACTAAAATGTTTTCCTGGAACTATAGTCCTCATGAGATTGAAACTAGTTTGTCAAAACCATGAAACAATTTTCAAGCATTTTTCATACAGGAAACCAGAAATGGATATTGAATTATAATAAATGATACCTATAGCCCACATTCGTACTTTTAGACTGTGATGGATGGGAAAGCCATGGCATCCTATACTGATGAAATAATATTCTACAATGGAAAACATAAGAGTAATAAACAACTTATCCATAATGTCAGCCATGTCGGACAAACCCGTTTCCATTTAAAAACTTGTTTGATGAAGCCAGCCATGTACTTGTTAGATAATTTTATATGCTTTTGAAATAGGTTGCTATTGCCACCTGATGAAATACAACACTGTTGTTTTGCCGTTTCAGAACAAAATGTTCCTTATTTGATCCCTTGACTGACTTTTTTCAGTAGTGCAAATATCCCCAATAAATATATTTATATAATGTATCACTTCACAGATTAGATTTTAGGGTTTAGCTTCTTATCACCAATATTTCTGTTCAAGCAAATTCTGCACCTCAGAAAGAAGCTAATGATGTTTCATACAGTAAGTGCAAATGTAGAATTGTGAAAATTGGGTCCAGATGATCCCACTAAGACTTTGCACGTGTGACCTGCAGTGGAGTTTTAGGTCACTTTTTGTATCTGTACTAGTGCAACATAACAACCCTGTGCAGTTATACTATAAAATGTGGGATTTTGTGTTTTTCTGAAATTAAGCAACCTTTTCTTTTTAAACCGACCTTTAGTTTTGCTGAGAGTCAGGGTTCAGAAGGAAGCTTGCAATTTTCAGGGTATTAATCTTTTTGGCGTGCGCAATGATGGTTTTCTTATTTAATTTGTCGTTGAAGTAATGCTCTTAGGAGGTCATTAGGCTTTTGAGGGTTATTCAGTTCCTTAGCCCAAACACTAAAACCCTGTGTCTTTTGGTTCTGATTAGTGACACTTTAATAAAGTTATTTGAAGTTCAGTGGACTGAATTTTCCACCTTTTCTAATGTTTCTATGGTCACAGGGAAACGACCTGTATTCAGGCCTGGATACAATCTTTTAAATGCAAATCCTTTAAAAGTAACTGTGTAATTCGGTGTATCAGACTTCTGAGTTGGCCAGAGAAAAGTGTTTTTATAAACAGCTACAGCAGTGTTTTTCTTTCTGTTTTCTTGATCTGACAGCAATTGACTAAACCAGCCCTTTTAGGGTGACAAAAGGTTGGCAAAATCTTTACAGTTTTTATTGGTGCACTTTTTTGGATGGGCCAAAGGAAACAAAGACTGCTTCTCTTCCACTTGATTGGATCATAAGGCTGGAGTAGACTTTGGGTGAAAAATGTCTTAACATTCCCTGAATATTTTTTTTCTGGGCAGCTAAAAAACTATGTCTAATCGGCCACAATCAGATCATTCACGGTGAGCTCACATAGAAGGAATTAATGCATTTTATATTGGCAAACGAGCAGAGCGAACAGTCTCAACACGTGAGAAACTGAATAAAAAATGATGGCTGTCATCCACTTCACAAGGGATGGGGAGGTAGGGCATTGACTTGATTTTCATGGGAAGACTGATTCCGGACTGCTTTGCTATTCAGAGACTGATAGGCCAGTATGGGGAGGGGAGCGTGCAGCAGCATTGTGCCATGGTTTGTTGAGAAACAACAAGAGAGATTTAAAACAAAGCTTTGAATGGGAACAGTAGCCCCTGTGTCCTGCCTGTGCCTTGTTGGACTTCTTGGTGAAGTGCTATTTTCCTTGTATCAACCATTCCAATCAAGTGGCAAGAGAAATGTTAGTTTCTGTTGGAAGCATATGCTTTCTAGGGTAAAATATTTACTTATTTAGCTTATTTGTTATTTCCTTAGGTGCAGATAATGAGAGAGAGGAATTAAAGTGTGGACTTAGGACAGTAATGCATAGCAAGTTGTTTTTGTAGAAGTGATAAATGATGCCTTCATCATTAGTCAATCACAGCACTGTGTATCCTGCACGAAAGAACCTTTATTTCTCTGTACAGGTTCTTCTGACACTGTTCAATACCATACAGGTCTTCCAAGTTTTTTTTTTTTTTTTTTTTCCTAGTGCTCAGAATTTATACCAGCATCATATTTCTGTATCCTAACACACAGGAAACACTCTACTGAAATGTAAAACAACTGTTACTTGTTTTTCCCAATCACGTTATTCACAAAAACTACTGGAGTTCTGTCAGGATTTACAGTGTCCTGTGCTCGCATTGCCAGCTGTGGAAGCAATGATGACGATAGAACAGCAGAAGCTGTACATATAAACTTAAAAGAAAGCTGGTATTTATCAAAAGTACTGTATACTCTACAGTCATTTTTACATGTAACACATACTCTTTGTATAACGCCCACACTTTGTATATCACACAGCCATTGTATAATGCACATGACTGAGCCATCCTGGGTGACATCCTTTGTCTAATGTGCACCTAATTTACAATACACACTTCCTGTATATTACTATAAAATGTAGAATACAATAACCTTTTTATATTGTGTAACTCATATACAGTGCACAACCCATAAAGAACATGCAATATATTTTAAAGGTGCATGCTATATTGAGAAAATTATGGGGAAATACATGATTTTCTACTATTCATGCTCTGAGCATAAATACACATGAAAGACAAGATGTAAACATAAAGCTCCTTTTCTTTAAAAAATATTGTTTTGTTGTAAGTCCAATAATAAATCAGATCATTTTGAAGTCTCTCATGGGTTGGCAAAATTGATTGTTGAAATTAGACACTGTGGTATTATGAAAAAAGGATTACAATTAGTGCAAGCAGATTGAAATTGTGTTCATAACATTATCCTTGAAGATAGAGATAGCAGTAATATATATTTAATGATTCATTTGGATATTTGTTTATAGATATTTTGCAGAAATTAATTGCTACAGCCTGCTTACTAGATTGCCAATTAAAAAAAAACTAAAAAACACTTGGGTATCCTGTTAAGTAGGTGATTATTATAATTATGAAAATCCCATAACTTTATATATAAAGAGCACCAAAGACCTTGGCATAAGTAGTTAGGGGAATTACCCCCCATGCCAACCAGTAATATATAGTACCTGCAAAAGGTTTTGTTTTCTTGGAAGTGTACTGTTCAAGTTATAGAGGAGAATAAAACATTCAACATCCGTGTAAGGCAGTGGATGAAAACACTAATACAACTAGATACTAGATACGTAGAGATTTTGTAGTTCTTGATTATATTGATAATTGGGGGGGGGGGGTTGCTTTTCTCTGTAACAATGTTGGTTGATTGCCTTCAGTTGGGTGGTCATAAGGGGCGAACAAAATAATGTTGTGCTGTTGCAGGATATTGTCCACTGGCTGCTGGTCAGTAGATACTGTATACACAGTGGGTATTCAAGGGCACTCGTGGTGACTGAGGCTAATCTGAGTTAACATCTATCCATCCTAGGCTTACACTGAAGCAAACTATGATCATTATTACAATAAGACAACAGACAGTAATGAAAACAGACAAAATGAAACTTTGATTATATTAGGCTTCCTGAGAAATGTGACCTCGGTTTACTCTTATCCTTGTTATGCTATAAGGAATTAAGTGTTTTTCCTCAGTACATGGTTTAATCTCACTGGCAATGCTGTATTCTATTTTTTTTTCTCTAAAAATCCTAATATGTATCTTTATATTTAACTTTTTAGTTTTTTAACTGGGAAAATGAGTTGGATTGTATTTACTGGTACATTTTTTTAATAGAACAAATTAAAATTAAGTGACCAAGAAGCAATTTCTAATGAAAAACAAAAAAGAACATGCTTTTCCTTGATGGATTTTTGGTTTATATTACCGTTGTTTTTAATATTTGCAATGGGACTGAGTCGATCAGAATAAATGTAATTATAAACATGCTGTTAACTTGCTTTTTCCTGTTGCTACATACTCAAGAAAGGTAATATGCCCAATGTGCTTGCACAGAGGCAGAGCTGTGATGTGCTGTCTCAGATTATGGCACTGCTTGGAACGAATGAGGTTATTTATTACCAGCTCGAGATGTCACATGGTGGCCGCTGTTTGCTTCAAAGGAGCTTTGTAATTCTTTTCCACCACTCATTATCATGTTTCATCAAGAATTAAGAAGAAAAAAATATATTTCTGGCTGAAATTTATTTCAGGGAATGGGAATCACATATTTCTTTCCATTGCTCTTTGTACTTTTTTTTTTTTTTGTAGATATGGCTCCCCAATCCTTTAAAAAATGTGCATCACGCAAAGTTTTAAATTTGGTCTGTCTGATTCAGATCTTTCTTTTTTTATTGGTCTTGTTGAATTATGGTAATGTTATAAAAGTTTTGGCTTCAAGAGTAAAAAGGTATATAAAACACATGGACACAGATAGGTCTTCAGTTAGCTTGTCCTGACCAATAAAACAACCTTATTATCTGTGGGCTCTTTTGTTTAGATTGGGCTCTTGAGTTTAAATTATTATGATTT
This sequence comes from Polyodon spathula, assembly GCF_017654505.1. NCBI lineage: Eukaryota > Metazoa > Chordata > Actinopteri > Acipenseriformes > Polyodontidae > Polyodon > Polyodon spathula. Next base: position 85,754,314 of record NC_054534.1, on the reverse strand, counting down.
ATTTAATCCAGGGAAATATAATTGCACTGGAAGAGCCAATTAGGGAAAGGTTATATTATTTAAAAAAATAACAATAAATTAAAAGCTATAAATCACAGAGTGACAATATAAAGTGCTGTAGTTAGTCATGTATTACATTCCATTTGTATTTAGGTTAGGAGGGTAAAGTGGGATGGTTGCCTTCATGTGTGTTTGGTTTGGGAAAATGCAGTGGTGCCCACAAGTATTGTGCAATTTCATTGTTCTTCACTTGATTGCAATGTATGTTGCTTTCGATTAAGAGGGTGGAAACATCAAGGTCCATAGCCCATGTTACCAAAAGATGCTAAATTAAGTTAAAGATGTTGGTAAACTTTCTTATGTTCTTATGTAAAAAGAAGTATTGATCTGTTGGAAACTGATCTGTTGAGAAGAGTGGCATGTGCAAAAAGCTTTGTTTTAGCTCAGGAGAGCAAAGCAAACATCATTTGTTTCCTTTTTAGAGTTTTTGAACTGTATGTAACGTTCTTTCAAGCAACACCTACTGTGTAAATCTATTTTCATCATGGGTATATGACAACCTTTTTAAATATGTCCAAAATGTATTTTTTTTAAATTATTATTATCGCTAGCAGTTAATCTGCAGGAAAAAAAAAAAAAAAAGTTTTACTTTCTCTTCGCTACCTTTTTAACACTGTTTGAATCAGTCTCAGGGCTGTACCTATTGATTGACACAACAGACTCCTGTAAGTGTAAAGCATGCTGTTTTAATCATGTTGTCCTTGCTGTCACCGATGTATTGCAAGCTCTCCCTGCCGTGGTCCCAAAAGAGCTTGAGTGAGAAGATGATAAAAGCTACTCTGACATTGAGCCTCCCTTTTATAGGATCTGAAAGGACTGGAAAGCAGCTGTGATAATGCCAGCTCAAACTTAGCTTGGTGGTCCCTTAGATTTACCACAGAGAATAAGTACATTAGGGACTTAAACAAAGAAGCGCTACAGAAGCTGTTACTTTTACAATTATTGAATATAACTCCACCATTCTCAAATGCAGTGAGTTGAAAATATATGCATCATGTTGCATTCATAAAAAACAAAAAAGTATTGAAGCAATTTTTTTTGTCAACCATCAATCAGTTTTTAACATAATTTTATCAAAGTGATGATGACAGTTTAGAACATATTATTTCAAGCACTATTTGTAAAGGACATTTTTTACTGTTAAAATAAATAAACATAGAAGATATTTGTTATGATTATTTTAAAAAATTTTCTGGAATTAAATATTACTGTGAAATGCAGATGTATTTAATTGATAATCACCCCTCTATTGCATTATTACGTAGCTGTAAACATTCTTAAATAATTTCCAAAATTTTTTGTCAAAGTTTAAATTTATTTTTATTTAAATATATATATATATATATATATATATATATATATATATATATATATATATATATATATATATATATATATATATAGATATAGTAGTTTGGTCATCAAAGGATGACTTTGGCATCTAAGCAGGTCCTCGAGTGTGCAGCCCTCCACAAGAGTACTTGTATGAATAAAACCCACTTGAAACACCCATAACATACAACGTTATTCTAAAGGCTATTATTAACTGAATAGGGATAATTGTAGTTTATCTGATGCTTCAGGACTTTGGTGTTGTTTCTTGTTTCCTTTCTATTGGTCCTTGGACCTTAGCACTTAGTTGAAGTCCTGCAAATGTAGTTTTGTATTTATAAAGTCTTCTATTCACTTTAGGTAGCTTGTATTTCCTAAATGCAAATTCTTTTTTCTTCCTCTGATTTTGATGACATCTACTAATGGGAAACTGAGTATTCTTCCACAGGCTTGTGATTGAGGAAAGGGGTATGACAAATAAAGGCTGAACTCCTGAATGGTGAGGTTCTGTGTCCTGCAGGTCTGTTTGCAGCCCAGCTCTCAGAGGGCACAGCTTCTCTACCCAGGGGGTTGTCAGTTACTGATGGCACTGTTGTTCCATTGGTGTGAGGGGGCTGAGGGAGCCCAGAGGTTTGTTTGTTAAATAGCATGAATTAATGAAGTGGCAAAGCTGGGAACTTCCTACCCCCTAGCACATGAAAAGGCCACTTCCTTAGCATTTCTATAGCTGCTTTTCTTTTTTTGAAGTTATTTAATCTTTAGATTTTCCCTAGTTGTGGCAAATTCCTTATCAGGCAGATTAGTATGCAAAAATAAAAAATCATGTCATTTGTATAGAAATGCTGAATACCAACATTGAATAGAATCTAATTGAAGAGCACTTTATATTTTTTAATAAAAATATTTCCAAAATGAGGCAAAACTCATTGAAGTTTCAAATAATCACACAAGACATAATTTTATCTTTATTCATTCTGACAGTTGTTTACATTGCACTGTCAAACAACTGGATGATACTAAGGATTTGAAAACATATTTAGGTTAAGGTTTCACCAGAGATAAGCAACAAATGATTGTATACAATAGAGCCCTTTGTACAGGAGCTGACTGAGGGTAGATTATTGCCAGCCCTCTACGCACAACATCAACAGAGTACTTCACCCCTGACCTGTAGTGACCACTCTCCACAAAGAGGCAACAGTATTTCAGTACCAGCAGAGTGTCTCTTGAGAAGAGTCTACACTAATTCTACACAGGCATATATAAAAGTTGTAGAGCTTAACAAAGACCACCAATGATGTGCAGCAAATATCTTCCCCTGCTTTTTGAAAGAAAAATAATTCTACAGAAGACCCTCCGAGTTGCAAACATTGTAAATGGAGGTTTTAGTAAGTCTGTAACTCTAAAATTGAGTTTTCAATGGTTTTAATAAATGTGTCCACCTGCTATCTACTCCCAAAAAAATAAAAGGATACAGCAGATATTGTTATGGTTCTAGAGTCTTTAAAACAGTACTATAAATGGAAAAAGGCTAAATTCAAATTACTATTGAAATCATAACTGAAGCAAAAACAGAGATTTAAATGTCCAGGAAAACCTGGGTTAATGTACTGTAGTTCTTGTTTTTAAACAAAATGCATTTGTGCTGCTTGCTCAGTCATTCGGCCTTTTGGCTTGAAAAAAAAAAAAAGCAAACCTGGGCATTGTTTATAACTAAAATATTCCAAGTAAAATTGTCTGTACTTGCTTTTAAATCTGTATCACCTTTCTGTATACATTTGTTGGTACAGAAATCTTGTCTTCTCCATGACCAGCACGCCACTTAGGAGCGGGTATCTGGTTGCATTGAATGCATGGTTGAGTGATTGCATACTTCCGGTTGAAAGTGGAGTGTTTGGTAGACAGGTCAGTTCATAACTTTGGTGTTCATAACTCTGGGGTTCTACTGTACTCAGTAAGGATGTACCAACACCATCCTTTTAAAAGTTTTAATCAGCAAAAGGCTTATTATTATACCTCTACCTCCAATCTGAATCAGCTCAGTAATAACTGTATCTGTGTTAAACATACACGTTTACAGAACCCATACTCTTAAAGCACTACATTATTATTAATTAGGAGCAAATGAGCCTAACATACGATTTCTGTGACTCAAACTGGATTGAAAGTTTGAGGCCCAGGCTTTATGTCTCTGTATATTTTCAATACAGGCCAATTTGAGATTCCATTTAAATTAGGTTATGAGATCATTAAGTATTGAGCAAGGAGGGGGAGGGAGAGACATTCAAATTTGTACTGCTTGAGTTATAACTTATTCCAGTCTTAATTGCCTCTCCTTAGAAAATCGAAGTAATCTCAGTCTGAAATGTAATTGAGGTTAATGTTAGCTCTCCTTCATATATAGTAGGCACAGAGTAATGCTTTGTTAAAGTTAACCTACCACATTCTTGTCAACATTTGGGTTAGCTACTTTTTAAATTAAAGGAAAGAATTTCTAGAGCATATCTAGTTTCGTTAAAAGTTATTGTATTTAAAAACACTAAATTAATGCTATTAACTATATATTGTGTAGTTTTAAGCACTTGAAACATATTTTTGTTTTACCATTCACTAAATTGATACAGAGTTACCTGTAATGTACCATACATATGCATAATGAATTATTAAAGCATAATTCTTCAGCTGAAATGAAAGTATTCCTCCCACATTGTGCTGCACAGAAGGGTTATATACAGATGAATTGGATTTAAAATACCCCTTAAAGTGCTTTTGAGGTTTCTGAGGGAAACTGCTGATTACACATCAGAACTGTTCGTAGATAACAGGAATCTCTTTGAAGTATTGCTGGTTTTCAGCCAAGGCTAAATGGCAGTATACTTATACTCTACAGCTGCATTACTTGAGAACAAATAAACTTACAAAGAGTGGAACATGATATAAAATACAGTTGTGCATTCCAGTTAATCAACACGGCTTACCTTGTTGGTTACTTTATTATTAGACACAACATATATGAAAAGCTTGTTGGACACACTCTTTAACTGCCTAGGTTATACTAAACAGTGTCGGGGCTGCTTACCGTACTAAAAAAGGAAACGCGGACATGGGCGTTTACAGGACAGAGTTATCAGGAAAATACAAATAAATGCCAACCTCTACTACTAAAAACATGGAGAATCCGTTGTTTCCACGGATTCAAGAACTACAATGCATTGAAAAAAAAAAGGTGTTCAAATTTCCCTGTTGAAACTAATACTTAATATACAAAGTTTGGAAGTGGACTTTTATTTTAAAAGGCTTTTGTAATACTTTTCCTTACGGGTTATGGTAAATATTTGATGTAAAAAAACTACTCTTAAAAGCTAATGTTTCACAATAAAAATTGTAAAGATAAAAGGATTATCAAGAATTACTACATGTTCTGTATGGCTTTACTTTTGGTGCCTTAGGGGTGTAGTACTGTGCCTTTTTCACCCACATTTCTACGTGCAGCTAGACAGAATTGACACAAGGTAGTAATGACTATGACCTCCCTAAGTAAAGTCTTAATATTAACTACTATTAAAGTGTTTGGCTGATGTGATTGCACTGACTAAAGGGTAATAAAGAGATGGGGATTAATCATTATGTTGACAAAAATAAAGGAACAGCAACTGTTCATCATGTCTCTTCTATAGTTTACAATTATGTAATTAAACTGTTATATTAAATAACTTTAGAGAAGTCATCTTCAAGTACTGTACTTCTTTGCCGTGGGCATTACAAAGTCAAAGTACTGTGATGCTGGATAATAGGAAAGAGTGTTATGGCCCATTGTCTTCAGGAATAGCTTACCACTGCTGTCACCACCCGAAGTAACCTGAAAGGGGGGCTGTAAGCTGTTTATGTTGGAGATGGTAGCTTTACTGCTCCCCAGACGGTGTTGCTATTTACTAGAAAATAACAGGAAGACCGAACAAGCTATAGTAACAAATTGGGAGCGGTTCCAGCCTTTTCCCAGGCTGAAACCCTGAAGCTGGCACAGCAGGGACAAGTCTGTGTTATTATTATTTATTTTTTTGTTTCTTTCTTCCTGATGTGATGCCTGTCTAGGACATGACAGTTAGAGCACTTTTTTGTTTCATTATGCTAAAAATCTTTGTTTTGACTTCCCCTGATTTTCTTTTTTAAAAAGCACACCCCACCAGCTCCCCAGTAAAATAAACCAGAAGCTTCTTGTTATTGATTCAAAGCCATTTCACATTTTCAGAACAGGCAGGTGATTGAAAGGCCTGGAGTGTTTATTTGCATAATTTGGATGCCTGCACAGCCTTAATTAGCACCAATAGCTGTTTAATTATCCCATTTGTTTTAATGGCAGAGGTTATGTGTGGAATACTTTGTAACATAAATATATATATTATCCTTACTGAACTGGTGAAAAATTACCAAATTCCAATACTCTAATTTAAAAACCTAGCTCTTGAGTAAATGTACATCACTAATCTCTGATTAACTGGCAGGCTGCTCTGTGTTGTTTTTTTTTTTTTTTACCTTAGTGATTTGACATAATTGGTGCTCTTGATAGCTGTGCATTTTATGGGTTTTCATTTTTAATTGAAAATTAATTACGTGTATTAAAAAAAAAAAAAAATTCTGAGCATCAATCGCTGAATGTTTGTGTTTCTGCATGACAGCTCTGATTATACATCACATGTAACCTACACTTCATGATCATGAAATCCTAAAAAAAAATGTAACATTAAGAAAAAAATTAATTTGAAACAGAAAATAGCATCACTCGCTTAATTTTCAATGCAGTAATTTGCCAAAAACAACAAATAAAGGAGTCTGCAGTTCAAAAAGTTTACTCCTTTCTGGAATTGCATTTTTATGTCATTTGTTGAACTAAACCAACAATTTATTGCTATCACACTGAGATGTTTAAGGTTATAGAAGGAGTGTGCATTTGTTTTTATGTGTTATTAAGGAAATACTGCAAGTCTCAGTTATCAACTAAAAACCCAACTGTGTTAAATCAAAGTATAGTACACATTCGTTCTGTAAGCTTTTTGCAAGATGAATAGTATCTGTAAACAATGGAAAGAGATTTACATCAAAAAGAGTGTTACGTTAAGGCCAAATGCCCATTGGAGTGTTATTACTGTGTCACTTCTTTAAAGAGCTGCAGTTGAGCGTGTGTAAATTATTTAGCATGGCCACTTGAAGCTAGAACAATACGCTAAAGTCTAGGACAACACCTGCTTAGAATAACATCAGAGAGCTTATCAGTACCAATGAAATACTGTACACCCAACTAACAGCAGTGGAAGTGTATAGATATTTTCAGTCTTAATTGAAAGTATAACTTCTAGAAAAATATAATTTCTTAGATTATGATGAGGAAACTACTTCAGTGAGATATACTTGAGATATATTATTTACCAGTGATTTTTTTTTTTAAAAACTATCTTTTAGAACAACATTTAGTAAATGTTTCTTTTTTCTATAACCACCAGCTACATTTTTGTTACAAACTTTGTTAATTTGTTGTTTAGAATGTTTCAGATTTTTTTACTACTTTGCTATTTCTGTACGTAATGTACATACATTACATTGCAATATACAACCTATGTAACAATGCACCAAAATATAAGGCTTTAGAAAATCAATAGACCTACAGGTGCACCTCTTTAAAAAAAAAAAAAAAAAAAAAAACAGTCCCGATGCATATACTGCTTAAATCAAATTTCATAAAGATTATATCTGTTTTTGTTAACTTGACAATGGATTTTTAATCGCCATATGGACAGCCCTAGTAGTAATAACAAAACAAAATGAATTACTGAAAGGTTGGGATTTTTCCCACATTATGGATGTGTACAGTATGTAAACAGTTTATGTGGAAGTGAAAAAGCTGTGGCTTTTAATATGCTTAACAGCTGTTTATGTATTAATTGTTTAAACCCGACTGCAATGCATCTGTCATACAAAATGTGATGGATTCTGACAGAAAGTGGTGATGAGTGGCTGAGCAAGCAACAGACTTAGAAATGAGAGTAATTTCTAAAGCCTCTTGTTTAAAAAGCATTTCCTTCTCCAAACAGCTGCCTCACAAAATGTTATTTTCCTCAAGAATGAGTGGACAGTATGTAAACGTCTGCATCCTTTAGAGGCAAGTCAGTAATGTGTTTAGTTGCTGGTTTGCCTCAGGAAGTTGACTTGTGAAAAGGGACTCTTACTCTAGGCACAAGGAGAAAGACGCAGTCGCTTTTGTATGTCCACATGAACTAGGGCGGTTTTATTTTATTTAATCCATTGACAGGTTTCAATTTACCCTTGTTTTATAGTCTCTCCTTGCCACCTGTTTTTAGATTTGATTACCTGTCTCTTGTAAACTACTTTGGGTAACACAAGTAGTGGCTGCCAATCCATATGCTTTCCAGTTGAATAACTAGTATGCCTGTGATATTCATATGAGGTTAATATAAAATAAAATTCAAAAACAAAATTTGGATTACCTATGCAGATTTCTATTGTATTTTGTTAAGTATGGGTTAATATAAAGGCCCTGTTCTAACTGCCTAAAAACATTATTCAAGAACCAGTAAAATAAAAATGCTAAAAAAATATAGGCCAACTGCTTGTTTACCATAACTTAAACTTTGTTCCTTGCTCATTGTTTAAGACAGCAGTACTGTGTGAAGTAGATTTTTTTTTTTAAATTAAGTTGTTGCTGTAATTGTTATGAAAAAAGCCTTAACTGCAATCAGGGCTAATGATCTGCTGTTTCTTAATCTGCATAAGCGTTGTGTTGAGTAGCTCATTAGCTGGCTAGATTACTGAAGCACATTTTGAATTAATTCCTTATCTCTGCCTCGAAATTAAACTGATTTAAAAAAAAAAAATAGCCTTAATCAAAACCAAGAGTTATTCATAATACAGTAGTCTGGTTTGTCATATATTTATGTCTATGTATTAGGAAAAGCAGTGTTTATAAGTACTGGGCCTTGGAAAGCAAGAGTAAAGTCATAATAATGATTTACTCTAGATAAATAAAATATACATTTGAAACACTTGCAACAGGACTATTTTTCTAGATAAACTGCTTTTAGAGCAGTGAGATTCTATGATGGTTTGATGTTTTTTTTTTTTTTTTTTATGAATTTGGTTAAATCTATAGACTTGCTATTTCTGTTTTGCAGAATTTTGATACTGTAATTTTACTCCCAGAAGGTTAGAAATGTATTTTGAATATTCAAAGAACGAATGATGAATTTAATGGTGATGCAATTTGCATTACAGTTAGAAAAATTGCCTACAGTATTGCTCCCGAGTCAGACACACTCTGACTCTCTCAGCATGATTGCCAATGTGGTGTGCATGGTGAGTCATGTAGTCAGGGGAGTGCATAGTGAGTCACCTCATTACACTACAGCAGCCCCTACTGGCCAGGTGCCTAATGAGCTCAAGCGTACACCTGCAGGGCTGAGCTTTGTCCTCCAGGAGCTGGTAAATCAAACATCTGCTATTGAATTCCTGGGTGTAAAGAGACGATTGGCTTGTCGGTGGCATCAGAGGAAGCCCACTGACCTTTACTTCTTCTGAGGTGTTGTGAGGGAACATAATGAGGGTAAAATAACTGGGCAATTAAAAAAAAAAGTAATGCTTTTGTGAAAGGGATATCTGTTGTTTATTATAATAAATAATTAAAAGTATGTATTTACCATTGAGCCATTAGAAGAAAAGGATGACATGCAGTAGGATGGTCACCTATCGCTCATAGAGAGAACCTGAAGACTATGGACCATATTCTCACATGGTTTAGGTGTTGCTGCACACCCTGTGAAAACCTAGTGAGTATAGGGCCCATAGTGAGCATGTATACAGTAGGCAGAGGTATTTGAGATACATTACATTGGGCTTCCATACTGGTCTTACTTGCTTTGTACTGTAGCTGCAGTAGGGGATATCTAATGCAAGAAAGAATTCTAAACATTATTCCATTTATATGTGCCAGTAGCTGGTGTTCAGGTTATCCCAACTGAACCAACAGATTCTGCAATGTACTGATGTGGATCCATTGCACTGTTTTTTTTTTTTTTTTTTTTTTATTGCTTTTTTTTTTTTTGTTGTTGTTAAAGTCTCATGCCATGCCAGTCTTGGGTTTCAGCTGTTGGAACCTGTGCTGGGGAAGTGCTGAATAGTCCTGTCTCTAAGCAGATCGTGTGTGACACTGTAAGCTTTTAAACCCCTGTGGAGCCCCACATTAAACCCGGTACTCTGTTGACTGACAGCCCCCAGACACAGGATTAATATGGTTTTCTGCATGAGGTGCCACTTTGCTCTCATATAACTTTTCTATAGTTTTACCAGCAACATCAAGCTTTCGGCTCCATATCGCTTCTTCTTCGGTTTTCCATAGCCCTTTGTAACAACAGAGTATATTACATGCCATAAATTAAAGTATATTGTTCAGCAGCTGAAAGCCCCTATTTCCCAGGATTAGTTTTCAGAAAGAGAAATACCCTTTTCTTCCCCCCTAGTAGTCAGATTAATGACAGATGACTTACAATCAGCTTGGTCACGTGAACAGTGAGTTAAACTTCTAGACAGACTCATTCATGTTCATTAGATATGGTTAGACAATATACATAAAATAATTAAAATTAAGCAGAGTACGGGATGTCATTATTTCTTTTTTTTAACAATGGCTAGGGCTGATAAAAAATGATAAAACACCCCCTGTACCAAAAATATGAAATCGGTTATGTCCAATAAACACCGGAAAAACCCTGAAATGGTTACTCAATTCACGTTGACATGACCCTTTTTTTTCCCCCCATAAAATAAAAAAAAGCAAAAAAACTTTATGTAGTGCAGTTGGGCAATGTCCCCCCTTCCTGACTTGTATCTCGAATTGATTCATTCTGAATACTTTAAACCCACCCCAACTACTGAGTGGCAGCAAATTCCTACATTTCTATTTGAGGATTAATACACGCTTGCAAGATTTAAAACGAGATTACAAGAAAATGACAATTGTTCTTGCTCGCGAGATTTAAAGTTATATTATAGTTCTATAGGGAATACTGTGGAATTTAAAACAGAATTGTGGTGAAATGTAAAGAAAACACCAAAACCCCATATGAATATGCCTGTAACCACAAGGATTTCATTGTGTGTGGAAATAAGGTACAATTTAAAAAGTTTGCAAGTGCTTTTGAGTTACTGTACATATTGTGACAGGAAAAAATGAAAGTCATCGAAAACAATAATTTCATATAGTATATAAAAAGCAAAAGCCCCCCCCCCCCCCCCCCCCCCCCCCCCCCCCCCCCCAAAAAAAAAAAAAAAAAATTGGCATATAACTCAAAAATAGCTCAATATAAGCACTGGAAAAATTAATTTAATTAAAAACGGTGAACAGAAGCCCTAACTATGGTAGAGTAAGTGATTCTGCAGGATTTATTATTAAATGTAATGTGTTAGTTTTATAACTGTTGGAATCTGCAGTATAAAAAAAAACAAAAAAACAAGTGAATCCTGTTACACAGAATATTATTCTACTTTCGCTGACCTTTACAGTAGTAAACTATTTATGGTATTTGAACCATACTGAAATGTAATTTCCTACTCGGCATACCTGGCTTTGAATCAACATGCTTGATGATGTAAACAAGCATTATTAATAATAACAAGACCAAAGTAAAACTTATAACATAAAGTGGAAACAATACAAATGTTAAAACATGAGCTGACCTTAAATTTAGTCAATTACCTTTTTAAAAAAGAAAAATGGGTTTGTTTTTGTTTCCGGTTTTCGCCTGTAGATCAATCACTCAATTTATATAGGCTAGGCAAACCAAACTTTTTTTCTTTTGAGAACGAGCGAACCAAAATGACCTCATCTAACAGCTTTCTTACTTATACTTTCACACAATTTGGAGTGACCTCAGTTTATCGTCCTAAAGACCATGTCTCTCCATGGTCTTGAGTGAATCCCTTTAAAATTGTTTTGGGGTGATGTTACTGGTTTTATTTAGGTTTTCAGGTTGAGGTTATCCTGTCTCTGTCCTAATGAGAGGCAGCAGACATTCCAGGATGTCTTTATCTCCCCAGACAGGGCTGTTGCAGCTCACAAGTGGATTTAATATCATGCAAAGCCAATGCGTTGCTTTTCCAGTATTTTTAGAAGCTGGCTCTTGCACACTTCTGAGCTTTGCCTGCCAGGCATTTGGGTTTGATTAGTAAATGCCTGATTATAATTGATTAGCTAAGCTGATAGGAGAAATGAATATATGTTTTTTTTTTATTCTAGAGTGTACTCCATAGAGTGAACAGAAATGTCAAAGCTTTTCCATATGGAAAAGTAATGTATACTACTGGTATAGCATTAGCCAAAAATCCTATAGTAGCCATAGGCTTTTGTTATTTGTTAAACAACACTATAGTGCTATTATTCACAGTATTATTCACAGTATGTTAAACCATTATTATAATAAAGAAAATGATGCATTATTGTGAAAAATGTGTATATTACATTTATTTAGTACCCAGTGACTAGTTTTGATATAGCTTTCTCATAGTACAAGCATTTACATTTTCTGTCTAGAGATATTCATACATCAGAAACTAGTGAGGTTATATATCAGACTGTGCTGTAAAATCATCCCCTAGACAGGTTGGTTATGAGAAACAAGATTTAAAATCAGGTGGCCTAAACTTTTCTAGACATTAACGTTTCTTTGTTGAGAACCAAAGAGATCAGTAGTTCTGCTCATTTAAGGTTCAGCTTGGAGTCAGATTGAAGTGCTTGAGGTTTTTGAAAACCCCCTTGAGTCCCCAAGGATTCCACTAAGTATACTTTATCTGATACCTCAGAAAATGCTGAGGGAGGTTTTAAAAAGTGAGTGCATCAACAAAGAGCCAGTGTCCTTTCTTTAGTTTACACCATTGATTAGGGAGCTCCTTTGAAGCTGCAGAGTAGCTGTCAGAACAGAATTGGAAGAAAAATAACAAATGCCACAGTTTTGTTGAACTAAAGCCCTGACCCCTAAAAAGTCAGAGATTTAAAGAATTTCATGGCTTTGGGGATTAATGGAGACCTTCAGCCCCACTAAACCTTATATTGAAAGCAGCATAAACAACAGATTTTCATGTGTTTCATGGTAGCTCTCAAAATAAAGGGAAAAAAGGAACATTTAATAATGCTAGAAATATTTAGTGCCATTTTTGTCACCTAGAGCTAGTTACAGGTTTTAAAGAGCAGAACATTTGTTGTCAAAGAGTGCTTGAATTTGAATTGAGATTGGTTGTTTTTTAAACTATTCGGTTGCACTCATGCATGTGCTGCACAAACCACAGTAACCGTGAAACAGAATTACCAGAAGGCTTTGTACTTGTGAAAAGCTTAAAGAAAGGATCCCTTACTATAGCCTCTGGTAATACTAAATATGTGTAGACCACTAAGCTGCTTGTAAAAAGTGATTAGTTCTATGTGCTGTTTGTATTAACAAATAACATGGACTAGGCATTCATTTATTTATCATGGATCAAATCTAATTTCATATTTTAGCATTTAACAAGTGCAAAATAAACCTGCTGACTTTTTAATGAATTTCTCTTCATAATGTTTCTTGATTGCATTTATTGTGTGATAAGATGTACTAGAATTAATTTGACTTAAATGGCCACTAGAAGGCATGCCTTTCTAATCCTTAATATTAAATACAGTATGTTTCAACTGAGACAAACAGAGCATAAATCCCTTATTGCAGTGTTAATCTTATTTTTTTATTATTATTTATTATTAGTCTTGCAAAGGTATATTATTTCAAAATGTGTAATTTTATCTTAGAAAACTTAGGATCATAGGATCTTTGTGGTGGGGGTATTATTTTACTTGAAGAAATGCTAATTATCTATGAATTCTATGACCACTAATTGCATCAAAGGGGGAAACTTTTAGTTTTGTTTCATCCCATTCATTATTACTAAGTCACATCCCACTTATTATTAATATTCATTAACTAAGCATTTACTGTTTACTTAACATAATTTTTAAAATACAATTGACTAGACAAACGTTATCTACTTTGGTACCAACGCATAGCATAATATGAATGCTAAAATATATTGAAAGTACTGTACTAAATTATTGCCAATATGAGCCAACCTCTGTAAACCATTTACTGTCCATTTAAATAACCTTAAAGCTATTTTACTGACAACCACAGGTTTTTGGATTTGAAATTAGTCCTAAATTCTTGATGATGAACATTTGTATCAAATGTGTGACTATATTTGACCTTTTAACTGAATTTAGTTTGGCATTCTTAGTTTGGTCCCTGGAGGACGCTCACGTCATAAACCTATCAAACTGAAGTACTGTGGTAATCCAGCCACAATCTCTTATACCCAATTACCTGTAGGACACTTAAATTCTGTTAATGATCTTTTATCTACATGTGGAAACCTAGCCTCAGTAGCCTAGCCTGTAGTTTTGTGAAAGCGATTTCCATCTTGGGGGGGAAAAGAGGGGCATACGTAAATTAAGGGGGCTGTTTCAACAATAAGGTGGTTCTTTGTAACAACCAGATTCCAGACAAAACCAAAACAACATAGTTAGTTATGTAATGTATGCAATGAATTAGACCAAAAATAAAACAAAGGCGTGATTACAGATCCTGAAAAATTCTAGGTTAAGTAATGTCGAGGGGACACTGGAGTCTGTGTGGTTAGACAGCCGTGCTGTCAGGTTCCCGTCGCTCCCCTCCTTGATTATTAAACAGCAAGAGAGTTTAAATCTGCACTTGCAGACCTCCAGATTAGGTGCTGACTGCTGAGGTTTTCCTATTGTTACTGCTTTCTGCAGTTTCATAAAAATGCATGCTGTGGTTTACTTGTGGAGACATTCCTCTTATTAAAGTTAGAATCGTATTTTACTCCCACTGCAAATCTGCTGGCTTTCTCCAGCCGGAGGTCCACAGCCCCTCCACGTCCTGATTGTGAAGGCATGTGGTAGAAATCAACAAACACCTAGCCTGTCCTAATACTCAGTCATGGCTTCTTAGCTGTTATTCCTGGCAAAATAAAGAAAACAAATATGCAGATGGAAAAATTCATAAATTCTAGCATTTTATACTTTAGGACTGCAATAATATCCCTTTGAAATTATTATAGGTCTTATATATTGGCATTATGATAAAGTACGTTATTAGAATTTTTATGTAAAGGAATACTGGCTAAAACATGCTGCATTCCCAAACTAAACAGTATTCAATGACAATGCAACTGCCATGGCAAGGGTTGCTGGGATCTGCTTGTGGTTTAGCTTAAGTTCCTTCAGGGTAATATATTAAAATGGTATCCCAATGGTTTGTTTCAAACTTTTATTTTTAGTGTCAAACCATTAATTTGTCCATGCTCCCTTGCTTAATTTTGTTTGTTTGTTTAATGCATTTGATAATAGCAGTGGTTGGACTAGATACAGAAAAAAACTAAATGTTTTTAGAAAATACAGTACTTGCAGAAAGAAATGCACATTCTTTTTATTTAATGGTACATTAGAGTAATATTTTTTTTTAGCAACAATCCTCTCAAGCAGTTTGTGTCAAATCATACAGTATATGTATAATACAAAAAAAGTCTGTGTAAATGTAGTATCTCTTTCATGAAAAAGTAATTTATCAGTAAAAAGATTCCTTAGAATTAGATTGATATTTCCACTAACGTGCATGTGCATAAGACATGTATTATTGAGTCAGATGTTGGTTTTGACTTTGCTCTCCCAGTCTACTTAATTGCCTGGTTTTTAGCCTCTTAGTTTATGTGGTTAAAAACATATTTGCTGACAGAAAGAAGCATTGTCTGAATCTGTGTAATTTTGTGTCACTCACTAATATGAAGTAAACATGTAAACCACAAAGAACCCAGATTGCTGTGGTAATGAAGTCATTGACCACAAAGCCTTACAATTCCTTAACCTACAGGGCTTCCTTAACTGATGTGTGCATGCACTTCTTACTCTCCAGCTGTTCATAATTATTATTTTTAACAATGCATATACACTTTTCAATTATTTGGACTTTAAAACTTTTAGTATCCAAGGGTAACATGAGGACAACATTCTTAAGGTAAATTCCTAAACCATGCAAAGAAATACCACGTTCCCACTGCAAGTTTGATAACTGGACTTTTAAACATTTCAGTTGCATTCCCTGCCTCAAGATGGCTTCCCATGTACCCACATGGACCTCTTAGAACTACATTTTCCATCATCCTCTGGCTCACATATGTAACTGAGATGGATTTACTAGTAAGCAGGAGAATGATGGGAAATGTAGTTCTGAGAGGTCCATCCATGTACATGTGAAGTCATCTTGAGGCAGGAAATGCAATTTAAAATCTTAAAAAAGTGGTCAAAATGTAATAAATAAATAAATAAATAAAACAATAGACACACCTTACGTAAACAGTTGTAGCAACACGTAGGAACATGTAACACAGTACAATAAAAATGTCCTTATGTATCCTTTAACTTGAGGTAAAGTTGCTGAATATTTTGTGTATTCTTACACTGCAGTTTGGCTTCACTGTAACTGACTATATACTTTTTTTGTTTCACTGAAGTTGAGAAGATTTGCTTCTGATATTATTTTTTATATGACTCCAAAGAGCATTTTGGAACTTTGTGTTCTTGCTCTGGTAATTCAGTATTCCAATAAACAAAGGTAATTTTAGCTTAACTTGGATCAAAAGTCTTATTACAATACAGTGCAATTCAAATTCAGGACACAGCGTTTAAAGTATTATTATCTTCTTTCTCTGATTAAACCTGCAAAGGGGAGAGTACTGGTCAGGATACACCAGTGAGATAAATACTTTTGTAGGACACACATACTCTGAATTATTGCTTTCTTTGACACTGTAATCTTTATTGTACCTTTCTTGGCACATTTATTATTGTGCCCATGAGTTGTAGTTTTTTAGATGCTACAGTGCATGAATTATAATTAGGGCTTTTGTTTTTATTAATTATTTTTATTTTTAGCTATTTTCGAGTTTTATGTGAATAGTTTTTTTTTTGTTTTTTTTCGGGGCTTTTGCTTTTTTATATACTGTATGAAATTATTGTTTTCAGTTACTTTCCAAAATGCTTTGGCTTTTTTTTCCGTCAAAATATGTATAGTAGTAATTTGACAGTATAGTACTTGCACACTTAAGTTGTAACCTCTTTCTTTTGCTGTCTTCCACAACGAAATCCTTATGGTGACGGGTACGTTCTTCTGGGTTATTTTTGTGTAAGCATCTTTTTGCATTTTTTGCCACAATTTGCAATTCTATTTTAAATCCTCCGCATTTTAACTGTAATACAGTTTTAAATCCTGCAAACAAGCCTCCGTTCCTGATTGTAATCTCGTTTTAAATCTCGCAAGCGGAGCATCCAATAGAAATGTAGGAATGTGCTGCCACTCAGTAGTTGGGGCGGGTTTAAAGTATTCAGAAGAAATCAATGATAGCTATAAGTCAGGAAGGATGGATGTTGCCTAGCTGCACTGGGAAAGGTATTTATCTTTTTGTAGTAGTTTTTATTTTTTTTTTAATGAGAAAGGGGTGGTCAACTTGAATTGAGTAACCATTGACACTGTTTTTCCGGTGTTTATTGGCTATACACCGATTACAGTTTTTTTTTTTTTTTTTTTTGTATCTGTTGTTTTATCGTTTTTTTTATTTTATCAGTTAAAACCAAAAACCAGATGCCCTAATTATAATGTTAAACCATAAATCTTACATACAGATGTCTACATGCAGTGCAGTAGAAAGATCTAGATTTTGGTCATTCCAAAACTGTGCAGTAACGCAACACTTATCTCAAGGTGCAAGGTGCCTGATTACATTACAGAATAGGTTTTTTTTTTATAGATATAGAAGCACAATTTTCTTAGAAGTGGTTGCATTGCCCATGTAGATGATCCATAGACTAGACAGACCAGTACTTTTTTTTTTATATTGCTTAATGCCCTATAAGTAGGGTTCTACCTAAATGTTAGCAACATTTTCAAAATATTGCAGCTCAGTTTCTGCTGAGTAAATATGTTCTAAGAAATTAGTCCCTAACATTTTTTTTAAATAAAGAACAAGATGACATACATATAAAGAGAAAAACAATGAGTTTTTATTTAGTAAATCGATTTTTATTTTTTATTAACTATTTATAATCTGGACATTGCCTGAGGAATTACTTTAGCAATTACTGAAGAGTCTGTATATGATGGAGTCTAACTACCAATACAATCTCTCATTAAATACCACTGTAACATGCCTCCTAACTCACCATGTTTCTACCTTCAGCCAAAGCCTCTGTCTCCTGAACCTATACACGAATGGAACAATATTACTGAATTGTCTGGTTTGTTGTTGTTGAAGATGCTGTGTCCGTGATTGGCTCTCGGCAGTTGCAGGTACAGGATTGGTTGCTTTCGTCGATGCAAAGTATTGATTGATTGGTCTTAGTGGATAATAAAATTTGTATTAATTGTGCCTTTGTTTAGTATTTACTGTCTGATAGATCTGAAGTATGCTTAAAAATACAGCAAGGCAAAAAGATTGATGAGCGGATTGATTTTAAACTTGATTCACAGTTGATTCTGAGAAGTTCCAGCGGGCTTCTACTGGTCTATTAGAACCCAGTAGAACTGGAAGCTGATTGGCTGACGATACTGAATTGTTTTCTAATCTTTAATAATTGGTACCCAATATTGTTCACTTTTTTATTTAAAACATAAAAAATGGGCTGAAATGATAAAAACACTAGCATTATTTTTTATGACAAATAATGTATTTGAATAACCAGAATTTTTTTTACCTTCTATCTACAGCACTGACGTGTTTAGCAGTTGTTGTTTTTTGTTTGTTTGTTTGTTTTGTTTTAATCTTTAGCTTTCACCATTTTGCTTTAACTCATGCCGTAGAGTACTGTAATTGCACTTGTAGTCAAGGTAGCATTCCCTGGCAACATATAAAGGACACATATACCAGCAGCGCGCAAGGGAAGTCGGGTAGTGTGACTTTCTGAGAGTACTTGACTTTTTCTGAATTGTTGATTACTTAATAAGTGGTACTTAGTTAGTGTCCCACGACACTCAGAAAGCTTATGAAAAGATTAAGGCCTGAAGGAGAAAATGTATCCTGACTTCTCCAGGCTTTCTGCTAACAACTGGCTAGACTACGCATTGACTGTTTTACAGACTTTTCTTATCCCAGAACAGAGCAAGTTCAGTTATTTGGGACACTTGTGACTGTTAGGAGATGTCTTGTGGTCTAAGATTGATAGTGATAATTGCTTTTGTTTGACAAATCAAGTTAGTCATGACTGCATATGCGTAAAAGGTGTGAAGAGCAAATACATCTGGAACATGGCCATTGTTATTTGTATATGTTTGCTTTCCTTTAAAAATGGATCTGAAATGGTAGTTCGAGTTGTGTGAAAACCCATGGGTGCTTAAACCAGCATCATCAGAAATCTTTTCACAAAATGGCTCGACATAATATCTAAACAGATAAATGTGTGAGGACAAAAAATGAAGCAGAGTAAAGATGTGAAATAGACAGATATGGCCAAAAGTTTTGCATCACCCTATAGAATGAACTAACCTGACTTCATAAAGTCGAATGAAACCCGCTGAATAATGTTACATTAACAGATTACATACCACTTTATAATTTTCCATATACTTAACGAAAAACTGAAAAATATGACATTTTGAAAGGTAAAATGAAATTCTGTACTACTATTATGACTTTTGCAATATCATTTTGTAGTTTCTTTGATTAATAAAAGATCTAAATGATATTCAGAATTTTTTTTTTTTTTTTTTTTTTTAATGATGTCTTAGTCCTAAAATTCTAGGTGATGCTAATCTTTTGGCCATGGCAGAAGGTGATCTTTGTTTATGGGCTTTAGAAACAGGAAATGAATGATGCTGCGAACATAGTTATATTTCTCTATATGTGGCTTTTATTTTGCTAGAGATGTTCCAGTATGTCCGTCTTGTGTACCTCTTGTTTATCCGTAATTGGAATGAAGTAATTCAAATGATGTGAACGATTTGTGTTATTTTATGTTAATCAGCATATATTAGTGTGCCTATACCTTGAGAAGAAAGTAATACTTTGCAGTCCACAGTTGAGGAGTTACAGTCTTTAGTGTGCTTTCAAACAATAGGTGCCAAACTAATAAACTCAGGCCACAATATTGATGTTACAGAACATGTTGTGTATGTGTAATAATGATCATACAGAGGACTACCACTCTGCATTTGGACAGCCTTGTGTCTCTCATCTGCTCACGGATACTCACTGCTTCACTTTTTCACGTTCTGATTTAAAGTTTTGTTTTGCATTCATTACAAACGTTTCAAGTAAATCCTGCATTTGGTACTGGGTGTCTTTTGCCAAGAAAAATAGTTTAATAGACTTGGCATATGCACTCTTGGTTTAAAGATTATGTTTTTTGGCAAATGTTTATTACGTTTTTTATAAATTTATTTACAGTCAAAATGTGAGTAATTTCTTTAAAAGTAATGGATTTTGGCTGTATTGTACAATTAAATGCAATGAGTATTAAATCCAGGTTTGTAGTAGACTAAGACCCAGTCCGCACATTGCTTCTAAGAAATGGTTGCACATTTCCTTTACAGAGTATTAAGAAGAAGAAGAAAAAAAAACAATATGGTTTCATGTTCAATTTTGCAATGTTTGTGTTTTCTCCTATATATATATAGATATATATATATATATATATATAGATATAATATATATATAATATATATATATATAATATATATAATATATATATTAAATCTGCTAAAGAAACCGAGGTATACAGAACAGATCTACCAGCCACTGGAATCTGGAAGTCCAGACAATGCAACATACACATTAATGTGCCTATTCAGTGTCTACAGCATTGCCTGTTAAAATTCCAGTCTCTTATGATGAATGCCTGATTTACTTAGTAGGCGATGAATTTGATTCAGTTTATGATAAATATCTAAACTGCTGGCATGTGTGAAGAGATTATGTAAATGCTGTCAAGACATTTACAAAAAACAAAACATTGCATTGTTCAGAACTTGATGTGGTAAACTGACACTCAGACTGTTATTACTTAAAGACTTAATAAACATCATAAATACATGTCACACTCTCTGCTTTATCATGTCATAAATGAACTTGGGTTTAGTGCAGATATCCTCAACACTTATCTCTAGCATTTCATTTCAGTCAGCTATTAGCATTTACAGTAGACCAAGACTTTATCATGCAAAATGATAGAAACTAAGTGTTGGGAATATACTAGTGTTGCTATTGTTTTGCACATAGCTCTCCGGTGCTTGAGCTGAAAATGATGTATGATGCAGGGTTTTTTACTTATAGCTCTGAACAATACTTCACAACTGAATAAGGAGCTTGTTTAATATTTAAACATATAAATAAACTGATAACAGTTTGAGCCAGAAACACTTAAAATACTGCTTTAGTTACAGGGCTGAAAAAAGAGTCTAGAATTGTGTTGTAGCTAGTGGCTTCCAGATTACAATGGTCGAGTTTCTACACAGTTTAGAAAGTCGATACTCTCTCCACTGTCATGACTTACATGACGTAGCAGCACATACCACGCACATTCCTCTCACTAAAGAAAGTGTGCATCTAAAACTTGAGGGTGGGTAAATTGTCTTCTCACGCTAAAAAGCTGTACAATTGACAAAAAACATTTTTTTTAGCATGGAAACATGTCCGGAAGCTGCCCTTTATGCTTACGAGACAGTGATACTCCCGTTTGAGACGTAAACTCGCGCAACTTTCTCTAATAAGCATACAGTACGAGGGGTTAGAAACCTCCATTCACTTTTTTTTTTTTCCATTTCAAATTATTGCCATTTGACTCATAAATGATTTTGGTTGTTTTTAAGCAAGGTTATAAAAAATACTGAAGCTACTACAAATAAAAAATAAAAAAATCATCCCTTTGTAACACATAAATAAATAACAAAGCTCTTTGCACTTTTGTTCTTTGGTGATTGGATAGACAAATGCTTTAAGCTTTCTTTTCTGTCCCTTATAAGATACAATACGCAGTACACTAGCCTTAAGTAGCATATATTATGGCTACCTACCAAGGACAAGAAAAGTCACGTTTGTACCCTCAAAATGGATTAAAATGAGCATAGCTGGGAGTTTGTTGCCAGTGGCTTTATTATTGCTGCTGGCTACCAAAAGCACCAGGCTTGAGCGTCCACCTAGAGTTGAAGTAAAATCTCTTAAACCTTTGTTTTAGAAGAAAGGTTAGTGGAAACCCAGTTTCAGAAAGCTGTATGATATCCATAGTCGCGCGAAGCTAAATTGGAACTATTTAAATGTAGGCTACCCTCCCATATTTTAATATTACTTAGGTTATTTGCATTTGGAAAGAGAATTTCTCTGGCTAAAATAAAACTATATGGAAACACACACAACCCAAAAGAGCTACCAAAATAGAGTTAGAAAGGTGACACTCATCTTTTTCCATGGAAACAGCCCCAATGACTACCTTTCTATAGATAATATCAGCTAAGTTAAATTGGCAGCAACATTAAAGTTATTTTTGCTGTAAACATTAATTTATTCAAGCCCTGAAACTAATGAGCGTAACTAGATCAAATGTAGTCCTATAGGGAGTTCAAGTTCCTTTTTGACCCAGAGTAGTTTGGATATAGACCCAAATGTAATTGATCCCTTATCTGTAAACCACAGTTTGTTTAATGTTGCTGTTCATAGTTTTAAAACAAGTTTAATATTGATTTAAATATATATTGTAGTCAATAGAGAAAAAAATATGTTTATAGTAATGATATACTGTTCTGAAAAACAGCCTTAAAAAATGGTTTAAGGTTTTCAGTTTTCTGAAGAATGTCTCTGTTCCAGTACTAATACTGCAAGTACATACAGTAAATTCACTGCTGAATGAAATAGAAATGGTACATGAAGTTGAACTATAGTTAGAAACTAATATTTTGGCTGGAACAAGTTTACCTGCTTGTTAATCATTCATATGGTATTAATAATGAAATTGTAAGGCTACTGACCAGCTGCACGCTGAAACTGTAGCAGGTGAAATGCAATAGTTTTAGTGTAAACCAATGTGTTTCACCTGAGCCAACCTAGGGGACAAGTCTTGATTGACAGGTATAGTATAGAGCAAATCCTCTTCATCTTTCATCTAAGCTGATGACTCTTCCTTTTGCAATGAATTTTTCACCAAGCTCTTTGAAATGAATATCTGAAGGGGATTTGGTAATATAAATTAAAATGCAGGGCATAGTTATTTGTCATAACTATGCACTTCTCTTAATTAGTTTTATGTGAAAGTGTGATGCATTATTTACATATCAAGAGAACATAAATATTCATTGGTTATTGACTTTGAATATGCTTTCCCAACCTTGTTTTTACATTTTACATGTGTTTTTGACTTTGCAAATCTGATCTATTTTTTCGTAATTATCCTTGCTGGGTATGACCACGAGATCCCATTTAAAGTGTAGACTGGAAAAGGCTTTTTTGGACTGGGACCAAAAGCAGGTTCAGGGTGGAATGCATTTCGAAACCCGAAATAAAGCTGCGATTGAGATTAGTTAATTTAAAAGGTAACTATTTACGATTGATCCATCTCGTTTTCAAGGCTGATCGTGGTGACTTTGCTTGCAAAACCCCCCAAAAAACAACAGATTAAAAACCCTTGTTTAATTTATGTTTGCTTTCTGCAAATATGGAGAAATATTTATTTGGATTCAATAAACACATCATTATGATCCAATGACATTGACTAAAAGAAAAACATGACAACTACAAAGAAAGTCCTAGTTTCTCCCGATGAAGTCCAAATGGCATGAAAGCAGGGCACTGTGTCAGTGTGTGATGACTTGTACCTGCGTTAAGCTTAGAAGGCAGTCTTTGTTCTCTAAGTCAAGCAATCCTTTTACCTACTGTGTAAAGATCATTAAATGTTTCACCAGAAGGTTTAAGATAAAAGAAATTCAATAAATGACTTCATCTTCTTGGTGGTCTTAGTAGTTGGACTGTATTGTCTATTTATAACCACATGGGAAACCAATTGTTTGTTAAAACACTGTCATTGTGGACACAAGGCAGCTGCTTCCTTTCGATCTCCTGTAAAATGGGTGGTACAGTATGTATTCGTTAAACTGTAAGAAGTAAGCAAAGGCTGTAAAGACTTCAGAATCAATGACTGCAAAGTTACAAAATAATCCCTTATTGCAATAATGCAGAGCGATGTGCTCCAACTTTCAAACAGTGCATTTCTCATTTGTAAAACCTATAAACATTAAACTCAGAAGGAATGTATATTTATGATTTCTAAATGTACGTTTGCATTTTGTTTGACTTTTGTTTACTTAAAAAGTCGTTAGAGGCTAAAATGAACGTGCATTTCAATAACACAGGCAAATTGTATATTTCAGGGTAAACTGCTGCCAATATATAAACACACCAGAGGGGATTGAATACCATCTCATCTTTGTCAGGCTGCATTTAATGGTTGAATGATGTAGCTGAAATCTTGGCAGCTTGACATCAGAGGCCAGCACTTGGGAACAACACTGATAGCAGACCGGTGGACCAGTTCCAATATAAACTGGACCATGATCATTGAAAATCACTTAGTCTCAACAGCTACGATGGATTGTATTTATGTTTTGGATTCATAAGGTTTCTTTTGAACTCCTTTTTTTGTTATAAAATTGAAAGGTTGTTAAAATGTAAGCCTGTTTTTTTTTTTCTCTGTTACCAAAAACATCCCACATTTTTCAAATGATATTGTGAACTAGTCATCTTAAATTGTTCTGTCTGGTTCATATTAGGCAGAAATGTAAGAATGATGTTTCTAATGAGCTTAAGCAATGCAACAGACACGACACAGAGCTATTCAACTGATACTTGCATTTTTCTCTCTCCTAGGTGGAAATAACACTACAAGACATCAATGACAACCCACCTGTTTTTCCATCTGATATGCTTGATCTGACCATTGAGGAGAACATTGGGGATGGATTTAAGATAATGCAACTAACAGCTACAGATGCTGATGAGGTACAGTGTTTTGCTTATATGTGATATTTAGTACAAATCCAGTGCTGATTTTAAGTTACCAGATCATTCTGTTTGCTTACCTGTGCTGGGTTTATAAACGAGATGGACAATCAGGAAGAAAATTTTAAAAAAATCAATCTCTCAACTGTTGTTGGTCACCAACAAATCAACTATTTCTGACATTTCCAGCAGGGAAATGTTTAGTGCGTAAGGCTGTTTGTAGTGGCTTATAAAATCAAAATGGATATGTATCTAGATAATATTGCATTAAAAAGTAATCCAAAAAGGGACTCCCCCATTTAAAACAGCTTTTTAGTCATGCTCTAAACAATAGCCAACACATCTAATTGTAATGTATTATATGTTGCTACCTGAGAAGGCTGGAAGTTGTTTCCAAAGGACACAAGGTTCAGCAACATTGATTCTTAGCTTTGTTGATGACAGACCCTGTGCATCCCCTGCAGTTCATATTGCACCACATGCTTCAATATAGATTGCAATAACAGCAATCCTCAACTGAAGTAGAACTGAGAAGCTCATTTCCACAAATCTCACTAGCATCAACCCAATGATATGTATAGACTTTTCCTATGCCTCGTTTCCATGGACAGCCAACTCGACTCAACTCGAGTGCGCTTGAATTGGCGTGAATTCTCCAAGAACTCGAGTTGATGGACAACTCAAGTTGGTGAAAAAGGAGGCCTTTCCATGCTTTTCTGAGTTACCTGAGTTATCACGTGAGTTGGGTAGGAAATGCTACCAATTTTCCCCAGAAATACTTGCGAGTTAAAGGTCAAGACATGAATTCTGGTAGAGAATTTATTTTGGCTTTGTAGGTTGTGATTGGATCGCTAATAATAATACTTCTACCAATCATATGGTTGTACAGTGCTCATAGCGATCCCGCCATCTGGCAGACTGGTATGAAGAACAGGGTAAACAAGCCCTGGCCAAGGGAAATAATGTGTCAGATGTCAAATGAGAATAGCAGTGATAAAGCCAATTTGATTGAAAACATTCGCACGGACATTTACATCAAACGATTGAAAAAATCTGGAATTGTTCTGATGCGATCAGAAACCCAGAAGAACTATAAACTGTGCCTGCTACTGTAGTAAGACTGTTCTTTTTTATGTTGAGCATTTTGTGTTCTTTTTTTTTTTTTTTACAAGGGTTTAATTAAGTTAAATTATTTATGCCAGATTTGTTAGAAAGTCTGTAACATACTGGTTTATTGTTATGTCGATACGTTGTAGATACTATTACTGCAACCTATAAAACTGAGCTGATTTTACCAGTGCTTGCTAGTCTATTAACCAATCTGCAATTATTTCAAAGCAAATTAAAGCACTTTTGTTTTGGCTTTATATTGTAAAAGTTTTCACACGTGGCAATACTGTCCTACAATTGCATTACATGAACCATAGCTAAGTTTTAAAACAGAGATAGTAAATGCTTATCGTAAAAGTTTATAGATAAGTGGCATATAAGAATGATAAATACTGTAAATGATTAGAAGGCCTCTTTGTTGTGCTCCACGTTGCTGCAGTGACATTGGAGATGCTATAACGAGTTAGTGTAATTGAGGTACTGGACAGATTTGAATGTTTTTGGAAATAAAAGTATAAATGAAAACCGTGTTACATTTTCCTTTGTGAACATGATTATACAATGTGTTCCCACCCCCAACATTTTTGATTGACATTTAGTGATGTAAATTCCTCCCAGCCCAAATTCAGACTAGAATTCAGGCCAGCCCGAGGAGTGAAACTGGACCAGAGAATTCGGGCTCCCATCAGGATTGGGAATCAACTCTAGTAATTTAAAAACATGAAAATTGAGGTGGGGGGAGAGGACAACTCGAGCACGTACCCGAGTTCTGTGGTTCATGGAAACTATTATAAAACCAGTCTAAATTATAAAACCAGTCTAAAATGGTTCCCTCGCAATTAATATTAACATAACGTGTACTTCTACTAGGAAGCATTGCTTATCTGCCCAGTTATTGGATGGGTAAATTGTAACCTGCTTATGAGACAGCACCGCTGTTAAGTGAGCAAATAGGGTTCAATTCCCTGCTGGTGCAGACAAATATTTTTCTAAGTTCACATCTTGATTATGATATTTAACTCCAAATAAATACAGTAATCTAATGTGACATTTTTCACTTTTGAAGGCTGTACAGTCTTATTTGAACTGTTTGGTGTACAAATGCACAAAGGAAAAAAGGTATAGGGAACTTTGTATCATGACTGCTTTAATGATCGAGTGGTAGCATGTTGCATGTTAGCGCAAATATTATGGGCCACATTCTGGTTCAAATCCAGCAAGGTTGTGTGTGTGTCATTTTACATTAAATTACATCCAATGTATTACCAAATTACTATTTAATTTATGTAAGAACAATTGCCTGGAATTAATAACTATTTTTGATATAAGTATATCTCTGAACTAATCTTTTGGATTAATTGTTGAGCACACGATATGCAGAGCAGCATATGAATTATTGACTGGTGCAACTTCCAAGCACCCAGCATAAAGGAGGGGGTAGTCAGCTCTCTGACCAGTGGACTTTAACTGAACCCGACACAAACGGTCTCCACAGGAGATCAGAATTTGATCAGAATTTATGGAGGAAACAAAAGCTGGAGACAGCAGAAGGAAGTCATAATTAGATAATGTATTCATTCCATGCAGGGTGAGGCAACCCATTGTCCAAAACAATGCAAGACAGTTGTAGAGGTAATGTATAGGTCTTCATATGAAAGTCCTATGAGAACTGTCAACTTGCAGCCAGAACTTTGAATTGGTTTCTGAGTCAAACATGGCTCCATAAGAGAAGATAGCGTTAAGCTTTATACCTCTTTCCTGCAAGAAGATTTTGTAACTTGCAATAAACAAATGTCAAAGAAAGCTCCATGTTCAGGACTCCTGCTGATAGGAAAAAGAGACGTCTGCGAGTCAGTTTATCTACGCGTCAAAAAGAACCATTCCCGGCTCGGATACAAGCTTCTGTTTCCAGTGGTAACCACAGCATAACAAGACTGTGTCTGCCTTTGAGGTGAAGCATTCAAGGAACGAAGACAACACACAGGCTGTGTGAAACCCCTACTGGGTTTGAAGATAAAGGAACATGCGGGATGAGTGTAAATCCCCTACTTGGATTTTGAAGATAAAAGAACCCCAACTTGGGTTTGAAAATTTGTGGCAATGAAGCGAACATTTAACTTTGGAGGATTTATTCTACAGACTTTTGAGTCTTCTTCAAGGAACCGTTGGGTATAATTTAATTTGCCATTCCCTTGTGAAACCAAAATAATTAATTGTAATTGCAACACATAGAAGTTGATAAAATAGTTATCTTAAATTGTGCATGTTACGCCCATATGAAAAACCGCAGAGTTTGAACCTTGTTGAAAGTAACTAAGCTGCTTAACTCATATTGTTATATGCAGTGCTTGTTTGAAAGTATACTTGTGTAAAAGTAAACAATTGTAGTTCAGCCTTATCTGTGATATGTTATTAGAAGAATTGAAATTTAAACAGGTTTTATTTCACATTTAAATAATAAATGCTCATGTTTAACTAGAGTTATATTGCCTGTGAGCAGTAGACATAGGGCCACTGTCTGTGTAGTTGAACTGCGGGAACTGTCAGCAGAGTGATGTCATCATCTGTTGGCAGAGCTGTGCATCCTGTACTGATATTGAGACAGAGGAGTTAATGTACTATGTTAAAATGAAATGTTGAACCTATACTGGGTGTTAGAAAAGCAATAGGATTCCACTTGTACTGTAGTTTAAGTGCATTATTGAGAAATTGCATATATAGAAGCAAATGCATTCAAGGAATAAGTGATTACTGGTGCTGCATTGATATGTATCTGAATTGTTACCTCATGAAGATTTTTTCAGTTTTTCCTTTCTGTACCATTAGTATTATTATCAAATAAACTGCTATGATATTTTAACCTGCCTTGTTGTGGCTGAGGGTGTTTTGAGTGTTCATTGTAATTCCTCGATCTTAAACACATCATTAAATAGTATTAAGATCAGCAATATCCTTTTTGTAGCGAGGTGACCAGAACTGAACACAGTATTCTAGATGAGGTCTTACTAATGCATTGTAAAATTTTGCATTCCTTCCCTTGATTTAAACTCAACACTTGTCACTATATGTCCAAGCATTTTGTTGGCTTTTTTTTATAGATTCACCACATTGCCTAGATGAAGACATTTCTGACTCAACATAAATTCCTCTTTTTTCACAGATTCCTACTTCAATTTCATTATCTCCCATATGGTATTTGTAATGGACATTTTTGTTGCCTGTGTGCAGCACCTTACACTTTTCTTTATTAAATGTCATTTGCCCTGTGTCTCACTGTTCTGAATGCTATCCAGATCATATTGGATGACCTTCGCTCCTGCAACAGTGTTTGCCACTCCTCTTATTTTTGTGTTGTCTGCAAATTTAACAAGTTTGCTTTCTACACCAGAATCCAAGTCATTAATGTAGATTAGGAAGAGTAGAGGACCTAATACTGATCCCTGTGGCACTCCACTGGTTACCTCGCTCCATTTTGAGGTTTCTCCTCTAATCAGTACTTTCTGTTTTCTATATGTTAACCACTCCCTAATCCATGTGCATGCATTTAGTTAGACATGATCACCCTTTCCTAAAACCATGCTGACCCTCTCCCAGGATACTGTTACCGTATAGGTCATTTTCCATTTTGCATCTTACAGTTTACATAAGTTTACATATAATAGAAGTTGGGCTTACCTGTAGATACCTGGTTCGATTTTGTGTCCCTTTTTGTAGATTGGTATTATGTTTGCAATTCTCCAGTCTGCTGGTATAACCTGTGTCAAGAGACTGTTGCATGATCTTGGTTAGCGGTTTGTAAATAACTTCTTTCATTTCCTTGAGTACTACTGGGAGGATCTTATCCGGCCCAGGGGATTTGTTTATTTTAAGTGTGCCTAGTCCCTTTAACACTTCTGCCTCAGTTATGCTAAAGTTATTTAAAACTGGATAGGAACAGGTCGACATGTGGGGCATGTTGGCCATGTCCTCCTTTGTTAAAAATTGTGAAAAGTAATCATTTAATACGTTGTCTATTTTTTTTTTCAATTCATCTATGATGCTGCTGTTCTCTTAGACCTTACATATATGTTTTTGATTGAGGCTTCACGTGATTCAAATGATTCTGTGTTTTATTCAGGCTTCAGGCGATTCAGATGGTTCGGTGATTATTACACTAAAATATACCTACAAACAGAAAATCTGTATAGTGATTATTCTAAATCATACATTCACAGTATAACTGAGAACATTAATAATTGATAAATAATGTGTATCAAAAATATATTAAGGGTCATTGCCTTCTCTGTAAACTTGTAGTGTAGTTGTATGTAATGCCACTTTATCATTGATAGCTCTGTTTCATTTTAATAATGTCTTGACTTTCAAGACAATGGGTTGTGCAGAACACCATTAAATGGCTTTAAAGAGCACAAAGCACTTTATGTGATTTGAATCAGTTAACCTTTTGGCAAACCAATGGCTCCGAGGTCTCAGTGATTCACAAGGCTTCCCTTTTCCCATCACTACTCATATATTTATATATTCAGCAGGTTGCTTTGATAAATCTTAAGAACACAAATAAAATACAAAAAAAAAAAAAAAAAAATGAAAAAGCGCCGACTAAACAATATATTTAAATGGACTAACTTCCTGTCAGTTGGACAATCCAAAACAGCTGACACAAACAATAGACATTTGCAAAACAGGGATCCAAAGTCTTTGCACTCTGGCCTGTTCCACTTGCCCTTGTATACCTGTGCTAGTTCCATGAATTATCCTCAGCTGTCTCTAGTTAACTGGTTGTCAGAACAATCAGTCCATCACGTTTGGCATTAAATACACTAAATATAGAACTTTCTTCCCCAAAAAAACTCTTTGATGAAATACATTTCTGGAACTTTTATAAATTTAAACTTCTGCTTACTAATACTACTGTATTGTGTACAAAAAGCCTGTCTAGAGTTAGGACAGATGTGTTTCAACTGAATGTTTTACAAGAGCCAGAGGGTCTTTTGGTGTAGTTTTAATGGAGAACAATGGAGCCTTTCTAACTAAACTGTACCCTTTTTATTCTTCTCATGGCTTTGGTTCTTGTTTCATGAGAAGTATTTTAGAAGTGTATCCCATGTTGTCAAGTTTTGTTTAGTTTATATTATTATTGTGTTGAAGTAGCCCCAGAGTGGGGTTGCTGTTTTTTATTCTGTTAGTAAACCACAACACGTTACTATACTTTGCTGTGTAAGCCATAACCGAAAAATGTTTTCTTTTCAACCTAAGCAATAACTCTTCATTTGCCATAATTTCATTAGTTGAGGATGTACTGTGTTGCATTCTGATGTTGTAAAGTCTGAATTAAGACATATGTCTGTTTGGTGCCAGATGCTTCCGTATGTGCTGAACAAGGCTTTGTCAGAAAACCAGTCATGATGCTGCTTTATTTAATCCCCATACCATAGGGCAGGGTTTCCCAATCCTGGTCCTGGTCCTGGTCCTGGTCCTGGTCCTGGTCCTGGTCCTGGTCCTGGTCCTGGTCCTGGGGGACCCGTGTGTATGCTGGTTTTCATTCCAACTGAGTTCTCAATTACTTTATCAAACCCTTAATTGAACTAATAATGTGCTTAAATAGACCTTTTTAATTGTTCTCAGCTCGTAAAAAGTTGCCGATTTCAAGTTACTTATAAAATTTTATAGTTAACTTGAAATCTCCAACTGTTTAGACGCTGAAAACAATTGTAAAGGTCTAATTAAGCTAATTAGGAGCTCAATTAAGTAATTGAGAACTCACTTGGAATGAAAACTAGCAGACCAAACTTGGGAAAACCTGCCATAGGGCACAGAGTTATCATGTGTTACTGTATGAACAATGCATATGAAATGTTCTTTTTATACAAAGTATGTATTAAAGTATATGCAATAATGTGTTTCTTTTGTGTGTGTGTTTCCCCCAGGGAGCAAATGCACTTGTGACATACACAATTATAAATGGAGCAGACGACAGTTTCCGCATTGACCCGGAATCAGGAGACCTAATAGCCACCAAACGTTTGGACAGAGAGCGGCGGTCAAAGTATTCGTTGTTAGTTCGAGCCGACGATGGCCTGCAGTCCTCAGACATGAGAATAAATATCACAGTCAGTGATGTCAACGATCACACCCCCAAATTCTCCAGGAATGTTTACTCATTTGACATTCCAGAGGACACAACACCAGGTATAATTTTATTAAAAGTATGTATTTAATTGAATCATTTGGGAGCAATTTAATTGTTAGTCAGTTGCCAAATGTCATCCATATACAGTGGCTTGCGAAAGTATTGACCCTCGTTGCCATTTTTCTTGTTTTGTTGCCTTACAACCTGGAATTAAAATTGATTTTTTGGGGGGTTTGTATCATTTGATTTACACAACATGCCTACCACTTTGAAGATGCAAAATGTTTTTTTATGGTGAAACAAACAAGAAATAAGACAAAAAAACAGAAAACTTGAGCGTGCATAAATATTCACCCCCGCAAAGTCAATACTTTGTAGAGCCACCTTTTGCAGCAATTACAGCTGCAAGTCTCTTGGGGTATATATCTATAAGCTTGGCACATCTAGCCACTGGGATTTTTGCCCATTCTTCAAGGCAAAACTGCTCCAGCTCCTTCAAGCTGGATGGGTTCCACTGGTGTACAGCAATCTTTAAGTCATACCACAGATTCTCAATTGGATTGAGGTCTGGGCTTTGACTAGGCCATTCCAAGACATTTAAATGTTTCCCTTTAAACCACTCGAGTGTAGTATGCTTAGGGGCATTGTCCTGCTGTAAGGTGAACCTCCGTCCCAGTCTCAAATCTCTGGAAGACTGAAACAGGTTTCCCTCAAGAATTTCCCTGTATTTAGCGCCTGTATTTTAGTCTCATCTGACCAGAGTACCTTCTTCCATATGTTTGGGGAGTCTCACACATGCCTTTTTGCGAACACCAAACGTGTTTGCTTATTTTTTTCTTTAAGCAATGGCTTTTTTCTGGCCACTCTTCCGTAAAGCCCAGCTTTGTGGAGTGTACGGCTTAAAGTGGTCCTATGGACAGATACTCCAATCTCCGCTGTGGAGCTTTGCAGCTCCTTCAGGGTTATCTTTGGTCTCTTTGTTGCCTCTCTGATTAATGCGCTCCTTGCCTGGTCCGTGAGTTTAGGTGGGCGGCCCTCTCTTGCCAGGTTTGTTGTGATGCCATATTCTTTCCATTTTTTAATAATGGCTTTAATGGTGCTCCGTGGGATGTTCAAAGTTTCGGATATTTTTTCATAACCCAACCCTGATCTGTACTTCTCCACAACTTTGTCCCTGACCTGTTTGGAGAGCTCCTTGGTCTTCATGGTGCCGCTTGCTTGGTGGTGCCCCTTGCTTAGTGGTGTTGCAGACTCTGGGGCCGTTCAGAACAGGTGTATATATACTGAGATCATGTGACAGATCATGTGACACTTAGATTGCACACAGGTGGACTTTATTTAACTAATTATGTGACATCTGAAGGTAATTGGTTGCACCAGGTCTTATTTAGAGGCTTACTAGCAAAGGGGTGAATACATATGCACACACCACTTTTCCGTTATTTATTTTTTAGAATTTTTTTAAACAAGTTATTTTTTTCATTTCACTTCACCAATTTGGACTATTTTGTGTATGTCCATTACATGAAATTCAAATAAAAATCCATTTTAATTCCAGGTTGTAAGGCAACAAAATAGGAAAAATGCCAAGGGAGGTCAGTACTTTCGCAAGCCAATGTACCTTTGATTTTAGCACTCTTTTATTTTTTTTTTAAACACATGGCTAAGATCATTTCATGTTTACACGACTCACACATTAAGTATACCTGTCCTCCTTCCAGGTTCCATTGTAGCAGCCATCTTGGCTAGTGACGCAGATTCAGGTATCAATGGTGAGATCACATACTCTGTGGAGGAGGATGATGAAGACGGAGTATTCTTCCTGAACCCTGTGACTGGAGTCTTTAATGTGACCAGGCCCCTGGACTATGAAGTCCAGCAGTATTACATACTCACGGTGCGTGCAGAGGACGGGGGCAAGCAGTTGAGCACTGTGAGAGTTTACTTCAACATTCTTGACGTGAACGATAACCCTCCAGTCTTTAACACCACCTCCTACAGCACCGCTGTCATGGAAGACCTGCTTCCAGGATCCACTATTCTCACTATTAAAGCCACTGATGCAGATGATGGTATGTTTTAAGTTTTTCAAAAAAATATTCAACCATTCCTTCTATTTTGTGATACTGGAGATGGGACATTTGTTGCCAGTATTCTCCCAATCTGATCCCTCATTTACTAAATATATTGTACCCTCAATAAAAATAGGCAAAGTATTTTATGAGCAAGATCTCCCAAAAGGGCAGTGGTAATTTGCTACCAATGCAGAATGACTGGGTGGGGAGTTTGTTCTATATTTTACATTATTTTACTATGTTTCTGCACTGGTGATTGCCAAGACAGGTCATATGGAATATTGCACATTATTGGTATTTTTTAAATTATGTACTTTTAATAAAATAATAACATTAGGCAGCCACTATTGCACCTCTGCTAAAATAAAACAATATGTTTTTTTTTTTTTTGTTGTTTTTTAACTGTCTCCAAATGAATCTTTTTTGCTATTTTGACATGTATTATACTTTCCTTTTAAATTTTGTCTTGCTTTCTGAATCCTTTAATTTCAGGGATTAGTGACAACATTGTATACCATTTTAAAGTAGCGTGCCAATTTTATTAAACACAGGCTGAAGTCATGAACACAAAACTCTTAAAACATCTGCATTACTTCAACGACCAGGACCTTATGAATAACAGATAATAACATCTATGAGCCACACAGCCATAAGATAAAACTGTACACATATTGCATGAATTTAGCCAGTTAAACACTTTTTTTCCTTTTTCCAACCTTAATACTTTTGTCAGGTCAGTCCTACATTTGTGAGATAATACGGTTGAACCGGATTAGGTCCACCTCGATACCGCGCGACGCCACGCGCCGCCACCAACCGAACAGCCACACTATGGTGAAGTGCAAATCGTAGTAAGAATTCTATTTTTGACATGTGTCTAAACGTAACTTAAATCGGTTCTTTGTTCAAAACAGTAAGTCTTCGCCGGTACTTTGAAGATCCCAGGGTGGACTGTAAGTAGGGGGGGGTGGGGGTGGTTGTGACATTCAAGTGCATCATCTCATCCAGGGTCCAACTAGGCTTACATTCGAAGTATCCATGGAGGTAAAGATCCAATTCAAGTCAAAACACAAACATGCAGAAGTGCATGGAAACACTCGGTAAAGTTGAAGAGTTTGCCTACACATATATTTTGACAGTGTCCTTTGCTGTGTTCTAAAAGTGACTTTAACTTTACAAGATAGTGTGGTCTGCATTTATCTGTGGGTAAGAAAAGCTGATATTATAACAACAACCAGCACATTTGGATAATTTTCTGATTGTTTTGTTTGTCAGTTAGCATGTGTAATTGTGTGTTATTTAACATCTGCAGATAATTGTACACATATGTTGTGCAGGCTTACATGTGTTTAGTGGTTTCATAATGTGTTGCAGCTATTCAATATAGTAAGGTGCATTGGATCCTCTCAAGATCATTAGTGCTTTCAGGTTTGAAAAAAAAGTAGAGGCACAGTCATATTAATGTTACTTTTATGGTATCCCTAGTTGGAACGAAGCCTTCACTATTCGTCTCTGTGACTTACTGCTGTCTGCACACGCTGGCACTTCCAGTATATTCAAGATACCATTGTAGTTATTGTTT
The DNA here is from genome assembly GCF_017654505.1 of Polyodon spathula. NCBI lineage: Eukaryota > Metazoa > Chordata > Actinopteri > Acipenseriformes > Polyodontidae > Polyodon > Polyodon spathula. Next base: position 85,718,892 of record NC_054534.1, on the reverse strand, counting down.
TTCATTCAGAAAACGTTATTGTTATAGCTTCCTGCTCCTTGACCTAACAAAACAGGGCAGTGGTTTCTATTGTAAGCACTGTGTGTACGATAGCTGAAAGATAAATTTAAAAGTGACCTAAAAAAAAAAAAAAAAGTTTGTTTACTGGAAATTGGAAGGCAGCATAGGAAATATTTCTCATTTAACTTAAATTATTTTATTATTCGTCTAGGTCTAGGGATTGCACGCATAGATTTTTAGATTAAAGGTTTAAATTTGTTTAAAACACTGTTTTGTTTTTTTTTTTGCTTTTTTTCCACACAGAAAATAATCGGATTCCAAATCAGTATTTATTTTCTTCCTTAAGATATTTTAGAAATAAACAAAAGTAAAATACTTTAAAAATAACTATAGTATTAAAACTGAAATGTTCTGACCATCTTACTACTGTATGAGGTTACTTGATTTGCAGTGCTTAAGGATTCTATCAGTGAATAAGAAGTGCTGGCTTTATTTTACTAATGCAAGGGTTTCTCACAAACGAAGCATAAAACTGGGTCAAACGTATGTTTTAGACACCTTAGCTTATTCCCTTTGCATGTTCTGTATTGGCAATGGGTTCCATGGAAGCAATGTTTTTTGCTTTTTTTATAAATATTGTACTTGAAAGAATATTTTGTCTCTAGTCAATTTTATAATATTAAAATTCGATTTGGATTTCATTTCTATCACTTAAGGGTCAAGAAATATACAGTATATGATTGGGAATTATTACTATTCTAAATAATGATAAAGCATGATTATTTTGACATTTCAGCATTAGTTTGTAAGTTGTATACCTCACATACAGAAGTCAGTTGTATAAATTGTGGAGCTGTGCACGGTGGTGTGGTGGTTAGCGCTGCTGCCTTACAGGGTCCTGGGTTCAATTCCGGCTTAGGGGTCTGTCTGTGTGGAGTTTGCATGTTCCTATGTCTGTGTGGGTTTTCTCCAGGTATTCCAGTTTCCTTCCACAGTCCAAATACATGCTGTTGAGTTTGATTGGTCATTCTAAATTGCCCTCTGTGTGTGCGTGTGGTGCCCTGCAATGGACTGGCATCCCGTCCAGGGTGTAGTTCTGCCTTGCACCCAATGTCTGCGTCTGCCGGGTTAGGCTCCGGCTCACCGTGACCCTGTAAAGGATTAAACGGATAATGATAATGGATGGATGGATGTTTATATCACCGGTATCAATGAGGCGATGAATTCAGTCAGTAAGGAGAAACAAATGTAAACATACTGTATTATAAAATTGAAGGCCCCAAGTGCATAGTTCAGATCAGTACAATGTTTATACATTTATTTAGTGTATTTATTAAAGTAGGAAATGTGAAGTGACAGGGTGAAAGGTCAGTTCACCAATAACACGACCATTCAAATTGATTGTGGGGTTCTTAGCTGTTTAACAGTAGCTCTTCTTAAACCAGTAAATTAAATCAAGCAAGAACAGTTAAGGCCACTAGTTGAGTACGACTGCTGGGAATAATTTTAGAACATGAAGTCAATTGTAGTGATTTATTTTTTTATTTTTTTATAAATAAGTACATTTAAAAAAAAAAAAGTAGACTTTACTACTTTATTGTCAGCATATTTTTCTTATTGTAGAAAACATCCCATGTCTTTCTTCTGATTTCAGTTGAAGGTCCTTCTCAGCGTGGTATATATCCTACAGTGCCTAGAAGAAATATATAACACCATGTCTATTTTGATTTTCTGTTGACAAAAAAAAAAAAAAAAAAACCTTAACTCTAAATATGTATTTTAAATATTTTTTTACAGGACCAAACTCTCAGATGTCATACAGCATTGCTTCAGGTGATACTCTAGCACAGTTTGATATAGACAGTGATGGAGTTCTGAAAACCAGGCTTGCACTGGATCGGGAGTCTCAGTCGTACTATAACCTTGCCATCCGAGTTCATGACCTGGCACTTCTTCCAGCATCACGATTCACCAGCACAGCCCAGGTGTCCATCATTCTACTGGATGTCAACGATTTTCCACCAAGTTTCACCTCTCAAAGGATGACTTACATCCAGGAGAACACCCCTGTGGAGACTGTTGTGTTTACAGCTCAAGCGGCTGACTCGGACAGTGGACCAAACAGCTACATTGAGTATTCATTGCTCAGTCCTTTGGGGAACAAGTTTAGCATTGGGACCATTGATGGGAGAGTAAGACTTATAGAGGAGCTTGATAGGGAGGAGCTCTCTAACTACACAGTGACCATCATAGCCACAGACAAAGGGGAACCATCACTTTCTTCATCGATGGATGTTACTGTTATTGTCCTGGATGTTAATGACAACAGCCCAATCTTTTCACAGAATGTGTATGAAGTGGAGATTGATGAGAACACCCTGAGTGGCACTGACCTGATTCAAGTGGTTGCAAGTGATGCAGATGAGGGAACAAATGGGCAGGTCCGATTTTCTATCATTGGAGGAAATGCAAATAACGATTTTAGGATAGACTCTGTTACAGGAATAATATCTGTTGCGAAGCAGTTGGACAGGGAGACAAGGTCTTCATATTCATTGGTTATTCAAGCAGCGGACCGTGGAAGCAGCCCAAGGACTGACATAACCAAAGTTAATATAGTGTTACTAGATGTGAATGATTACACACCAGTCTTTGAGCTTTCCCCTTATACTGTGAATGTCCAGGAGAGTTTAAGAAATCTTCCACACACAATTTTACAGGTGAGTAAATATATATATATATATATATATATATATATATATATATATATATATATATATATATATATATATATATGAATGAAAGAGCAGAGGGTACTTTCTCTTTATAATGTGTGACATAGCATATTGTGAAGAGCACAATGTTGCACATTTAAAAAAAGAAACAAAAAAACACACACACACACACACACACACACACACAGATCTAAAAAAGTCATTTACTTAGTAAACTACCTTTGAACTTCCCTTACCAGCATCTACACTGTATGTAAACAAGCAGCAGCTGCTAGCTGGGACCAGGGACAGCGGTCATGCATACTGTACACCACAAAAGGGCACATCCATAAACCAAAGCAACATGGTTCGCCCAAAGTAATATGGTTCTCATGTTGCTTTGGAAGTCAATAACGACATTATATACAAATACATGCTCAGCATCCAGTTCAACAATATGTTTGGTCTCCTTTTAAAAACAGAATTTTCTGAATCTGTTTTGTTGAAAATGTAAATGTATCCATAAGAATTTTTTTTTTAATTGATATAATACTATTCATTATTTGTCTAGGTTGTTGCACGGGATGATGACCAGGGGCTGAACAGCCAACTTTCCTACGCGATTACTGGTGGAAATGAAGAAGAGGCCTTCAGTCTGTCGACGAGTGGGCAGCTCAGTCTCATACAAAGTCTTGATCGAGAGGCAAAAGAGAAATATGTGTTGATAATTACAGCAACTGATGCAGGTACAGGCAAGATTATTTAATTTGTTTGTATCCCTCAGATACGCAATATTCCTTTCCCTGGTACTGTGAAGCATTTAAAAAAAATAAAAATCTCATTCTAAGGCTCTTATTGTGTTGCTGAGGGAATACACACTTTGTATGATTTTCAGAAAAACTATATACAGTATACAATACAAATTAAGTTTTATGTAGCACCCTTCACACCAAGGCACCCCAGAGCGCTGTAGAAAGTTAAAACCAAAATTAAAATAGCTCTTGTATAAATATATGTTTTTAATTTAGATTTAAAAGAATTCAATGTTTCAGCCTGCCAAGTGGTACTTGAAATAGAGTTCCACAACTGAGGAGCACTACAGCAAAAAGCTCTGGTTACAGCTGTTTTAGACGACTTTTTGGAACAATTAAAAGTTCTGCATTATCTGATCTCAAAGAATGACTAGGAACATACAGAGTTAGTAATTCTTGGAGATAGGTTGGTCTTAATCCATGAAGGGCCTTAAGTTATTACAGCAACTTTAAAATCAATTTAGTAGATCACTGGTAACCAATGTAAGGACCTAAGCACTGGAGTAATGTGTTGAGAACGACGTGTATGAGAAAGCAGTCTGGCACCTGCGTTCTGAACAAGCTGAAGCCTTTTGAGTTTAGTGGCAGATATACCAACAAAGAATTGCAATAATTAAGACGAGAAGTTATCGATGCATGTATCAGTATCTCTGAATCCCTCAGATCCAATACAGATTTTAATTTGGCAACATTTTTCAAATGACAAAAAGCTATTCTGATAACACAATTAATATGGAAATCAAAAGAAAGCTCAGGGTCCAGTGTAACACCTGTGTTCTTCGCTGTATTAATATTGATTGGATTACATTTTGTTAAACCCATTTTAGGTCCCATTAACAAAACCTCAGTTTTATCTGGGTTTATTTTCAACCAGTTTGTAGCCACCCATAATTGGATCTCAGTTAAACACTTTGCAAGTGTATTTATTTCCATATCTGCCTGCTTAGGAAATGATGCATAGATTTGTGTATCATCAGCATAAAAATTAAAGTCAAGAGTGTATGTTCTAACAATGTCCCCAAGAGGTAACATGTATACACTGAACAACAAAGGGCCTAAAACAGAGCCATGAGGATCACCAAACTGTACAGTACCTATTTCAGAGGTACATTTACCCAGTGAGATACATTGATGATGATGGGGTAGATAGGGAACAAACCAGTCAAGTATATATATATTCACTGGGGAATGATCCATTTTGTAGAGGGGGAGTCCATTAAAATAGTCTGTTATTATGGATGGATTGGTTAGAATGTCATTTTCTCCCTACAAAAACATAAACCCGAAAGAGGTATACGTATAAAATATCAACTTCAGTAATCCATTCTGTAATGTAAATTACCTGCTAATATTTTCCTGGCATTTTTAAGATTTAGACAGTAGGGAAATGATTATCTCATCTAGTATGTAGCAAGAAACTGGAAGGAGCAGGCAGCAAGTCCTGGGAAAGAATCAGGAATTACTGCAGCACGTTTAATCACAGGCTTTCTTTTTTGAAACAGTTGTTTTCTAAAATATAAATATGCAGTACATGGAAATAAGTTTACCCAAGGAGCTTTGGAAATGTTACAAGGCTCATGCTCATTGTATACATATGTCTTGTGTCCCTCATTAAGGCCCTCAAGCGGTAAGACCATTTATAAAGGTTAAACAGAACTAAAACCAGACCTCTTCAAGTAAAAAATCAGCAGTTTCAAACTTGCACTGAAAAAGAAAAAAAATACTGTTGTGACTTCTTTTACTAACATTTGATGGTTCAAATTTAAAAATAATGATTTTTGGCAGCAAGCAATATAATTGGCATGTTTGTATCATTAAGAAATCTGAATGCTGAACTGAACATAAATGTGTTTTACAGGGAGAATACATTTTGGGGAATAATATCCTTTGTAATGGAAACTTGTTGGCAAAGTTTTTTAATGCTATGAGGGTCTTGAGAATGATAAAGAGTATACAAGTTATAGGCAACTCAAAAGAAGGTGTACCATCTGGATCCCACTGGTTATAAATCACTCATGATGTAAGCATAAAGAACCAGTAATCAGAAAATCCAAAGTAAAAGTTTCCATAATAATGCATTTAGTCAGACCTGCTGAATGGGATTTACTCCCTGAAAAGCTCTATGCCAAAACTTTTGTTGAGAGTGATATTATTCTCAGTTATTCTACTGAAGTATTACTGTGGCCAGGCAAGCAGAACTGGAGGGTAAATGTTAACTTGTTACCAAAGTAAACATTTTGAGACTCTTCATCTTTAAAACTTATGAAGGCTGTTTCAGATGCTTTACCACTTAGTGTCTTTCAGTTAACTTTTTTTTTTTTGCTCTTATCAACTGCATTAAACTGAGTTGGACATCAGGCTGAGCTGGAAGTCAGTCATTTGAGGGAACTAGATCACTAGGGGTCTGAGCAAATTAGACACAAGCCCCTTCTTTAAGCCTTTGTTGGAGATGAGGCAAGCCATAACATATGATTCAAATCCAGCTTGCATGCACATTTTCCTCCACTGATTTAGTCAGCCAGTGTTAGTGTAGCTGATCAGAAAATAACAATAGCTGCGCCTCTGAAACTTCTTCACCAATTAACAGGTTTCATAAAATCTGTTAATTGTGGAACAACAAATCCGTTCCTCAAAAAGATGATTTACTATATGAATGTGTTCTTGTTTGCCATGTTAATCATAGTTTATTTGTATTCAAATAGGTCCTACAGAGCTGCACACATCATCATGTAGGGTTACCGGACAGCGATTTGTGTAGGGATTATCGGCATGAATAGAATGGAACCTACCGCCATCGGCTACAGGCCAATATTGTATTGATGACATCATGAATGGGGCCTGTTGGTGATGTGTCGAGACATAAAGCACATGGAACTGGCACATTGATTGGCTTTAAAGCTCCTAATGCTATTTACTGAACAAGAATAACGTTTCAAACTTTTCAAGATTTCAGAGATCTCTTTTACATGTTCTATAGCAGCATTTTACAAAATAAAGCGTTTCTTTTGAAGGATGATGCGCATACAGAATGAATATTTAACCATGCACACAAATAAATATACGCAAAAATAGAAAGTGAGTGGTGGCTGTTTGTCTACTAAAAGAAAAAAGTTTACAGAACATATAATCCATGTGTGTTTGTACATTATGGCTAAACACTATTTTATCCACTGTTTAGAAACTTTTATTGCATTTAGTTTTTCAGGTGATTCTCTTAGCCTGTAAAACTTGTGTTTGGGGTTAGCCCAATGGAAAAACCTAAAACCATCTGGTAGAGTATGATGAACTGACAGGTATTATGTTTTGGCAGGCTGTCAAGAACTACAGCGGTACCTTTTATCACAGACCCCTTAACTTTCTAAAAACGTTTCTGGAGAAAATATTACCATTCCTACTATCATGGTCACTTTATTTATTGGTTGCATGGATGCCCAGCTGTACATCTGCTAATCTGCTAACTTTTTCTCTGTGCTTTGTTGTAGTATTCGACCCAGGAGAAAGAAACCCAGCTGTCTTGATTAAATAATACTATTTTTTCACCTTTAGTACAATTTAGAAAGTTTATTTTTAAGAAATGTCAACAGTGTAAAAGACTTATGTTTCTTCTGATACAATTTTGTTCAAAATGTAATTATGAAAGCAATCAAGCTTCTGTAATCGTTTAATATGTGTCTTATTCATACAACAAGCTTATTAGTGGTGTTATATTCCAGCTGTTACTAAACATTTGATTTCTACTTAACACAATGCAATTGTATGTTTTTGGTGCATGCAAGATTCCCACATCTGCCAGTGTTTTGGTAGAGTAGGCTTGTTGGTATGTAAACGGCTGCTTGGATTACAGTTTTTCGTGGAATTTAGAGATTCTTTTAAGTCAACATTAGTTGGCGTTTACTTTAAGTGACTTTAAAATTCTGACCTTATTACTGTACTTGTGTGAATGTTGTTTTGGATATGAATGTGCAAAGTTGACTGTGCCCGTCATGGTTTTTTTTTTATTTAGTCAAGGTAACACATGACATGCAGACTTTTTTTTAGCCATTTGGTTACTTTAGTGACAGTGTCTTGCTGGAAGTTAGCATAAATTATAGGCATAGAATTTAAGTTTTATGTTGTCAAATATCTGACCCCTCCAAGCAATAGGTATGTGACCTAGGGGTTGATTTGATCAACCTATACCCTGCCAGGATTAGGACATCTGTATTTCTTTCAGATCAATCAAAATAGAAACTTTTTCTTATTAATAGGATATTATTTAGTTTACATATGAACAAAATAATGTTGTTAAACATAACACTTTATTTGTTGTCTTTTTTGATAGGAAGCACAAAATGATTTGTTTGATTCAGGATCAGTCTGCTTGGTCATAAACTGTACGATTTGTTGAACACTGTGGCTACATTAGGATCACGCAGACTGCCTTTTAGCATCCACTCAATGCTTTCCAAACTCACAAAGTGACAGAATGACTACAGATGGCTTGAAGTCAGAACTGAAAAGTAAAGCTGTCTTCCTGTAGTTTAAATATTTTATATGTTTTGTTAATTGCAGTTTCAATTTACAACTGTAAAACATTAACATGTTCTTTGTTTATCTATAAACCACAAAATATTTACAAAATGTAAAATTTAATAATTAACTTTAACATTTCCTGGATTTATTTATAAGCTACAGTGGCTCATTGAGGCCATGAAAGAAAAAATAAATCTTTTTGAGGTCATGAGATAATTTATTACACCCAGGTGAATTATGCAATTACATACCTGCATAATTTTATGCATAAAATGTATCACCATGCATAGGCGCATAATATTAAATGACAACACTGTTAACAGAGAAGGACAGAGAGAAATGTTGGATCACACTGAGGATAAAGGAAACAATTTTTTATTGATTTTGCCAGAAAATGCCACGACAAAGAAACCACATGTCAAATATATCAGCAAAAGAGAGAGTAACAGACTTTCATTGCTTTGCTTTGTACAGTGTGAAGGTGGCACTTGATGAGATCCAGAGCTCTCTACCGCCAGGGGAAATTGACATCGACTTGTTTTGGTCATCGACAGCTGACCGTCTTCCTACTTTGAAAACTTTAGCTTTCAGATACATAAATGCAGTAACAAATACAGCTGATGCTGAGCGCAGCAACTCATTGTATAATCTTGTCCTGTCCGATCGGAGGTGTTCTCTTTCAGAAGACAAACTGAAAGAGCTGGTGTTGCTTATTTCAATCTTGGAATTTAGAAAAACTATTTAAAAAATAATAATAATAATAATAATAAAACAAAATGCATTGTTTTCTACTTAGCTTTTACTTATGCTAGTATTTTGATATCCAGTATGAGAGAAGAACCCAATACAACTGCACAATATTTTTATTACTTTGTACATACTTGTACAGAGATACTGCATAATGTTGCATTTTTTTTCTGTGTATAATTCCATGGGGTGTAATTTCTCAGGATCTCAACATTACCATGATGTTCTCTCCTGAGATAATGAAATGGATTTAGTGATCTCGACAAAACAACTTGTACTGTAGTAATCCTGAGATAAATGATCTAGTGATTTCGAGATAGAGGCGATTTTTTTTTTTTCGACGGTCTCAACGAACCTGGGTAAATAAGCCACAAAAAAAAAGACAAAATATAACATTTTGTATTTTAAAAAGTACTTGTGTTTCATACAAGTATTTAAGTAGGGTTTTTCTTAGGACTAAAAGTTTCAAGCATTAAAATTAACATTTCTATAGTTCTTGCAGCTTGCAATCTTCTGTGAATATTGTTTCGCCAGGCTGGTTTTATATTCATTTACACATTTAAAAACACCAATCTCATCAGATCTTGTGCTTCTGTGAACATCACTGTATTTTAATGGCATTCTTTCACGTATCAGAGTTGTTTGCACTTCTACTTTTCTGGGCTTAACTGAATGCTTAACAGATCAAGAACTTTAATGGCCAGCGTATTAAAAAAGACAAGCTCTTTTATTAAGCACAATCTCATTCGTGAAACAGGACTGTAAGCCGTCAAGCATATTAAAAAAGACAGGTGTTCCCAGTTTGCACTTCTCATTTTTGAAGTAGATGTGTAAAATAAACCTAAAGAGTTATTGAGAAAAAAGTTTTTATAAGAAATTTGCCCTAAAAGTATTGTGGGTTTTCATTACAGGGGTATATATTTGACTTGTAAAAGTTTACTGCCATATGGTAAATGCCTAGTAAATTATAGTAAAATGTATTGAATACAAGGTAAATGATAGCCAAGCATAATAAAGCCAAGACAAAATCTGGTTAATACACAATGATGGCTTGGTAAGAGCATGCCAATTTACTGTCCACATTTACCATCGTTAACTTTCAGTAGGGTTAGTTTCTGCATTTTTCATCCAGTTGGTCTAGCAAAAACAGTACCATAGCCAAATAAAATATCAGATTCCAAAAATGTACTTTTATAGACCTGAACATTTCTAAATGCATTAATGCAAAAATTGCACAGTAACAATGTGTTCATGCAGATTTTTTATTTTATTTTCTAGCCTTTTTCAACCCGTCTCTGGTTTTGGAAAGTTTAACAATTGCTGGAACACATCATTAGTGTAAATAGTTTTAAAGTACCTAATAAGATTTAAGAGGCAGTGTGGTCGGGCGATTAGACCTGTCTGGGAGCCAGAAGATTCTGGTTTTAAATCCCAGCTCAGCAACTCACTCACTGTGTGACCCTGGTCAACTTAATTTCCCTTCTTGTTTCCAACGCTGAAAGAAAAAAAAAAGTGCTATGTATGGCATCACAGTTGGAGTATTACTGGCAGTTAATTAGTTATTTATATAGTTTTATAAGGCACCAGAGTCCAAGGCAACATCAAGTTGTAGTAACATTGTTAGTATGGTGGATTATTTTACCTAGACTAGTTTACTACTGTGTAGAGTTTACCTGGCAGTTAAGTAGGGATGCACCTTGTTTACAGCTTGAAGGAGGCTCTCTTGATTCTTTGCTCAGTTATTTTACTTGACTATTTATTTAATCCAACACAATACTGCAGATTTAAAGTTGCGGTAGTTGACTTGGCAAGTTAAGTTTGATCAATACCGTTGTATTTAAAACAACATATCCTAGAACAAGCAAAGAACTAAAATATGTTCAGCACAACAGAAGGGAAGTGGAGTTATAATGTTGCAAGTGCTAATAATAGGTAAGAAAATGTATTTTAAAGCCATGGTTATCACTCCTTAAACGGATTACAAATTTTAAATTATAGTGGCTTGCAATTGCCTTGATTCATTATTTTCAGAATGAATGCAGCAGGGGGTGGTTAAAGCAAATACTCTTTTAAGGAGAATCCCTTGCACATATGGGAGTCACATGTTTATCATAAAAAATGTAACTGCATAAGAAATGGAAACGGATTTAAAGGTTTAATATTTTATGTAACAAATCACAACCCTTTGTTTTTGCCACAGTTCTCTTTAAAGAAAAAAAGTTGTGCTGTGTCTCGCCTCAATTTAACGGGAAAGTTGGAATGCATTTTGGAGTGATTGGCTCATTTACTGTGAGAAAAAAACTGTTTACTTCATTACGTTTGGCACACTTAATACTCTAATAACTCACACACTACATCCAACTTCAGCATCTATTCAGAAGAGTGTTTCACTGCAGCATCAAAAGCAGCTCTGTTGCAAAGCAACAGACTTCATGAAGAGGAAAAATGTCCATTTCTGGAAAATTGCACTCTATTTTTAGGAATAATTATCTGTTTAATTTACAGGGCCCCTTTAATAATGTGTAATCTATCAGGATTGACACTTAACCTTAATCTCTGTAGTGCAGGTGGCTGTGTCTCAAACAAATGTGCATATTCATCTGCCTCACTAAGTCAACACGTTGATCCACCAAGTTGAATGTAATTACAGCAACACCAAGCCTTTACTGGTATTCCACACCACTTGAGTGGGATGCTGGAAGAAGGTTCCTTTTAGATTTAATGGGAGATAATAAATTGTGGATTCAAATTACAATTAGAAATCCTTTACTTATTGATAAATATAAAACAGATTTGGATTTCATCATCAGCTGTGTGAAAGATACACCTGCAATAGATTGGACTGGATTTTAGTTTTGTTTCATTCAACCAAAGTTATATGGAACATAAATGTATGTTGAGCTTGAACTATATATTATGTAGAGCTATAATCATAGTGTTTGTAACTGATTCAGTTAGACCTGACCATATGTTTAAACGAGATAGGATTACAACATTTTAAGAAAGCTGTCTCCACATGCTGAAGAGCTGAGCAGGATAAGCAGATGGTAGGGGCATCATGGCTTCTTTAAATAAATGTATTTGTGTCCTCATTTGAAATTGAGAAGCAAGTGGACATCAGACTTCTGTGTCTGTTTTTTTAAGGTCTGGTTAATACAGCCACAAAATGTCAGTCATCTACACTATTATGTAACATTTAATCATTTACAGTATTTTGATAATATGTGTCATTTGACTATTGTTTCCTCCCTTGGCCTGCTGTATTGGTTTTATCCAAGCTGCTCCAAGACTGTTCCTTTAAATGGTATTTAAAGATTGGAATGAAAATGATTTGGCAATATGGCTTTAATTTTGTGCTGCAGCTTTTGTCAGCAATGTTTCTGAAATTGGGCATGGTTTTCCAGTGCAGGAGAAAAAATGGTTTAGTTTCACTTAAAATACATCTTATACGGTACGTGCAAGCATTTTTACAAATTCCTTATGTGGCAGCTTTGTAGCACATACAATTTACATGTTTTAATTAAATTTACAGCCCTGAAAAACATTTGGCTCAACAAAAAAAGTGAAAAAATAGGCTGCGTATTGATTTTCCTTTTTTTGATGCAGCCATACCAAACCAATAGGCGTTCTGAAAAAAAGATGTCAGGTTTGAGAACATCTCAAATTCAGACCACAGAACACATACATCTACATGTACATGTTGGTGCTGTTTACCCAAGTAATATAATCTAAAACAAGTGCATTACTGATAAAGCAAAACTGTTACTGTTTATATTTACCATACACTAATGTGTATGCCTGTGTACCCTGTGTAGCTTGTTCATGTTATGCCTGAACATTATAGTTTTGTGGGCATTTATTTTCCAAATCTCAAAGGCTGAAACTAGAATTTAAACAGATTGGGCAATAATCTCAAAAAAAAAAAAAAAGTGTTTTGTTTAGCTTATTTTGGGAAATCTAAAATTATAGCAAATTGTTCAAAAAGATTAAACTTTTATACACAGTCATAGCCAAAATGACCTGTTGTGCCTTTTCCCGAATCTGCTTCTTTCCAGCACACCAGCAAAGCAGTGTAGGCATCTAGCAGTTTGTACCAGGTGACAATAAATATCATTTTTAGATGATGTCTCTCATTTTAAAGTGATCTATGCAAAACCATTTTAAAACAAATGCTTTCCCCACAGCAATCCCAACTGATTTTACAATGAAAACTGCCACAAGTCACAGTACCAGCTACAAATCCAAAAATAATTTTGAATACAATCACACAGTACAAACCGTTAATCAAACATGTTACTATTGCTTGCTTCACACTATGTGTGACTCATTTCGAGACTCCCGAACCAATACTGCTGAGAACTGTTGGGGAGAGATGGAAAATGGCTTTGTGGGTTTCTGGTTACTCATAAATAGCACAAACACAGCTTAAAACTGCTGGTACAGCACAAATAAGGAATTCTGGAAACCCAGCCTGCCCATGGAAACAGTATTACTTACCACAATACATGGCAGGCAAATTCCGTATCGAATAAAGCTGCAGCGAATTCCAGGATAATTAAATGTGATGTCATCTATCAATTATGTTTCAGTCAGAGGAGGCTCCTCAGAGGAGGCAAGGGAGACTGTGCCATGTCAAAATTTCAAAGTCATTTTATATATATTATGGACTGATGCCGAAATCGGGCAGTTGCCGACATGCCTGGGCAGTTTATCAGGTGCACAGTTGCGGTGGGCCGAAGTAGCATCACATTTTATGTTATTTCTGCATCATCAACCACCCACAGTCACCCGGGATGATGGCGAAGAAAGATTTTTAACAGATAAAGTACGCTACTAATAGAGAGTGAATTACCTCTGACAAAAGCACACCACTTAAAGCAACGGAACTGAACAAAATATCGATCCACAGGTTATATCATGTATTATATACAGGTTGAGGGGTCAGAATAAAATGCAACAATGTTTTATTGTATTTTTATTGCAGTATTGCATACAAATCTCAGTGTAGAGTTGCTTTGTTTGAATGAGAGATCATAAAACAGGCAAAGGTACGTGGACACACTGGGTTCAGTCCAGTGCTTTTTACCCTGAGTCCTCACAATCTGATATATATATATATATATATATATATATATATATATATATATATATATATATATATATATATATATATAGATAGATAGATAGATAGATAGATAGATATTGTAGCAAAGGTTTTGCTGTTGTGAATGAGACAAAAAAAGTAATAAATAAAAAGAAATTAGGCAAAAAGCAATAAATAGATGTCTACAATTATTTCAGCTCCCTCGTTCTGGAAGAAAGAAGGTTCGTTCACCAAGAATAAGTAGAAGAATTGTGAAGAAGGTTAATAACAATCAGAGCTTGATTGCCAAAGATATTCAAAGTGAATTGGCTGAAAGTGGGACTGGGGTTTCCATTTCAACCTAATAGGTCAAGTACTGCACGGTGAAGGTCTCAATGGTCTCAGGCCAAGGAAAAAGCCACTCTTAGGAAAAGGTTGTTTGCAAAATGACATTCAAATGATGGGTATGAGTTCTGGTCAAAGGTTTTGTGGAGTGATGAAACAAAAATTGAGCTACACCCACCCCTCGTTATATCGCCACTTGCTATACTGTGGATTCGGATATATCGTGATCCTGGAGTTGGCTCCCCATTTTTACTGTCTAACTGCATATATCTTAGCTGCAATATTCATAGGCACTTAGAATTTCTGTTTGTTTTATTTTGTACTGCACATCACAAACAAATGTGTACAAAACAAAAACAAAACATTAATTATCATATACACACGTATTTCACATTAACTCAAAGCAAATTAAATAACTACTTGCTGAAGCGATTTTTATTTTAACCAACGAGGTGTTCACTTGTGACAGCAGCAATGCACTAGCAAAAGTCACAAGGCAGTGACATCGGCTCCCTAGCAACAAGCCTCCTATGGGGAATGGATTATTTCAATGCAGCAGGTTTGTGCATTTGAGAAAGGAGAGGAAGACTCATGAAATTAATTGGAGACTGACGTTGATGAGAAGCAATTACCCACCGCTATACGAATTAAAATGTAGTGCTGCTTTTTATACGAAAAATGAGAAAAAGCAAGTTGCGTAGAGGATTTATACTGGACCCTGACGCCCCCGATATGGAGCTAGGCACCTGTAGACAGGGGCCTAAATCATCCTGTACTTTGCCTGCCGCTATGGATAAGGCCTCCCTTCTTGCCAGGGCTTTAATAAATTAACATGGTAAATGTCCTGTTCATTTTGGCAATCAGGGTGTTTAATTTCGCAATTTACCTTTCATATAGCCCGAATCACCTCATATGGCCCACAGTTTCGATTCCGATGTGGGAAGGAGCAACAGTACTTTGTATTCTGGTCAAAAGGTTATTGTACTGTTACTCTTACCGGTGTTGAGCTGATTTTAAATTGTCCTGTGCCAACTGACCAACCACATCTATGTGATCTCTAAGTAGGAGCACATACATTTGTGGATGGCCCTTTGTGCTCCTCCCAATCCTCTGACACAAGATTGAGGATGCCGTGAGGCTGTTTGCCGTAAAAGAGCTCGAGGGGAGAGAACCCTGTCCAACTCTGCGGCACCTCTCACAGCAAAAAGGAGGTAAGGAAGAGGTGTTGCTGATGTTTTTGCTCCTGAATTACATAAGAACATAAGAACATAAGAAAGTTTACAAACAAGAGGAGGCCATTCGGCCCATCTTGCTCGTTTGGTTGTTAGTAGCTTATTGATCCCAAAATCTCATCAAGCAGCTTCTTGAAGGATCCCAGGGTGTCAGCTTCAACAACATTACTGGGGAGTTGATTCCAGACCCTCACAATTACAAAACGTCTCAGCATCTGTTTCAAAGTCTGATTGAAATGTTCCACCAAGCCTTCTGTCTGTGGATGATAATCAGTTGCGGATTTTGACATATTTTTAGTATTTTGTATACTTACTGTAATCTTTGAGACAATGAGTTCGTTCCTTGATCAGTCAGTATCTCTTTGGGGATCCCTACTCCTAGGCTGTAATCTGCACTAGTTCTTTGGCTATCGCAGATGCACTTGTAGACCTCAATGGAACCGCTTCTGTGTATCGCGCTGCATAATCTACCACCACTAATACATATACCTGCAATCAGAAGGTAGCAAAGGGCCTACAGTGTCCATCGTACTGCGTTCCTTTAGCAGTAGGACTAAAGGAGCTGGGCGAACTCAACCCGGCCCTACTTGCTGGCAGTCTGGGCATGTGGCTACATATTTTGACATGTCATTATAAAGTCCTACCCAATAAAATCGAGGCAATATGCGATCCCTAGTTTTATCGAGTCCAAAGTGTCCCAGAAAGGGATGCCATGCGCAAGCCTCATGACTTCGGCCCGATAAAACTGGGGAATCATGAATTGTTACAGGCTGTAACAATTGTACTTGTATAATGAAATGTGGATATACTAGCCACACAGCACCTTCAACATCCTTACCTTCAATAGACCGGGCCTGCCCCCAAGTGTGCACCAGTGTGGTATTAATTTTAATAAACAACTTCTCAGTCTAACTTCCGTTTCTGCCTCTCCCATTTGAGACAGAATCTGAACTGAAGAAAAGCTGCACTGGCACTTTATAACACGGACATCTTATTCAGCATTCATTTTGGCCTATTACAAGGTTATCTTTTCAAATGTATTAACTTTTTTGAGGCGAAAGGAGCTGCGGCTTTCTTCAGGAGATGAGGTGCTCCACCTTCGCTTCAGCCCCGCTCCAGCAGCCAAACCTGGGGCGAACCCGTTCCCTCTTCTCCTTCTTGCACTTGGTTTGCTTGTCTGTCGCTTTGAATTGAACTCCCAATCGCCATTTAGCCAGGCTATTGATTTTAACTGCTAGTTAAAATGATCCATGAGTGGGAATGTTACCTTTGTGCTTTATGCAGGTTTAATTCACAGAAAGTTACATTTTTGCTTCATTATATATGCATTATAGAGGGAGTTATTTTATTTGTATTTTAGTCAGATGTGTGTTGTTATGTGTCCTGCGCCACCCTCCACCCCCTCCGCCACTTATAACGCTCTTCGGTTCATATTGTGCCCCCCCCGAGAATCGTGTTATATATATAGTCATGTAGCATTCTAATATTATAGTGTTCAATAAAACAAAATAAAATTAAGAAAAAAATCACATATTAACCTAAACCCTAGAGTTAACATGGCTATATTAACAGCAATTCTGGAGCCCAGAGAGGTTTTTGCCTCAGAGGCAAGTCCATTATAAATTTGTATATGCTATTAACCACAGTACTAGCGGTAGCAGATCCCGTGATCTGAGCACAGGTTTTAATTGGAGGAGCCCAGAGAGTTTTTTCCTCAGAGGAGACAAGCCTCCATTATGAATTACTATCTGTACACATGGCCATAACTAGTTATGAGGACACAGAGGTCGTTTTTTGCATCAATGCTGATGATCATGTAAAAATTACAAAAAACTAAATTTTCTCTGTTGGTTTGCCATGTAACAGAGATTTGGAAGTTGAGTAGTAAATACCAAGCAGTCAAATAAATACTGCCAGCTAAAGCTTGAAACCTGAGTTTGACCTCAGTAGAATGTCAGCTCTGGTTATGATGCTGTCTGTACAGTACAGTACTAGCAATGGCACGTGACGCGGTCTGATCCCTGTGTTTAATTGGTGGAACAACTCAAACCCTTCCACCATCTGCTAAAGCATTGCTAATGTGTGTGTTCGATTGTGAGTGAAGTATTAAATAATGGAAATAGCATCATTCGGTTTCGCATTCAATTTTCTGAAGATTTTAATGTGCGACCACAAAAAAAAGAAAAGCATCATAATATAAAAACTTGTCAAAGTTAAATACAAAGCCAGTATGTTGTTGACATGTGTGGATGATGGGAGTTGTAGTTTCTTATGCATTATTGCTGATTGGAAACAGTTTTTACCAGATAAACTGCTATTCCCAGAAGACACTGCACCTGTTTCATATTATGATACCACTTGCTTTCTCTGGGAACAAATCTAGTTGTTGTGTTGTTTTTTTCTCTATTAGTGTTTGTTGGAAGTTGTATTTATATTATTTTAGCCCTTTCCCAGCAGTGTTTGTGTATTTTCCCTGGCACAGGTAAACCTTTTCATTTTCTTTTCCCCTGTATGGTATTATTTATGTTGTTGGTCATTTATTTAAGTTTAGCAAATTAAGTCTATAGTATAGGATGTGCTTGATTTGTGTCTGCCTTTCTCCTGCTGTAACAACTTTGGCCCTATCTACACTATGCCTTTAAACCGTATTAGTTGACTTTAAACCAGCTTAAAAGTGCTAAATACGGTTTGTGTCTACATTGCACAGTGTTTAATACCGTACTCGAGACCCGGACTCAAGACCACCTCGGGGGGGGTAGTCTCGAGTCTGGTTCTAATTAGATTGCATCTGGTGGTGCGGTTTATCAGAAGTGTGCACACTGTAATACCAAACTCAGTGGTACTGGAACGATTTTTAAAGTGGGGGTGCTGAAAGCCATTGAACAAAACTGTAAACACTGTATATGAGGGAAGCCATGTAAAGCCAAGCGGGTGCTACCGCACCCCCAGCACTCCTAGTTCCAGTGCCCTTGACCATTTTTTGTGTATCCTCCAATATCCCAAAATGCTTTGTGATATGTTTGGCCAAATACTCAGAACAGGTGCCTGAAGAACTTCCTATCAATGAACACTCCGCTATAGGTATTCATTTTTATGCTTAAATAAAATAACTATCAGGACATCTCTGTAAACTACTGGAGAAAATAACAAAAGCACAACATGAAATTAGGCAACTGCAAAAATGAAATGCGAGTTAAACGTAGGATCGGGGATGAACAATTCACATAATGTGTCAGCTCTGTTTGAAATAAAATTAAGGGGACAAGAATTAGGCAGAGGCAAGATATGAAGATAAAAACAAAGATTATTTTGTAATTAACAGCTTTTTCTGAGTTTAATTACAAAACGTAACCTGATTAAAAATAAAACCTGAACACTTCAAACCCTACTTGTGTGTGTTTGCATTTAACTTTTTCCAAAATACTTGTTTTATTTATTTTTAGCAATATGGATCTCTATTAATATGGGTCATAGCACATTATTTTGAATTAAAAGTACAGTGGGATACTATTGTATTCATTTCCACTGTTCATTGTGCTGCTAGGAACTGTAACTGAACTGTTTTAATAATGGTTGCGTTAAGCCAGACTAAACATGAACCGGTACTTCAGTGTGGGCGATTTGAGCTGGACTAATCAGAACGGCTTTGAGTACGGTTCTCGAGATCCGTTATGTAGTGTGGACATTTTATGCAAAGCAGCCTAGAGACATGGTCTTGAAATCAAAATGGTATATCAATGTTGTATGCAGTGCATTTTTAAACAAACGCTGGCAGTGTGTAACAGGTAAGTATATCAGAATAAACTATGATTGGCTACTGTTTTCTTTTCTCTGTTGTCTAGTGGAGAAAATATGTTTAACAATCAAATTGGGGTACACCTGTAATAAGAATAATAATAATAATAATAATAATAATAAATATGAAAAGTGTTGTCAGTCCAGATACAATAATAAGATTCTACTGCTGCTAACCCTAACCCTAACCTCAAGCCCTCTGCCTTTTTTCTGCCTCCCTATTTTTTGTTGTCCACCAGCCTCCATTGGTGTCAGTATGTTTAGAACTTGCTGCCAGCTCTATAGATGTTCATGTCATTTATACTATCAGATTGTATAAAGTTCATTGTGCTATATATTGTACATAACTAATGCATTAGTCTTGTGGATTGTTATTTCAAAGTATGCAGTGAATCCCTTTCAGAGTCAGTGCTGGGTGGCTCAGTGCAAAAATGGAATGGGAGGACTTTACCATTTTAGTGGCTGGTTCAATCCCAGGTGGTATCACTCCTGGTACATAAAATAAGAGAAAGCCATTCAGCCCACCGATGCTTGTCTGGTTCATAGTGGCTGATTGATCTCAAAGCTTTATAAATTGAGTCCCAAGGATCTCACTGGTTCAGCATCAACAACATGGATTTTGTTCTTGGCACATTTCAACAAGTAGAAATGATTAGAACCTTGGTTTGTTGGTTGGCTCAAATATACCAATGATATTGATACAGATATTTTTATGATGGCTCTTTGAGGACACATAAATTTTCAACTCTGTCTTGTGAAAATGCTTTAGGAACCCACCGAAAATGTAACTGTTATAATTAGAAATAACAAGGATCCTTTTGATCACGTTTGTTTGGTCTGAATTCAAACACAGAACTCAGAGGTGCAAGGACAATGCATAAATCAAACAGAAAATACTTTATTTATAAATATACTCACTGAGATGAAAACTTTCTCCTTAATTAGGAACTTTTCATGGACAATGAGTGATATTCAAACACTAATAGCTCATGTCTGCATTTTTTCAATGTTTTAATAAAACTGAAGAACTTGTTTAAAGAAAAGAATTGGAAAAATAAAAATCTACTGCTAGATCATGTCAAATCATTCTAAAATATGAAGTTGCCGTATGCAACTAGCTTAATGAAAGCTTGCCGTCATTAATATATTCATGAATATTGCCTGGTTATTTTACTTTTGTTGCCATCAGCTTGTGAAAATGTCAGTCTATAAAGCTTTTCTTTACAGATCGATCAGCACCACTGAATCAGACACTTTGAAATCTTCCAAAATATGAACACTTCAAGTAACCGTACTCAATATAGTAATTCCTATATATTCTTAGCATTCCTTCCAAAGCCATAGTGAACATAAGGAGACTATCCATTAAAATGACCTAACATTTAAATGGATAATGTGCATTTATTGTACAAAGTAAAAATGGTCAGGTTGTGTCATTAATTTTATGTCACTCGCATGTTCTCTGCACAGGATCTTCTGCTCTCACTGGCACAGGGACCATCATTGTTCTAGTTGACGACATCAATGACAATGTTCCAGTTTTTGCTTCAAACACATTCCACACCACTATACCAGAAGACGCCCCTACTGGAACTGATGTGCTCCTTGTAAACTCTTCTGATTTGGATGCAGGATTGAACGCTATAATCAGGTGAGTTCAATTTTAATGCTGCATGGACTGCTCATAATTCTTAAGTGGACATATAGCTCAGACTTGACATTTTTATGTTGTCTCCCCATTGGGAAAACTCTCCTCTTGGAAAGACATAATAATTTGGCAAATAAATTAATGAGGATGTTAACTGGCAGTGACAGATTAAGAAGTGCCCACAGGGGTTGACGTGTTTTGGATAGAATGCATAACCAGTTTCAGTTAGTTACTAGTCGCTATGCCCTATTCATGCAGACCATTAAGTAATTCTTCTCGGCTGGTTTTTTTTTTAGTTTTTTTGTTTTGTTTTGTAACAAAAGTCTGTACTTCCAACGTTTTCACGGATGGTAAAGACTTTGAGTGATAATTTACTTGCAATTTCTTCCAGTTATTTCAAGGAAGTTTATTTTTTGTAATGTTTAAAATCAGGACATTATTTCATCTGACTCTATGTACAGACTAAAGGAAATGAAATTGGCACACACTTTTTAAAACACGTCCAAAGGAACTGAGACCAATTATAACTAGACAATTACAGTAAACATACAGCTTTTAAGAACATTTTTAATTAAACTCTGAAATTACCCATAATCATTTTGTTTATTTGTTAAACAGTAGCTATCTGAGAAGTAATGTATTTATTTGGTTTCTATTACATTTGAAGAATTTGCTATACTTCAAATTATATTAAAATGAACTGTTTAAATATCTCTTCTTTTTTGTGTTTTTTTTTTTTTTGGTGCAGCTACAGACTGACTGGGGGAAATGGACAGTTCTCCATTAACCCCGCTACTGGACAGATTATTACAAGTGCTCTGCTGGACAGAGAGGCCAGGAAGATTTACCAGCTGGTGGTTGTAGCCTCGGATGGTGGCCATCCTCTGGCCTTGTCAAGCTCTGCGACTGTTTCAGTGACTATATCAGATATCAATGACAATCCTCCCAGATTCCATCACCATCCTTATGTCACTCATGTCCCAGCAACTACTTCTGCAGGTCAGTCTAGGAAAATCAACTTTTCTTATGTGTTACTTGATCTTGAAATTCCCCTTTTCACCAATATGATAAGCTTGGAGTAGACAATCTTTAAGTGGAGAGGATGGTTATAATGTTTGTTTTTCTTCTGAAAAAAACCTCATGACTGTACTGCAGTCCCATTTTTACATCAGCGATGCTAAATTATATTTTGCTATTGGTGTTATAGGATCAATAACCCACTAAGACCTAATGTACCAGTTGTTTGTATTTATTATACATTATGTTAGCCACATGGGTTCCATAGTTTAATGAAACCAGAATTCAAATTCAAAGCAGGAATGTTTACATAAATATATTTAAATGCAGCAGACCATTATTGGTATGCATCTATTATACAGCCATGATGATTTAGCATATAATTTATTATTTGTTTTATTTTTTTAAGGTTTGCTCGTGTTTGCAGTCACTGTGACAGATGAGGATACAGGACCGAACGGTCAGCTTAACTATTCCCTGATGGGAAGAAACTCTGAGAAGTTTCAGATTGATCCACTGCGTGGGGCCATAACAGCAACTGAAAAGCTGACCGACAGTTCTGAGGTCACCTTCACAGTCCATGTGAAAGATGGTGGGATGTATCCCAAATCGGACTCCACCACTGTGACAGTGAGATTCATAACTGGAGAAAATTTTCCTAGGATTAAACCAGGACAGACTACCTTTATATTTCCTGAAAGCCAGGCCTCTGACACCCTTGTTACCACAATCTCAGGGTCTTCTGAGAGAGGGGAGCCCTTGTCTTACTACATTGCCAGTGGTAACCTTGACAATGCATTTCACATTGACCCACAGAAAGGAGAACTCTCCATTAAGCAGTCCTTGGATTTTGAAAATATACAGAAATATGTGCTCTGGATTGAAGCCAGGGATCAAGGCTTTCCACCCTTTTCATCCTATGAAAAAGTGGAAATTAACATAATTGATGTTAATGACAACTATCCTGTTTTCGAACAGGAACCCTTCAAGGCTGAAATATTGGAAAATCTTTCTCCACAGAGAGTTCTTATTGTATCAGCCTCTGACAAAGATAGTGGACCTAATGGACAGCTGGAATATGCCATCATTGATGGAAACAAGGGAAGTAGCTTCAGTATTAATAGAGGTACTGGTGAAATCAGCAGCATCAGACCACTTGACAGGGAGAAAGAAGGCCATTATGTATTAACTGTTAAAGCTGCTGATAAGGGCTCTCCCCCTAAAGTCACTACTGTGAAAGTTTTTATTCACGTGCTGGATGTGAATGATAATGCCCCAAGGTTTTCCAAAATATTCAGTGCACAGGTACCTGAAAATGCCCCTGTTGGTTATACCGTGACACAAGTCACCACTTCAGATGAGGATTCTGGATCAAATGCCATCAGCAGGTACTCCATAGCCGACACAAGCCTTCCTTTCTCTATCAATGCCAATTCAGGAGACATTACCGTTAGCCGACCACTGAACAGGGAAGACATGGAGCGTTACATTGTCAAAGTCTCTGCCCATGATTCAGGATGGACAGTAAGCACAGATGTAACTATATTTGTGACAGACGTCAACGATAACGCACCTCGTTTCAGCCGCCCTTCATATTATGTTGAGTATCCTGAGGTTACAGAAGTTGGGTCAAAAGTCACTCAGGTCTCAGCAACAGACCCTGACAATGGCTTTAATGGACAAATCTTTTACTTTATAAAGTCCCAATCAGAATTCTTTAGAATTAATTCTAGCACTGGAGACATTTTCACCAAGCAGCATTTAAAATACATGAATTCCACAGGAGCAAGCAACATCAACATTAATAGGCATAGTTTTATTGTAACTGGGTCAGACAGGGGAACTATACCTCTGATGAGTGAAACAACTGTTATTGTAAACATAGTGGACAGCAATGACAACCCACCGCAGTTTGAAATCACAAAATACTTCACACCTGTAACAAAGAGTGTTAAGATTGGAACAAAGCTAATTCAAGTTGTAGCTGTTGATAAGAAAGACTTTGGCTTGAACTCTGAAGTTGAGTACTTAATAACAGGAGGTAACAGCTCTAACAGAGTCCATTTGGACAGACAAAGTGGCTGGGTCAGTGTTGCCTCTTCACTTGTGTTTGATGTGAACAAGGTTTACCTGGTTCAAATTACAGCTCAAGACAAAGGCAATCCTCCACTCTCATCACAAGCCACACTTCTTATTCTTGTAACTGAGGAGAATCGTCACAGCCCAGAGTTCTCACAAAGCCATATCAGTGTGACAATACCGGAGAACCTTATAGTTGGAACAAATATTAGGACTGTTTCAGCAAGAGACAAAGACAGAGAAATGAATGGGCTCATTAAATACAACATTTCTTCAGGCAATGAGGCAGGCCTTTTCACAATGAATAGTACATTAGGTTCCTTAACTTTAGCTAAGCCATTGGATTATGAGGAACAGCAAACTCATGAACTGAGATGTACTGCTACAGATGGAGGGTGGGTTGCAAAGACTGGCTATGTTACTGTTACCATTCATGTCACTGATGTAAATGATAATGCGCCCCTCTTTAACCCAGATAAATACTTCCCAGTTGTACTTGAAAATGCCCCAAGTGGCACAACTGTTGTGCGAATAAATGCCACAGATAAAGACTCTGGACCAAATGCCATGATTGCTTATGCAGTTCAGTCATCTGATAGTGACTTGTTTGTAATTGATCCAAATACTGGCATTATTACTACCCAGGGTTTCTTGGACTTTGAAGCAAGGCAGAGCTACCATTTAACTGTGAAAGCATTCAATGTTCCAGATGAAGAACGTTGTAGCTTTGCTAATGTAAATATACAGTTGAAAGGAGCAAATGAGTATGTTCCTCGGTTTGTTTCAAAGCAGTACTATTTTGAAGTATCTGAAGCTGCTCATAGAGGAACAATAGTTGGGGAAGTATTTGCAAGTGATCGAGACCTTGGAGTGGATGGAGAAGTCCATTACTTATTATTTGGGAAAAGTAGAAAGAAAGGTTTCAGCATCAATAAAAGGTCAGGACAGATTTATGTGTCAGGATCTCTTGATCGTGAAAAAGAGGAGAAGATCTCATTAAAGGTTCTTGCAAAAAACACGGGAAGCATTAAGGGAGCAGATGTAGATGAAGTCATTGTGAATATCACTGTACTGGATGCTAATGATCCCCCAGTTTTCAGCTTAGAATCCTACACTATTCAAATAAGTGAGGGAATTCCACCAGGCACCCACGTCACCTTTGTTAGTGCTTTTGATTCTGATTCTGTGCCTAGCTGGAGCCGATTCTCATATTTTCTTGGCTCTGGTAATGAAAACAGTGCATTTGCAATTAATCCTCAGACAGGGCAGGTTTCAGTAGCAGAAGAACTGGATAGAGAGTCCACACCCATTTATAACCTCACTGTATTAGCAATTGATTCTGGGTCACCTTCTGCTACTGGAAGTGCAAGCTTGCTCGTGACATTAGAAGATATTAATGATAATGGACCCACCCTAGTCACTACTGCAGGAGATGTGTCTGAGAATCAACGTGCAGGAACCATTGTGATGACACTTAGCTCTACAGATCCAGATCTACCTCCGAATCAAGGACCGTTTACATATAATTTACTTAGCACTGGTTCTGCTGCTAGCTATTTCAGCATTAGCCCTTCTGGAGTACTGACCACAACCAGAGAGATTGACAGAGAACAAATCAGTGACTTCTACTTGTCAGTGGTGACCAGAGACTCTGGCGTTCCACAGATGTCTTCCACTGGAACAGTCCATGTCAAGGTTAATGACCAGAATGACAACCCATCAGAGTCAAGGACAGTAGAGATATTTGTTCATTATTTTGGAAACGTGTTTCCTGGTGGAATTTTAGGTAGTGTTAAACCACAAGATCCAGATGTGCAAGACAGTTTCCGCTGCTCTCTTGCATCAAGGGTTACAAGTCTGTTCAGTATCTCGGCCGATACCTGTGATTTAAATTCCCAGTCAAGATCTTCAGATGGGACATTTGATTTAACAGTCCGTAGCAGTGATGGGCTACATGGGGCAGTCACCAACAATGTCAGAGTTTTCTTTGTTGGATTCAATAACATTACTATTGATAACAGTATTATTCTTCGTCTCCATGTACAGCATGTTAGCGACTTTCTTACCAATCACTACCTAAGCTTCTTGCGAATTGCAAACTCCCAGCTAGCTGGCCTTGGGACTGCTGTGCAGCTCTACGGGGCATTTGAACAGAATAACAAAACCTTCCTAACAGCTGCTGTAAAACGAAGCCACAACCAGTACGTAAACCCCAGTGGAGTTGCCACCTTCTTTCAAAGTATAAAAGACATCCTTTATAGACAGAGTGGAGTGCTCATAGACTCGGTAGACCATGACCCTTGTACACATGGTCCTTGTCAGAATGGAGGAAGCTGCAAGAAACATCTTAGTGTGAGTCCTCTGTTGAAGAGTAAGGAAAGTGTCCCTGTGATCCTTGTATCAAACAAACCTCTGCAACCATATGTTTGCAACTGCATGCCAGGTTATGCTGGAAACCTGTGTGAGACTGACATTGATGAGTGCCTTCCGTCACCCTGCCACAATGGTGGAACTTGCCACAATCTAGTTGGAGGATTTTCCTGCAGCTGTCCTAATGGATTTACAGGAATGGCTTGTGAGAGGGATGTCAACGAATGTCTATCAAACCCTTGCAAGAATGGTGCTCTTTGCCAGAACTTCCCAGGAGGTTTCAACTGTGTGTGCAAATCTGGATATTCAGGTATTGTTCTATTTCATTACCAGTATGAAAAGTCTAAATGCAACCAAACCACTGGTAGCATGCTAGAAAAGATGATACTGGTTTGACCCCAAATCCCATCAACCTCTTTTTACTTAGGTGTTATTTCTGTCTTCCTGATAGGATGTAAACATTTAAGCGAGAACTACCAACACAAGCAGTACACTACAACAGCCGGTCCTGTCTTTATAAACTGCTGATGTCTAGGCAGATCTTAAACATGCTTAACATTCTGAGAGCAGAATGTTCAGTGGAACTACTAAACCCAGGGTTGTTTGCAAAATGGAAAAGAAAAGTCTCAAGTGGGTCAAGTGAAATTTGTTAAATAGAGCATACAAACATTTATGCAATTATTTCATAATACATTTGGCCTGAATGTGTGTATTTTAACCATGGCTTTGAACACATGGTATCACATACTACAACTTCGATCCTAAAATAATATTACAAAAAAAGTAACATCAACATTTTAACTGTCATTATTTACTGTCTTACCTTTAAAAGAAAGAAACAAATTAGATTATTTTGAATTAATTTGAATTGCTTATTGAATATTTGGTCAGCTGTTGTTTTTTTTTTACTTCATGTTACTAATGCAATTTGCTTTGGTTCTGAATGGATTTATAGACAGATTACCTCAGCACCATATCACTAAGTATTTGCTGTCTTTTATCATTATGTGCATTAAGGATGGTCACTGGCCTTTTCTAGTTTTGTTTTGAAAAGTGTCGCTTTCTTAAAGAAATACACCTTTTGACTTACAGTAGTTTACATGACCTTTCTATGAACCCGCCATGTCCTGTTTTGCCTGCCTGGTTTTGGTGGATGAATGTACCTTCATTAAGTTATTTGTTTTAAGTTGTGGAAATAAGAGCCTTAATGCTGTAAAAAATAAACCCAGCACAGCAACAACTAGCATTCCATGTGTGTATGTGCTGTCTTTACATACTTTACCAAAGTGTACTGTCTGCCTACATACAATGTTTATCAAGATCACTAGCAGCATAATTTTAGTGCATATATGTGTGTGTGTGTGTGTGTGTGTGTGTGTGTGTGTGTGTGTGTGTGTAATTTTAATAAGTGTTGTTTTATGAACCTAGGAAAAACGTGTGATTCTTCAATCAATTACTGTGAATGTAATCCTTGTTTTAATGGGGGGTCCTGTCAGAATGGTGTGGATGGATATTACTGTCATTGTTCATTTGGTAAGTGATAACATTAATCCAGTGATATTTAAATCTTTGGGTTGCTTTTGTAATTATTGCAAAAAGTTAGAATATACCATTGTTGGGAAATTGCGGACAAGCTTCAGGAAGTCAGATAACCCTAAACTGAAGTCTCAAATGATGGAACACTTCATTTCCTGTTTTATCTGTTTTACCAAGTTTTTTTAATTGTTATTAATGGTACTTTCTAAAATGTTCCTTTTGTTCCAGTGGCATTATATGTTGCTAATTGTTTTGTCTATTTTTGACATTGTCTTTCATCCTGGCTTTCACCTAAGATGCATGTTAGACATTTAACACAAAAGTATTTTGGCATATGGAAAAATATTGTGTTGTGTATTAAGCATACCGTAGAGCCAAAATATTAATATACTGACCATCAACTATTTCCAAACTCCACAATTCTCAAAGTGACCTGTTTCCTAGTGAATTGACCATGAAATTGAAATAGATTTTTGTTTGTTTTCCTTATTCATTATTTAGTGTAATACAGGATGATAACTGACAAAACAGGTATGATTTGAGTATACTTGCCAAGGACTTTTTGTTTTTGGATGATCGATATATAATATAATCTAGTAGCTGCACAGTAATGCATTAGTTAATAATGGTCCTCTGTTTAACGTTTTATACAAAAGGCACAGTGTCTTCATGATTTGCTTGATTTTAATAAATTCTTACTTTGCTTAGGTGTCTTCGGCAAACACTGTGAACTAAACAGCTATGGTTTCGAAGAGTTATCTTACATGGAGTTTCCAAGTTTGGATCCCAACAATAACTACATCTACATCAAGTTTTCAACCATCAAGAACAATGCCCTTCTAATGTACAACCACGACAACCAGACAGGAGACAAGGCTGAGTTTCTAGCTTTGGAGATATTTGAATCAAGGGTTAGATTCTCCTTTAACTTAGGAAGTGGAGCCTACAAATTAATGGCAATGAAAAGTGTTTCTGATGGGCAGTTTCACACTGTCATTGCTAGGAGGGCAGGCATGGTGAGTGATATGGAGAATTATTCTCTGTTTTAAATCCACATTTTGCTGATGCTAAGTGTTTGATGTTATTAAAAAGTATGCAAACCATAATTGTTAAAAAAATACAGGTTTACTTAAATAATGGTCGAATGTGGTACTTCTAGCGTCCAGTTAAGCATTTTATATATGTGATCCTTGAAATATGTCTAGACTGAAAATAATGTATATATGTTTTTTTTTTAAGTCATAACTTGGCTATCCATATAATTATCTCATAAACCTTTATTACTGAAACCGACATGGAAACTGCTGTAATTACAACTTCAGATATGTACAAGTTCAGTTTGTACTGTTTGTACTGTGTGTACTGTTTCAGCCATGTAACACATTTCTTGTGCTAAGAATCAGATCTTTCTTCAGGCCTTCTCTGGTATATAAAAAAAAAAAAATGATAATCTAAGCCCCCTATAGGACTTAAAATCTATCATTTCCCACAGCGCTTTGGGATTTTATAGGAAACTGGTAAAATCGTTAAATTGTCAGTTTTGAGTCAGTGCCGAGTGACAGGATGGAAATGTACACAGCTTTCAGCGAGAACTCTAATCCATCTCTTCATACCATAAATATTATGTAGTCAGTTGGAAATTAACACATTGGTGCTCCAAACCAAATAGGTTAGTAAAAACCAAACCTGAGGTGATGCAGGTCAGTTAAGTGATCCTGCAAAGGCTTTTGAAAAGTTTTTTAACTGAAAGGTAATATTCCCTATCTTCCATGCCTGATGGATCAGTATAAATGTCTGTCACAAGAAAATGGGCCAATATTTGTAGTTCAATTTGAAAAATGAACTATGAGTATGCCTTGCAATATATGTTGTATATTACACAGAAATATATAGGGACTTAATTTTAAATAATTATTTCACAAGGGTATGCTATTTGTAAGGTCAGGTATTAAATAAATGAAATAAAAGCATGCTCTGTATGATCTAACTTCACAACTGCTGATAATTTACAGCACCTATTATAAATGTCTTATTGCTGCAAGGACACATTTCCACACATAGCGTGTATTTGGAAATGTAATGCTGGGATTTTGCAGGAATGTGCACAAGTTACTAATGTCGGTGTTGACAGAACTGAGCCACAAACACAGCAAAAGCCATTTTATGCCATAAGGTTACCCCATTACTAATTTTAATTTGTTTTTACAGTGTTCACAGTGTTACCTAAACACAAGCACACCACCATTTGTCTGCCACAAATTTCTCAGGGGCATTGTACTAGGCTAACAGAGAGAGAGAGAGAGAGAGAGAGAGAGAGAGAGAGAGAGAGAGAGAGAGAGAGAGAGAGAGAGAGAGAGAGAGGAGTTGACATGTCAGCACAGCATGTCAACCCCTCTAAAGTGGCCAAGAAACTTTGATTTATTTATTTTCAGTACATTCATAGTTTCCATTTCCAACCTGCTTCTTGAAATACACAGTCACCATAGCTGAAATAATGCAAATTCAAATGTATTCTGTAACTGCATGGTTTTCTTCTATGGGTCTGCTTTGATATATTTATTAATCTATATTGTTTTAGTGTACCATATTTTTTTAATATAAATATTTAACAGGTCCTTTATCATTTTGTAAGAAATGAAAGTTGTTATCAGATTTTGGAATCAAGACATCTCACTTTTAATGATGATACAACTTTTATACAGATAGCATGGTGTGATACCAGCACTATTGTAAAAACAAAAAAAACCAAAACATACTATATGAATTACACCATATGGATCTTAATTTTAGAAATATTTCTTAACCCAGCTGCTTATCCTCTGATGTCTACAGCATGTTGCCGGATAGGGATAATATATTTATGACACATTTCCCACAAGTATATTTGTTTAAGCAGGGATATACTGTACCTGTAATTCTTCCAAGATTCATACTACAGTCATACATCATAAACACTAAAACTTATGAGAAATACTATGCTATGAATGCAAGAAGAGCATGGATATCCAGTTACAGGTGTAATGTCATTGGTGCACATACATTTTTTCTTTCAAATAGTCGTATGTACTTCAGCACTTCAAATCTATATTAGCGGCAGCTGATTTTTTACATCTGTAATCTATTTTTATAGCACAGCCACTTCATGTTACTTTGTTCAGGTGCATCACAAAGACTAATTTGCATTACATTAAACATTTCTCCAATAAGATATAAATGACTTTGCACATGTATTTCAGGCTGCATCGCTGACAGTGGATGTGTGTTCTGAGGATCAGGAGCCAGGATATTGCACTGTTAGCAATGTGGCAGTTCATACTGACTGGTAAGAAACAACTTGTGTGCTGTTTCTAAGCTAGTTGTAATTTAAAAGATAGTACAATGTGTTAAACCATTTCTTACATGAAAATAACAGCTACATATGCAGAGCATTTACACATTTTAAATACTTTTTATTTTTAACTGTAAATATACTTTATATTTTAATTATAATGTAACTAAATTAAATTGATGCTGTAATATTAATGTATATGAATCACATGTGTAGATAGAACAATCACAGTTATGCATATATAATATCTTCCAGTAGTAGTTACTACAGTCTAATCTACAGTTTATTTTCTTTAAATACACATTTTCAGACTCTCATTTCAGTCTCATTTGATTCTTTTTCTTAGGACTCTCGATGTGCAGCCAAACAGACTTTCAGTAGGAGGGGTGAGATCCATAGACCCTATCCTTCATAGAAAAGGACAAGTGGCCACACATGACTTTGTCGGGTGTATAATGGAGTTTGCAGTCAACGGACGCCCTCTCGAACCCAGTCAGGCTTTGGCTTCCCGTGGAATTCTTGACAGGTTGGAGACATTTTCATAATCATAAGAGTATTGTGTTTTAATAGTAGCAATTTTGTGTGTGTGTGTGTGTATAAAATAAAAGATCCTCGCACTCTCACGGTTCGTTGCCCCTTTAAAAGCAGACCCAGGAAACAGAAATGGATTTTTATGGCGCTGACGCTCACTTTTAATCAACACAAATGGAAATAAATAAAACACAAAATAAACACCTAGCTCCTTCTTGAGCACTAACTAAACACATGGGAACTAAACTACCTTACAGGACGGCTAAGCCGCTTACCTGTCACATAAACACAAACACTGTACCTTACTCTCGACTACTCGGAAACAGAGCACACCTTCTGCTTCCTACCTCTCAGCAGCCCTGAGCAGACTGGCTGCATTCTTTAAATACCCTGCACCTGGCTCTAATTTACAATTAACACCAGGTGCAGGCGATTACTAAACAATAAAACAATTAAACCATTAACACCCAAATGTGCATTCTCACATGTTCTCTGCAGGGAAGGATTTTAACCCCCTCCCTGCCATCTTACAATATATATATATATATATAGACAGTCAAGGATGGTGGTGTTAGTGTCATGATTTGGGGATGCTTTGCTGCATCAGGACCTGGATGACTTGCCATCATTGAAGGAACCATGAATCCTGCTCTGTATCAGAAAATTCTACAGGAGAATGTCAGTCCTTCCGTCCGTGAGCTGAAGCTGAAGCGCAGCTGGGTCCTGCTGCAAGACAATGATGTGAAACACACAAGCTACATAAGAATGGTTGAAGAACAAGAAATGTAAAGTTTTGGAATGGCCTAGTCAAAGTCCAGACAAAACCCCATTGAGATGTTGTGGCAGACCGGTTTATGCTCAAACCCACAAATGTCACTAAGTTGAAGCAGTTCTGTTTGGTTGCAATTATTGCTGTTAAAGGTGGCCTAACCAGTTATTGAGTCTAAAGGGGCGATTATTTTTCACACTGGGGCATTGGGCAGAAAATCAGACGGGGAGCAAATACTTTTTCACAGCTACCTGCTGCCCATCATTGCTTGAGCTATCACTCTGCTATCTGGAAAAACTAATGGAACTCAGATAGAATACCACCAATATATTGACTTCATCTTTTGTCTTTTAGATGTCCAAGACTAGAAGGAGCTTGTACAACCAACCTCTGTAAGCATGGAAGCACCTGTACGGACAACTGGTCCTGGCAGCAGTGTGAATGCATGGAAGGGTTTACTGGGAAATACTGTGAAAAGTGTGAGCATCAAATGTGTTATTGTTTGTCTGTTAACTAACACATGAAAAATATTCAGGTTTTGTACTTTTCCTTTAACACTTTTTATGCTGTATGTCTCTGTGGTAGTTGAGGGCATTATATCCAGGTTACAGTTCTATTAAAGTTGGATACCTATCATGCAAAGAAAAATAAAATAAAAAAATAAAAAAAAAAGATCCAAAAGTGATTGACCCAAGGACCCTGACTTAATCTTAACCATTTAACCAAATACTGCAGCCTTCTGGTGACCAGATTATGATTTGTACTTGTTATGCTCAATTTCCAATAAGATTACTATAAATAATGAATACAGTACCTCAGTTCAAAACATCTATCACCCTATAATAGATAATCCAGTAACTAGAATATAGGTAAAGTTCTTTCAGCTATAAAAAAAAATCATTAGATTTTTTATTATCAAATGGTTTGTGGTTTGATCATTTTAATGTGTTGCATCTTTCAGACATGACTGTCGATACTGCATTGTCCCTTGATGGCAATGGGCGCCTGGACTACTCCATGAACCAGAATAAGAAACGTGACTTCTTGCTCCGCCAGAGCTTAAGAGGCACCAGTGGTGATCCGATGAGCCTGAGTAGCCTGGACATGAAGTTTAGAACAAGAAGCAAAAATGGCATTTTATTTCATGTTCAGGAAAGCAGCAATTACACTACTGTGAAGGTAAGATTAAAGATTGAGTTGAGTTGATTTCATTGGACTGCTGCAGGGTTGTGTGTCCTAATCACCTCTTCCATTATGCTCTTTCATTTTATCTTATTAGAGATTTGACTAATGCTGGGCATTTTTCCAATTCAGAAAACTCATTAATTCCCTTAACTATTCCCCAGTCATTTCCTGGGGACAGACAGGTTTCTTTGGTTTTGCTTCTCAATGATTTTGTCTAGACTCCAGAATATAACTTCTGTAAGGCTGGAAGAAATAATATTCAATGTCTTACCCAATAAATATCATGACAACTCACAGTGTAAAATGTACAGAGTTCAGTGTTTTTTTCTTTAAGGTAACTTTCCTAGCTGTTCTGACTGTCTTAAATGAGGAATTTAGTCATACTACAGCAGTAATTAAAAAAAAAAAAGATTAATAATTACCACAGTTACCACCAACTAGTGTCTCCATTCCCTTAATGTCAGAATGACTGAAACAAAAAAACTATTTTTATTTGATTGGCTCTTTTGGATTTGTTAAAGATCTGTACTAAATATAATATGGCAGATAATCTTAAGCATACATGATTTTTAAATATATACAGATGCAATAACTAAAATTATGCTAATACTGGATGCAAAAGGGATATAAAAAAGTATGGAGTTTTGTATACTTCATAATGTATTAACCCTATTGTTTTATTTAAGTAAAGCTGTATTGTGAGAGTAAGTTAGAGAGTGCGATGATGCAATATAGGCTTTTAAACAGCTTGTACTGTTTATCAGTGAGAACACTAAACTGAGGGCCTAGGTGGCATTCTGTCACTTAATTGCTTTGGATGTGTTTCCATGAGCTTAAAGGCATCTCTATCCAGTATACAATAATTTAACTTTAATACTAAAATGTAAAAATGTACCATAATTCAGATTGACATGACCTCATATATAACAGGCCTTTTATCTCTTGTATAATGTGCACCTCTGTTATACAACCCTATCAAAAACACTAAAACATAATTTTAATACTGTGTATCTTGTATATAACTCACACCTGTATATAATAACAATCATAAATTCTCATAAAATGTGTAAAAGAGTGTTATATTCAAAACATCTATGTTTGTCTTGTAAAGGTAAAGAATGGTAAGGTGCATTACACCTCAGATGCTGGTGTAGGAGGAAAGGTGGAGAGAACCATTCCTGAGTTTTCTGTGGCAGATGGCCAGTGGCATACACTTCAAATTGCTAAGAATGGATCGCTTACAATAATTCTGGTTGATGGGACCTACAAAAGGGAGATAAATCACAACACTCAAGATTTTGGAGGACTCAATGTTCTAACACTTTCACTGGGGGGGATCCCAGAAGGGCAATCCCAGGAAGGCTCTAAACTAGGTGGGTATATGGAAATATCAATAGAAAAATTCACTATAAAAACAATCACAGTGGCTTCTCAGTTTACTATGACCCAGGGGGTGCAAACAAAACAAGTGGGCAAGTTTGGTGCTCGGTCTTGCTTGCAACTTGAAGAACTGTACATCAATACTGACTTCTCTTTTACACCTAGAAAATATCCATAGCTCCCCAAGTCACATTACTGTCTGGTGTAAAGTTTGTTTAAGAGCAATTATAGACCTTCCCATTTATAAATAGAATTGAGGAAAATAAATTAAATTGAGATTTTATTCCTGGGATAATTTTTAAAAGTACACAAAGATCCATAAGAGGCACATCAACCAGTCACCACTCGAACTTCGATCTATGGGGTGCAGATGTACAACATCATATACAGCAGAGAAAACACCTCACTTTCCCATTCATCAACCACAAACAATGGCTGAACTTTATATAGCTTTTTTTTATATTTTGTTTGGTTCCCAGACATAAAAGTAATTAAAAAGAAAAAACTTAATAACAACCTAACATTACGACAGTCAAACTGTCTTCATCAATAAAAAAAAAATAAAAAAAAACTGTGGTAGTGTTGAATCTGAAAATCACAAATATAATTGCCCATGTGAATTCAATGGTAAAGCATGATTTATTTTCTGTTGATAGTCGCAATTTGGCCTTAACATTTTTGAGTTACATGTACCGCTATGTATCAAAACAGTTTTTTTTACACCAGTTTATCATCTTTGTGAAATAAAAATAAATCAAGTAATAATGACCATGTTACAAAACACTGTTTTTTTTCTGACTAGTTTTGTGGCATATTGGAGTTTTTGATAGCACTGTCATTGAGCCCATTTAATTTTGCAATATAAACTATTGCTCTGTGCAACAAAAACATTAAGCAGCTGTAACTTTTATGTAATGCATTGAACAGAGACAATGTACCATGTTTGCCTACACAGCCAGTGATAGGAAATAACTTTACTTTGAAATGGTTTGGTGGTAGAAATGACTTAATGAAAACTTCACACCACTATTTCTTAACTGTTACAGCAGCAGCAGGTTTTGTTTTAAAGACATCCTTTATGTTAACCAGATAATAAAAAAAGGAAATGCAGACTTTTTTTATGATAATAGCCTGTACTTATGTCTTGTTTCCTGGGAAGGCCTGGATATGGGTTTGGTCTAAGGGCATGTGTTAGGGTAATAAAACAGTATATTTTACAACATAATTCTCTTTAATTTTTGCACGGTTGGGTACTCTTGAGTCTCACAAACAGATTATCTTCAAAAAAGTGTGTGTATGTACATTATCTAAATTAAATATTTCACCTATTTTTACTTGAGACAAAAAAGGAAAATAAATCATAGATAATTTGTATATAATTACTTACTATAGATTGCAAGACAGGTTCTGTGTTCAGGCCAAAAGTTGCAGTTGCTAAAATTGCAACACAATGGCTTTAAGTGCTCATGATTAGAACAGGTTTTTGTGATGTAAGTCTTATCAGTTATCCAATTCAGTTTTCACAATAGAATGAATTGTGGTGCCTCGTTACTAGAAGCATACCCCTGCCAGAGTGGAAGCCGGCTATATATTTTTCATGAATATTTTAGTACAAGCATGAAACTCCGTTAACAGACAAGCCTCCTTCTTTGAAAGCTCATTGACTAAAAAAAAAAAAAAAAAGCTAATTTGGCCAGTGATTAATATCATAATACATCGTATTACACACATGCAAGAAGTATCTATGTACTGTAGATCTCTGTGTAGTTATCTTTTTTTTTAGCAAATGTTTACTGGCATTGTTAGTAAGCACACTAATACTTCCTGACTTGCTTGTTTTTAATCCTTCCAGGTTTTGATGGCTGCTTTGCTTATCTGAAATACAACAGAGAAAATCTGCCTTTCAGTGGAGAGCACAGTGCTGTTAGAATATCGAAAACTCATCCTTCTGTCAAGATTGGCTGCCGAGGTCCAAATGTGTGCTCAAGCAGTCCATGCTTGGGAGGCCTGATGTGTATCAATCAATGGTATGCCTATGAGTGTGTTCCCCCGGGAGACTGCACCTCAAACCCTTGTCAGAATGGAGGCAGCTGTGAACCTGCTGCTCGATCTGGATTCACTTGCACTTGCCCACAGTTCTACACAGGAAAGACCTGTGAGATTTTGGTGGCCTGCCTTGGTGTACAGTGTCCCCAGGGAACTCTTTGTAAAATGGGGACTAATGGAGACTTTGTCTGTACTCTTAATCCTCCGACAGAGGAAATGTCCTTGCCGATATGGGCAGTGCCTGCCATTGTCGGGAGCTGTGCTACCACTCTTGCTTTTGTGGTCTTGAGCTTGATCTTGTGTAACCACTGCAGGGGCAGGAAGACCAAAGCGCCAAAGGAAGAGAAAAAACCAAAAGAGAAGAAGAAAAAAGGGAGTGAGAATGTGGCTTTTGATGATCCAGATAACATCCCTCTTTATGGGGATGATATGACAGTCAGGAAACAGCCTGAAGGGAACCCCAAACCTGACATAATTGAAAGGGAGAACCCTTACCTAATATACGATGAGACAGACATTCCTCATAACACAGAGACCATACCCAGTGCTCCTTGCGTGGGGCCTGAAGCTGATATAGAGCATTATGATATAGATAATGCTAGCAGCATTGCCCCTTCAGATGCAGATATCATTCAGCACTATAAACAGTTTCGGAGCCACACACCTAAATTCTCTATCCAAAGGCATAGCCCACTAGGATTTGCAAGGCAGTCTCCTTTACCTTTAGGAGCAAGCAGTTACACATACCAGCCTTCTTATAGCCAAGGACTTAGATCAACCCCTTTAAGCCACGCCACTTGCCCAACCCCTAACCCTCTTTCCCGGCACAGCCCAGCCCCTTTTTCCAAACCCTCCTCGTTCTACCGCAACAGTCCAGCTAGGGAACTGCAACTCTCCAGGAGGGAGGGAAGTCCTTTGGACTTTCACAATGAGGCATCGTGCCAGCCAGGTATTTTCAACTATGCCACACGGCTGGGAAGGAGAAGCAAAAGTCCCCAGACAATGGCAGGTCATGGCTCCCGACCGGGAAGTCGCCTTAAGCAACCGATAGAGCAGATTCCTCTTGAGACGGGGCCTCCAGTTGGTCTCTCCATAGAGGAGGTTGAAAGGCTTAACACCCCTCGGCAAAGAAACCCCAGCATCTGCAGTGCTGACCATGGAAGGTCCTCATCAGAGGAGGACTGCAGAAGGCCACTCTCAAGGATCAGGAATCCAGCTGATGGAATTCCAGCCCCAGAGTCGTCCTCTGAGAGCGACTCTCATGACTCCTTCACCTGCTCCGAGATGGAGTACGAAAGAGAGAAACCAATGGCCTACTCATCCAGAATGCCCAAGCTGTCCCAAGTAAATGAGTCAGATGCAGACGACGAAGATTACGGCACTAGGCTGAAGCAAAGAAGGTACCCCAGCCGCCGAGCAGAGGGAGGCCCTGGTAGCACACAGGTGTCTACTGTGGAACAGTATACACTGCCCCATAAGTTAGGGCAGCAAGCTGGGAATTTCAATTGGGACAATCTGTTGAACTGGGGCCCTGGGTTCGGCCATTATGTAGATGTGTTTAAGGATCTTGCATCACTTCCTGACACTACAGAGGCAAAAGAAATTGAAATGATCAGTGGTGACGGGGCCGTTACCATTTCCAATGAAGGGGAAGCAGAACAATATGTATAGACCTTATTTATATAAATTGACCATTTCAAGTTGGCCTCTTTTTATTATTAACAAGACCATCTTATATGTAGATTCTAAGAGGCAGTAACAGAACTTGAACTTATTTGAAATGCAACTGTACAAAACATAACAGTTGTTTTTACACAGTTAGGATAATTATCTTTGTTTTAAGCTCTTCACATGCTGTCCTAATCAGGAGTATAACTGAATTGGATTCAAAACTTATCAAATCCTGGTTTCTAAGTATCAATTAGACAACGTTGCTTTGACTTCAAGGCAGAAAGCCATCATCTGACATTAATTGTACTCATTTGTGGAAAATGAAGGATTACTGTATACTTTACATGAGAAATTCCAGCATTTATTCTTTAATTACAGTTTTGTTTCTGATTTAAAAAAAAAAAAAAAAGAAAAATTTGTTTGCTATCCAACACACAATGTATCATATCCAGCCGTTTGCACTAAAATGAGAAGATGAGTTGGCCAGCACTTTAAATCACTTGCCAATGTTATGTGAAGGCTTCAGAACTGCCCTGTTTTCATTCACCATATCAGCTAAACATTATACGAGCAGAGACTAGTAAACTACTGTCTGTAAGAGTTTCTGGGCTACAAAATAAGAAATGTTCCTTCATTTTTTTTGTGAAATGTTTGCAAATGTTATTGGTTCTGCATAGTCATTTGGGGTTCTTGTTTCACTGGGCCAGCAAAAGGGAAGACTAAAGTGTGCCTGATTGAGCTTAATATTATCATAAACCACATGAACTATAAATTTAACTTAAGTGAAAAGTTTTTCTTTTTTTTTTTTAATTCTGAAGGTTTCTACTTTTTTACTGTTTAATAACTTGTTACTTAAGCTGTGTTTTTATTGATATTTTCATATACTGAAAATAAGTTTTCTTACTTTCAGGGAAAGTAAGACTAAGTACTTTTTTACATTTGTTACTTATGAACATCAATATTTTACAATTTTTGATACAACTGTAACATAATGTATGCTTTATACATGTAAAGTCCAATAACAGAATAAAATATTTATTTAAAAACTGTTTTAGATTCGTAGGTATATTGAGCATGCATTTATGACAGGCTTCATGAACTTCAGTAAGGTATTCAAGGATAATCCAAGGTGTTGATAACAACTTCTGGTTGAATTTTATAAGTTTTATAAGTATATTTTAAACTGTTTAAATATTGTAGTGTATATACAGTGTTTTATATGGTAGCTATGAATGAATAAGATTTGTGCAAATAGGGGTCTGTAAATCTGGTCATTAATAATGAGTTATTTCACACGTTATTTAGGCATTGTCTTTGGTTCATTATTACCTGATAATCCTTAGTATAGGTGTTAGCGTATAGGCGGTAAAGTGTGTTTAGACCCAGAAAATGCAGGTTAATCAATTAAAAAAAATATATAGCTAAATCAAGTCATAAATATTATATTATAATTATAGTCATTATAAATATAAGTTAATCAGGGGACAAGGTCACTATTCCACCCAAGAACAATTTTGAATTGTGCATATAAAATTGTTCTGAATTGAGTTATTTACCAGATTTAAAACTGGAATAGGGTCCAGGGCTTCTATTTATTAGTGAGACAACACATTAGGAGGCAATGTGGTCGAGTGGTTAAAGTCCAGGGCTTGTATCCAGAAATCCAGAATCTCACTTGTTCAAATCCCACTGACTGACTCACTGTGTGACCCGGAGCAAGTCACTTAACCTCCTCGTGCTCTATCCTGTGGATGAGATGTTAAATCAACGTCCTATTGTAAGTGACTCTGCATACAATACACAGTTCACAGCCTACCTCTGTAAAGCACTTTGTGACTGTGGTCCACTATGAAAGGTGCTATATAAAGATATTATTATTGTGCTGTACAAAAAAAAGAGGTGTCATGA
Organism: Polyodon spathula; assembly: GCF_017654505.1. NCBI lineage: Eukaryota > Metazoa > Chordata > Actinopteri > Acipenseriformes > Polyodontidae > Polyodon > Polyodon spathula. The sequence goes on along the minus strand of NC_054534.1, from coordinate 85,678,184 downwards.
AGGCTTATTTTCATTAGCTGTACCTTTAAGTTGTCTGGAAAAACAATTGTTAAGCATACATGGCCTGCAGTTTCAGGTTCATGGGCAGGGCTATATACTGTATATCTCAAAATGTGGGAAAGTGGAACAGTAATAATAATGTTCTTGCATGAACCATTTCCAAGCCTGAACTAGGAAAGTCCTCAATGAATATGTTGTGTGTAAACCTATTTCCAGAAGTATCCATATGTTTAATGACATCCCCCATTTGCATGAATCTGTTCCAACATATATTTTTAGGACAGTGCATGACGTGTTTGTAACATATTTATACAAATAGTCTATATATACAATATATAATATATTATATATATATATATATATATATATATATCTATATATATATATATTATAATGTTTCATGACATGGTAACTATGTCTGCCAAACATACAAACGTGTGTTGTAGTGTGAGCAGTGATAAAAAAAAAAAAATTAAAAACCTATTCATCGGTCATTACATACTGTAAATCCCCATCCCAACTGCATCATAATGACATTTTGTTTGACGGAAGTAGAGAAGTTGGCGTGTGTACCATAAAATAGACAAAACATGAGCAAAGCATCAAACTGAGTGTGCTCAAAAATTACACTGGCTATACCAACAGGTTATTGGTCAGTCTGTCAAAGTGTTAATGTCAGTACAATAGGCCTCTTAAAAGACCTTGTTACATGCGTAATATATTAAAAACTTAACCAATTTTTTATACTGAAATGGAAAGACCAAATCTGGAAATTCCGAAATGTAAGGTTAAGTATAACAAACATGAACATCCCAGTCCTGCTACCATGTTTACTCAGTTCATCTCAATGCAACTTCACTAAAGCACATGTTTATAGCTCACAAGGGAAATGGATTTATGTTGCTCAATAAAAGCTGCTTCTTGACACCAACCAAAATCGAAAACCATTTTAACCAAAGACAAATGGCCAGGAGGACACCCATTTGTTAATAAGTACTTACATCTGAAATAACAGTAGATCTACAAATTATCACCCAGTCTTAAGGAGTGCATATAATCACATCTGTAAGGCAGCTGTGAGTTCGGTTTGGATAGTTTCATTTAATACTGAGTGTACTGAGGCCAAGGGATGCCTTTCAACATACATGAAAGCATCAGAAAATGAAACCCTGGGAAATTAAAAACAAATATTCTTACTAAAGAACTATGCCAGTGCCAGTCTTTTAAATATTTTGTTCTCTAAACATTGTTGTGGGTTCTGCGGTCATCTGAGAACGACGGCTGTTTCTCCATGCCTTTTTTTTTTATTTGTCTTGCTAGATTTTTGCATTTTAGTACATATTCAAATAGTAAGTATCCTTTAAAGATAGGTATAGCACAGTCAGCCCCAATCCAAGACTTCTCTCACAATCCAGGACATCTGTTTTAGGTTCCTACTCTACATACTGCCATTTCAGCTTTTTTTTTTTAATGTATTTATTTTTACTTCAAGACTTTGCTGACTTAAGTGCCACTCTGTTGTTTTGGTTTGGCAAAGGAGTCATGTGTTCACTACAAATCAGGTCACTATTGTATTAAAAACAGAGCTCCCTGCCTTGGTATACTTTGTTTTCAATGTTGCATTAGAGGCACTTAACATACATGTGTTATACACTATTAAGAAACTGATAGGTGCTGTATGTTGTATTCGCAGATATTCAAAACAGAACAAGAGCTCTCTGTATTGTGTTCTTCCTTTTCAACTGAGTTTTAACTGTATTTGAAGATAACCACAATATGCATGGCTAATTATTTTAAAGAAAAACTGCTGACCTAATTTTGAATTTTCACTTAATGCAGTAGAATTGCATATGTAGTTAAAAACTGATTCACACATACCAGACTTTTTTTTCTTTTTGTGCCCCAAGCCAATTAGCATCCAGACTACAGATGGGTTGCCTCTGGTATTATCCAATGACAAACTTTAGCCCATTTGTAAACAATAACCCAGGTAGTTAGAATAAGGAATACAGAAAAAGCAAAGATTTTTTCCATCGCCAGCCATGGTACAATAGAAATCCCCCCAAAAGTCCTATCAAAACAATGGTGGTCAGTAGCCACACCACAGAACATCTGCATACTGTGGTAAAACCACCAATAAAGTGCAAAAATCTCCAATGGTGCAAAAATAAATAAAATGCTGAGAGCTGCCATCAGATTTAGTATCAGGATGCTTTTGTGGGTGAGCAGCCTGTGTAAATGTTTACCCCGTACAAATCAGAAGGATGCGTGACTGGGATACAAATAATATGACTTGTCCTTTCATAATGTGAACACAATGAGAAATATGATCCCTGAGGTTAAGGAATGCCTCACAGAGAATATAATGGAGATGCAGTTCTTATTTATGTGACCAGGCAAACAACAACAATAACATAACCTAGCATTGCTATGCTTGGGTGTAACTGCACTGTACTTCTCCACACAGTGCTTCTAGTCTTTTTCTAGTGCTTTTTCTAAAGGGAAAAAAAACACCAGGTTCTAGTGTACAGTAACTGCCAGTGTAAGTAGGGAAAGGACTTGGGGCATAAGCAAAGCTTGCCATTATATGCTGACAAACATGCATGCAGTACTTAAGATAGAATGTAATCCTTACAGGCATATATACGGATTTATGTTAAACAATATACATGTTTCATATTTAAATATAATACTTGTTGGTTATATGTCAGTGTGTATCAAGGTTCATTTTGCACAATTTATATTTTAAAATTAATGTTAACAACTTTTTCTCACAAATATAAGACATTAGCCCATATACATAAAACTTAGTGTTTCCTTTATCCTACCATCAAAAAATATCAATAATTGCAATGTTAAAATGCCCTTGGAGATAAATGTTCTCATTAGCATATTATTGTTTGATTCATAAATCTGTATGATGCTGTTAATTTACCCTTACCAGCATCATAATTGCCATGTTCCTCAGACTAGACGGAGAATAAGATGTGTTTTATCAGTCTAATTTCCTAGCATAATTTCTGTGTTTTAGAACATGTATTTAAGCCAATATAATGAAAAAATATATATGTTTATTAATCCAATAATTACATCATTTTAATTATTTAGTTATTTGTAACGCATACATTAAATACGTTAACTTCTACGAACAAAATAGGCTACTTACTGGTTGGAAAACATGTAATGCTATTATAGGTTCATTGCTCTGTGGAGAACATTGCAGGTTTCTGTGTGCTTGTGTGGGCTATACATCAAGAGGAGGGAAATATCTTATGAACTTGCTGACGCTTCAGTGCCTTCTACTTTCTTGCGCACTGGAAAGGAAATGTGTTCTAACAGGATCCTTTTTCTCAAACAAAAGTAAAAATCTTGTACTGTGACAAAAACTGTGACAAAAATGGCATTTCTGGTGGTTACAGTTCTTTTTCATATATGCTACATCAAAATGTCATCAAAGTGTACACTGACCCTTGCCTAACCTCTCACTCGCGTCCAGCACCTTTTTAGTAACCAGCGGTGTATGCCGCTGACGTTTTATGTAGGGGGGCACAGCTCATTTGCATACGTCTGACAATTAGTTAGTTACAATCTCCTGATAACAATCTGTAATGGTAAATCACACACAAAACCATTACTGGCCAGTAAAATAACCAGGTTGTAGTTTTATAAATCGCGTGCTAAATACCAGCCAGTCATTATTTTTATGGCCTGAAATTTTACATTCTTCAGCTCGACAAAAATAATTCAGGACTGGCTTTCCTACAGCTAGGCAAAGTGTCTCTAGATAAAGGAAACAATTACATAATTGCATCTGATTCTGAAGTTCAGAAGGGTTACAGTATAAGGCACCAAACAGCCCACCTATCACTCCTCTAGTAATGGACTAACTAATGGTTATTCATTAACAAGTCGTTTCACATTAGCAGGCACACTCAATAATTGAATAACTGTAACCTAAATAAGGGATGTTATAATTTTTGCCAAGGAATTAATCCATCAGCACCCACAGGTATGTATATTGCATTTTAACTATGTCTTAAAGTCATCCCCCAGTTGTGAAGAGACTTTATGGATGGGGTTTCCTTGGCAGTTACTTGGGGTATCAGAATCTAGATCATGAAGACCTAGTTTTGAATGTGTTCGTCCCCTTGATTGGTTTGGCTAATAAACGGACCATTATGCTCATGGATGGGTGGATGCAGACAGGTCAGAGCAACAGGAGCTAAGACGCTTTGAAAATTGTGCACTGTTGAAAGAAAATCAGTTTAAGTGGTGAAATGTGACTGGTGTTGCATTGAACAGTTGGAGATTTCCAACTGGCCCCCTGCTGTTAAAGGAGGAGATGAAGCTTATTTGTGGAACAATTTAATACAATGGATTAGAAAGAAATGATTAAGTGCTCTCTTGTACAATTAAATAAAGGTGCAATGTGCTCCCAAAACCCATGGTTGCATAACCATGATTTATGTCCACCTTTGTTACCATCAGATGCATAGACTTGATTTATAGTGAACTTGAAAATGTGTTTAAATTCCTAATGAAGATACCAGTATGTCAGAATCTAGACAAATATTTAAGTCAAACACTGATTAATGTATACATTTAATAAATAGGATTTTAAAAAAGTAATTAAATCAGTTTAGGAATTTTATAAAACTTGTGTTTTAATGGTATCACTACGATAATATCCATATAGCAACTGCTAATGTGATGCATGCTGCTTTATGGCTTTAACTATTTATTTTTCTGTACAAATAGATTATATGAAATTCTATAGCCGCACAAGGATGAAAAACTAAACATTCAACTCCTGTTTAATTAAGCCATATATAAGCTTGAGCTTGTTTTCTACTTGTTTTAAAGTCCTTCCCCCCTAACCTTGAATTGCATGCAGTATTGGCAGCCTTTTAAAGCAATTAAATGTCACAATAACATTCATTACCACTTTGTCCTCCAGCTCATTAAGCTCCCCCAACCTGTTGTACAATACCACTGTTCAGTTTTCCCATGCCCTGATACCTTTTCTCAAGTCCTAATCTTTTCATTCGCTCTGTCTCATTTCCCTATGTCTTGGATCTACTCTCCAAGTATGGGTCTTCTTCTTACAAATCATTTTTCAAGGCCTTGATTCCCTCCCACCTACAGTGCATAATACACCTTGTTTCCTTTCCATACTCATAGCACTGCCAATGTGATTAACAAAAACAAAGGCTGTCAAGATGCACTCTGAAGAGGACCATAATGAGGATTGGATTATTTCAGAGATCGTGAGATCATCCAAAAGGCTTGGCTGCTTCACTAATGGAGTCTGATACACTTCAAAATGCCCTACTGTGTATAATTATATATATATATATATATATATATATATATATATATATATATATATATATATATATATATATATATATATACACACACACACACACACACACACACACACACACACAGTGCTGTGAAAAAGTATTTGGCCCCTGTCTGATTTTCTGCAGTTTTGCATATTTTTGACACTGAAAGTTATCAGATCTTCAACCAAAATCTAATATTAGATAAAAGGGACCCTGAGTGAACAAATAACATAACATTTTCATACTTATTTCATTTATTTTTTAAAGAAAATTATGCAACACCCCATGCCCTGTGTGAAAAAGTAATCGCCCCCTTAGACTCAATAACTGGTTCCACTACCTTTAGCAGCAATAACTGCAACCAAACACTTCCTGTAGTTGTTGATCAGTCTCTCTCAGCGCCGTAGAAGAATTTTGGCCCAATCCTTCATGCAGAACTGCTTCAACTCAGTGACATTTGTGGGTTTCCAAGCATAAACTGTTTGTTTCAGGTCTTGCCACAACATCCCAATGGGGTTTAGGTGTGGACTTTGACTAGGCCATTCCAAAACTTTAAATTTCTTGTTCTTCAACCATTCTGATGTAGACTTGCTTGTGTGTTTGGGATCAAAAAACCCTGGATGTTGTTCTAGGGTTCTTTGTGACTTCCTGGACGATTTTACGCCTTGCTCTTAGAGAGATTTTAGCAGGACAGCCACTCCTGGGAAGATTCACTACTGTCCCAAATTTTCTCCATTTTGAATATATGGCTTTGACTGTGGTTTGGTGGAATATGTTTTTGTTAGTTGTCGGACACCCTTGCATCCAAGTCATGCCAGATTAAGTTAATGATCGAACCAGACTTTACTTATCAATCCGATTGCGGTGTCAGGGAACAGTACCTCAGTTTCCCTCAGATGTTTAAAATCCAGGCCAATAATTTGGTGGGTCGTGTCTGGCCTTGTTGTTACCTGCTTTTCTAAGAGTTTTCTTGGCTGACAGGAATACATTATTGCTGGGTTTAAACTCACTGTCAGCAGAGATGTTAAAACTTCTACTGTTGTAATATGTATTTATTCCAGCTCAATGTTATAAAACTGGAGACTGAATACTGGTCCTCAGTTGAACTTCTTGCATTTGCATAACATTCCCTTAATGTTGTTAAGATTTTTTGGACTTATTTCCATAAAATGAATGTCCATATATATATATATATATATATATATATATATATATATATATATATATATATATATATATATATATATATATTACATTAACCAGCCCATGCTGTAGTTTTTTGTGTGTGTGTGTTTTTTTTTTCAATCTTTGTTTTCTTCTATTTCATTTAGCTGTTCCTCATCTACTGTTATGTGTCTACTCTTGCTGGTGCACTTATTTATTATTTACTTTTTTGAGATGGACTGTTGTCTTCACTCAGAAAGTTGGTGTTGTACCAGTTATGTGGAGTATATTAAAGAAAATAGGTGGAATGCCACAAATTTTTGGCTGTGGTTTTGTAACTAGTAACAAATAAAATGGCAGTTTGTCATGGAATTTAAAATATAGTGGTATATAATGATTTATTCAGTGTGAAGTGGCAAGCCATACTATACGCTATATATGCGCACGGTCATGTGATGTGTTTAACCAATCAGAGGTTGCTATTTTAGATATATATATATATATATATATATATATATATATATATATATATAGATATATATTATAATAATATATAGATAGGCTTATATCCTCTTTCCGAATGGTCGATGTTAGAGTGGTATTTAATGACAGATTATATTGGTAGTTCAGACTCCATCGTCCACAATATATAAATTCCATACAGTACTTGTGTGTAGTTTTGTGATCTGCAGGATAACGTACCTGATGTCAATAATTCTACTTTTGTTGTGCTCATTGCTGTTATTTCTAATAATGCATAGATATACAAATATTGTGTTACAGTCTAACAGGAACTTATTTATGTCAGTCTTTTACAGTGGTGCATTGTCTATGGTCCTGAACATTTACTGTGTAACAAGTTTAATTGTATATTGCTGCCAGTACACAGTAGCAGGTCACTAGATGTCATATTTTACGACTGGTGGAATGTCTCTACTTTTCTTAAACTTCTATGTGCACAGGTGTTAAACAAATCTTTGCACCCACAATCCCGGCTTTTATATTGCTTCCAATGACAGGAGACTGATCAGTAGTTTTTCCAGTCATTCTGGTGTCTTTTACAAATTAAAATGCATTCTATGTACAGGAAGGGTGTCTCAAGGGATGTCAATTGTATTTGTCATTGGTGCACAGAGGTAAGCATAGATTCTGGATGACAAGTGTGTCGTTCAAATTGATCCCAAACAAGCTCAATTAGATTAAGATCAAGGAAATCTGGTGACCTTGAAAATAGTCATCTCCATTACGTTATGAATGTAACATTGTTGGGCAGACTTGATTTTCAGTGATGCTTAAATAAACAACAACATTGATCCTGCCTTCCAAAGTAATCTGGGGATGTAGGGTACGCCAGGAGAACATGCACCACACCAGGACGATGGCAAATCCAATCGAGTGGTCATGTCCAGGCTGTGTATGTCTGGCTCTGTTAAGACAAATAAATAAAAATAAATCAAGTTTATGACTCTCTCATGCAAAAAAGTTACACTAAGATGATGTTTCTTTGCAAACAAGGCTCAAGAATAATTCAGTGATTTGTTTTTCTGTGTATAGTGGTAAGGGATCAAAGGTTATGAAAATCACTGTTTAGAGGTGAACAAAGACGCAGCTGTTTTTGGTTAAATGGACCATTATCACACAAAGGCCTACATAAATCCTGCTAATATTGTCCAAATACCGTTTAAATTGTCCGTGTTTTTTATGTTCATAGATTTCAGATCTTAAAAACTAAATGCATGGTGACCAACTTCGACATTAATCTTGTTCTCTTTCTCATAGCCACTTATGAATTAATTGATGAAATCAATGTTCAATGACTATCACAAGAGTTTTTCTGCAAAAGCTGCTGCTGTCCTGGGAACAGAGAACATTGTTGTCAACTGGACAAAGCCAGGATTTTGGGGGGATTGAGAGCCTACGCTGCAGGGTTTGTGCATCAACTAGTCATTCTACCCACCTTTGTCCGAAAGCCTCCACCGCCGTAACTGCCATTTCCAAGGACCTCTTCCAACTTCAATTTCTGCCTGCCCTATCCATGCTTCAGCCCCTCCAGACACCTCCTCTTCCACCGACAGGCTTGGTCATCCTATCAGATTCACAGTGGGACGTCAAATTTGTAATAATTTCAGCGACTCCATTTGCAATAACAATACCTGCGGTTTCTTCACACTTGTTCTTTTTGCAGTGACGCACAGTTGAAGTCTATGTGCCCTTCAAAGCGCGGAAAATGACATACAGCCCTGACTCTGTCTTCTCCTGTGAATGTCCCTGCCTTAACCAAAGCACTCAGCCTCACCCTGATCAACATTTCATTAAAGTATGTTTGTGTTTGAAAAACACCGCCCAGGTGCTCAGTTTTATTTGTTTCTTTGCAATAATTTCTTGTTTTTTTGTTTTCTTCTCTTTTAGATTTCTTTCATGGTTTTTATCCCGGACATTCTCGGTCTTGGACCAGAACCTCCGCAAGCTCAACACTTCTTAGAGGGGCAGATCTGAGAGAACAACAAAGCATTCATTTATAGGCCCAGCAACCCCCCCCCCTCCCCCTCTAAGGGCAGCTCTTCTAGTAACATTCTATAAAAGAGGTCAATGTAAAGCACCTGACTATTCTGAGCTTCTGTTACTACAGCTGAGGTATGACATACAAGAGGGTAAAATCACACATCTGCATATACTTCCACTGTAGCAACATGCCCATAAACATTAACCCTTTAACTATCACTTATGAAAGTGGGCAGCTGAGAAACAAAATAACTGTATTAACTTGTTGATAATTCACAGAACAAAACTTGGTGAGAAATACATTTTTTTTGCCAAATAAAACAATTAAACCCTGTCGTAATTTTCTCAACCACCTGGCTGAGCAAACAGACAAAGGATTAAAAGTACTCAGCAAGAACAGTGAATGTTTTCTATTGCTGTTCTGCTGCTGGTGAAGCATAACAGGATCTCTACGAAGTTGTATTTAAAATTGTCTGTACTGCGAATGTTCTTCATCTAAACTGTAGTAATATCTGCAGGAATATATGTTATGTACTGACGTATATTCCTACCCAGACGACTTGCCTTAAAATGGCACTTGTGCTGACTTAAAAAAAAAAATCGATTAACAGCCAGATTGACTTAATGAGCCTTTCTTTTTACTCCAGCAAACAATGTGTTGCACACTTAAAATATTTGTGCAACGGGAGGGGGCAAGTATTTTTAAGAAGGACAAGTAGATGAAAAGATTTAAAACAGAGAAACTGTCTTTGACAACTTTTTGTTTTTTTTTTTGGTTTTTTTTTTATTGGCCAAGCAGTAAAATGATAAGCACAGTCATATCTTGTTCACAATTTACAATTTAAAAATTATTTGAGACCCAATAGAAATCTTAACAGGGATCAATAAAAAAAAATAAAACACTGTGTTATTGTAAAAATAAAAACAGATTTATAATTAACGCTATCGTTGCAAACATAAGAAATAACAATACCAAGCTGCTCTTAAAAGATAGAGCACCACCTTCCTTTTAAAACTAAATTAGGAAAGCTGTGGGCTGGCAGAGAATCACAAGTATGACTCACCGAGGAAATATGTAAACCATTGTTGAGTGTGTTTTCTGCGAATTGTTCCATACTGCTTCTGGTAAATATACTGACCATGAATATACAAATGGAGAGCCATATTTAGTTAACTTATAAACACAAGCAAATGCAGAATATTTTTATTGCTCAATTACTACATCAATGATGAGTCAAAATAATTATTGCATGATTGTATTTTTTATAAACGCTATATACCAGCTCCAGCATATTTTTACAGCAATTTTGATGATCTAAACCAGAGCTGTCCAATGAATGGCTCTTGAGCCATGGAACTAATTGAGCTCCATAATATGTGTCACCCAGTTGAGTGTGTTAATGGGTCTGTGATGGGTTAAAAAGGAGTCCAGTCTGTAATTCGACCTCCTGACATTTGGGGGCGTGGAGCCAGCTGAGGGTTTCCCTTACCAGAATCCACTGGACAGTGCGTATGTCTCCACTATTATTCAACCAGTATTAGGAACACCTGTCCTCTAGAGCAGTGGTTTTCAAACTTTTTGGACCGCGTCCCCTCTTGTCTGTCGTATTTGATGCCCCTCCCCTCCACACACATGTACATATATCGGTGTAGGGCCAAAAAGTGGTACATCGTCAAAATGTGGTACACATACCAAAATGTGAACCATGTGAGGTCAGAAAATGGTACACTATTAAAAAAGTGGTACATTTGTATTTCAAGCTTTTTAATGCATGTGCCATTTTAGGTACCAGTTATCTTTTCTGTTTTTCAATATTTACACTGATAGTGGTATAGCCTACAGTACAATGTGAAGTAAGAAAGTACTGAATAGGCTACTGGTGCATGCTTGCTTTAAATATATACATTTCAGAACCATTAGTTGTGTCCATAAGTTGCTACAGAACCCTATAGGGTCCAAGCTATTTTTGGCTGTTTTATACTGTTAGATCTCTTCAACGGTAAAGGCTACAGGTACATACATGAAATGAATATTTGTAATATTTATTTTAGCAAGGCCAGCTCAAATCTGACAGTGTACAATGAAACTTCAACACGTGGGGAACATGGAAAAAACAATTGAACAAAATAAAACAGGAATTATGGCCATATATACTAAAGGGACCAAAAGCAACCAAAAAGAACTGAACAATTGAATTGCAAAAGAAAAAATAAAGAAAAAAAAGCAATCAAATGATGTGTCCTAGGGACCCTGATCATGCGGCACAAGATGAAGCTATTCACTGTGGCCTGAATGGCCAGCACGGTGTCAACCATGGCAAACTAACCGTAACTTGTCTCGTGCATCTGTTCCGCAAACATGAAAAACAAATATATACAGGTATGCATCGGAAAATAGGTCATTGTGCCGTCGACATTGCCATCTCTTATTTTGTAAAGATTTTGTGTGAAAATGTTTGTTTACTGCACCAAGGTAGGTCTGTCTTAATGAGATGAAGTGCCATTCGTTTTTCATCAGGGAAGTCTAGTGGGTTTACTTCCTGACTCCCCTCACATGAGATTATGTTATAAACATGACTAAGGTGAGTCATCGTAATTTGACACCAAATTAAATTACCCTCCTTCTTGACCTTTTGAGGATCCTTCACTTTATGAAGCCTAATCAACATGTTGACCTCCTGCTGAAATTCACTGCAGTCCAAAAAACCAAAACACTACGAAAACACCTATACAGTATTACACACATTGATAATATATACACCATAAAGCCAAAGACCATATCAGTTGTGAGAATTATTTTAATTGTTCAAGAGTATAGTGCTAATAAAAATATACAGAATATTAAAATGTTTGCACAACTATAGTATACTGTACTGCATCCCTATGATAAAAACATCTGTATGCAAGAAATAGGCTTAGTCTCCTCATCAGAATAAAAACAGCATGCCACAAATACATAACAGGTAATAACCAGCACTTTTTTGTGTACTGCTTGTTTTTCTTCCTCTAATAAAGAACATTTATTCGCATGAATTTGACATTGTAGTGATTACTGTTGCCACGTCAGTTTTCAGTGTGGATTCTTCCATACATCAACTAATAACAACTATTTAAAATAAAAAATAAACACAAAAATAGTAATATTTTCTTGGCAGATCTTTAGATTGTTTTTTTTCCCCTTGGATCTGGCTTTTGTTTAAACAACGTTCAGTTCAATACTCTGAGAGTGCATTACAATTGTAAAATACAGTTATTTTTCAGTATAATACAGAAACAATAAAGAACACCTTTGTTGATAACATCCAAGACATGCAGGGGTGGAACAGTCAAGAAAAATGGCGATCAAGGCATTTAGTAACTAGCTAGCACAAGGCTATAAGCTAAAATGGCAAAAACATACCTTTAAAGCATATTGCACTTAAAATACACACCTCTTATGACACTAATTTAAAAAGCTATATTAACATCTTTTAAAATTTGATCACCAGCCATACAAGGCTCTAATTAAGGGCACATTGATTCGGAAGTGCCGTGTTTAATGACTGCACAAATCACTATGAAGTGTTGAAGGTTCTGAGATAGATATTAATGCTGTTTATCTCTTGTTGCAAAAACGTTTTAAAAACGGGGTCAAGAACAGCGTTGCATGTTGATCCGGTAATAGCTTATTATATATATATATATATATTTTATTATATATATATATATATATATATATATATATATATATATATATACTGATGCACAATGAAAACGCAACAGTTTTACATCAATAGCTCATAATGTTATTTACATTTTAAAAATAGTGAGCAGACAGGTTTGTTGATTGTCTGAATAGTACTGTTCCTCAGAATAACAAAATACTGAACTCAAGTGAAGTGATTTCATAAAAACGCCAGGTGCGCAATGTTTGGTTTTTGAGTTGAATTAAAATTGCCAAAATGAGTTGATTAAGAATCTGTATAAATAGCCATTCGAAAAGTCATGATTTTAATTAATGCAAGAACAGTGAAAGATACGACCATGCCTCTCTTGATTAATGAAGATCGTCTGGTTGCTATCTGCATGATTGAAGGCGGCCTGTCTGTGACAGATGTTGCCCGGAGAATGAGATGTTCTGATTCGACAAAATCAGCAGACTAGTCCAGAGAAACCAGGAAACCGGCTCTGTGAGGGATAGGCCATGTCCTGGAAGGCAGCCCAGGACCATGCTGACTGTTGCGTTGTTCAAGCCAACCGGTAGGGTGGTAGAAGTGATGGTGTGGGGAGGAATCTTCTTTAACACAAGAACGCCTTTGGTGGAGATTGAGGGCAACCTTACTGCACTGTAAAGTGCACTAAATTTACCAAGAAGAATAGTCCAGTAGTTGGGCTGCAGTGGTAACTGGCTGCAGGGGGCCCATAAAATGTTCTAATGGTCACAGTACCCTCCAGGTGAGTACCAGTATTGCAGGTTAGTTGTAATCCCTTTGGAACGGGTTCAGTAACTGTTTCCTTTGCAGTTTTGAACCAGAAACTCAGTTGGTTGCTAAGTATATTATCCTACAGAATAAAAGACAGGTGCCTGTAGAATTCAATAAGTATGCTGGTATGCTTGGGTTCCAACGTTTTCAAAACTTAGTCTCTCATTAAGTACTGATCTCCTTGTTCTGTCTTCCAGGGTACAAAAGCGCCCTCTGCTGCTAGCCTGAATTTAAGTGCAGCCAGACCCACTGCGTAGCTTACTGGCCCAAAATCCACGTTCAACTAAATCAACACAACCAATAAAAATAAACTTAAAGCCTCCTGTGTTGTGTAGTTATTATTCTTGGCCTCAGTGTCCCCTTTTTTAAAACAAGTCCACAGTCCATGGGGTACTTAAAACCTGAGCTCCATAGTGCCCAGTTTTTCTGTCAGCCTGTATTTTTACAATACACTTTCCTCTAGTTTGCACAGTTCTTGCTTCTAATAAGCACAATAGCCCAAACAAATACAACAAGACGGTATTACTTCTGATACCGTGTGCTGTTCTTTAACGTGGATGCAAAATAATGTTGATTTAAAACAATGTATGTTTATTTCTGCTTGTTAACTTGGTGCGCATTGGTTATTTACACCGGTAAGTATTTTCTACAACGGTCCATTCTCATCTACAGCTCTGCATGTCCCACATTCAGCTGCACTACAGCTCTTCTCTTATTTTTGTATACACACTATAAAACACTTTTCCCAGCCGATGTTAGAAAAGGTTTTACTCACAGTTCTGTAGTTTGAACCGTAGTGTCTTCATGAGCTGTGCTGTATTTTTAACCCAGTGTACTTTTGCTTTCTGCACCGAAGCAAATCCATGCCATTCCTATGCTTGTTACGTTTTGAATCCAGACTTTTTAAACTTGCAATTTTACTCTGCATATTTCTTTGTCTTTGTGACGGAGAGCGAATGAATCCGAATCAAAATCTCCCTCTCGACCAGTGAGGGCACTGTACAACAGGAGCTGCGGGCTTCCTACTGAATGGTTGGGCAGTTCATCCCGGGGACAGTCGGGAGCCGGCCATTCAGGAAGAGGGCGGCGTTACGGTACCTGGAGTCATCGCCCTAGTACGGTGAGCGAAGTTTCAGTCATGAATTGGAGGAGACGTGATTGAACTAGCTATCGGAGGGGGCGGGGCTTAGGGTACTTTAGGGGGACGTGACACCGTAATCGGCTCCTTTGTTGGAGCACCTCAACTCACCTATGCACCGGAGCACTACAAACCACTTTGCCACAATTGGTGTCAGAAACGTGAGCCATGGACATGGCTGCGCTAACCACGTTGCTACAGGCACTGGAGCACAGACGGGAGATGGAGGATAGACAGAGGGAGGAGAGATACACGGCGCTGATCGAGAGGGTCTGTCTTGGAAACGCACCCCGAACTCCAGCAGTACCCGTGATGGCGCCTCTCAATACACGGGCGCAAAAGATGACTGCGGAGGATGACCCGGAGGCGTACTTGGTTGCCTTCGAGCGGTTGGCCACCACTGCGTCATGGCCGAAGAAGTACTGGGCCAGCCAACTGGGTCCCTGTCTGATCGAGGAGGCTCAGGCAGCATATCAGGCCATGACCAACGAGGAGGCTAGCCAGTACGACCTGGTCAAACAGGCCATCGTCCGATGCCTCAATATCACGGGGGAGACACATCGGCTGCGGTTTCGGGAGTATCGGAGGCCACGGGAGACCCGCCCCAGGGTGGTCGCGCAAAAACTTTGTGACCACATGGTGCACTGGCTCAACCCGGCAGAAAAAACGGGTCAGCAAATGGGGGAAGCCATCGTCCTGGAGCAGTTCTGCCATGTGGTCGGCGCCGAGATCCAGGGATGGATACGGCGCCACAATCCGACCACCTTGGAGGCCGCCGTCAGACTTGCGGAGGATTATGAGGACTCCCTGGTCTCCGTAAAGACCGGACTACTGACCCCTCTCGTCGCGCCCATCACCCGCGGATCAGTGCCCTCGTCTCTCCAGTTGGGAACCAGACCTCCCAGATTACCAGCCTCAATGGGCCGGCCCACCTCCCTACCATGGAGACAGCGGTTGGCCCCCAGCTGGGGTAGATTTACTGCCCCCGACCCGCTGCAGTATCAGCAGCGGGACAGACAGCTAACCCCAGTGCCTTCTTCCCCGATCGTCTGTTTCAGGTGCCATGAGCCTGGACACATCGCCCGCTTGTGCCCCACGGCAATGGAGTGCAACGTGGCGACCTGTTATCTGGCATCTGAGGCAGGTAAGGTACGGGGAAAGGGTCGGGAGGGGCCTTGTATTATTGATGTAGTGGTTGGTAATGTGAGTACCCATGCTTTAGTGGACTCAGGGTGTGCACAGACCTTAATTCAAACGTCTCTCTTAGGCGGTATGTCCTGGCAGCCACAAGGCAAGGTGGCGATCTCCTGTATCCATGGAGACACGGCGACATATCCCACCCTAAAAGCATACGTGTCGATAGGTTCGACACAACGCCACCTCATAGTGGCCACTGTATCGACAATTGCTCCAAAAGGCAGTCCCGACCACACACGTAACCGTGGCAGACAGAGCAGGGGAAACGATTGGTGATATTTTTCCCCTGCAAGCCGACCTGTTTAATTCTCTTTTTCGTCCTAGGAAAACAAAGAAAGAGAGACGGATCGAAAAATGGGAAGGTGCATCTCTGAAACGAGGCTGGGGACTGGTGGGAGAGAGCGCAGATGGTATCAAACGCCACTCAAAGGGAGTCGGTACGCAGTGTGACCGAGGGGGCGAGGTTACTGGGCCATCCAGGGCAGATGCTACTCCAGCCCCTCTCAATGTACCGGACATGTGGGGCTCAAGCACGGACCTAGTGTGGGACCAGAAAAACGACCCCACACTGGTGCACGCTTGGGAACAGGTCCGGTCTATTGAAGGTAAGGACGTTGAAGGCGCTGGGGCGCTGGTATATCCGCACTTCATTATCAAGGGGCAATTACTGTATAGGGTAAACCCTGCCACGGGCACAGGACAGCCTGTAACGCAATTGATGGTTCCCCCGTCGTGTCGGCCTGAGGTCATGAGGCTGGCGCATGACATCCCCTTTGCAGGACACTTGGGAGCCGACAAGACGAGGGAACGCATATTGGCTCGATTTTATTGGGTAGGACTTCATAATGAAGTGTTGAAATATGTAGCCACATGCCCAGACTGCCAGCGAATAGCGTCGGGTCGAGTGCGCCCCGCTCCTTTGGTCCCACTGCCAATTATTTCCACTCCCTTTGAGCGCATTGCAATGGACATAGTTGGCCCTTTGCTACCTTCTGACTCTGGGTATACGCATATATTAGTAGTGGTGGATTATGCAACGCGATACCCAGAGGCAGTTCCATTGAGGTCCACTAGTGCCGCTGCAATAGCCAAAGAACTAGTACAGATTATGTCGAGAGTAGGGATCCCCAAAGAAATACTGACAGAACATGGGACTAACTTTCTGTCTCAAACGCTACAGCAAGTGTATAAAATATTAAAATACGTCCCATCAGGACGTCCGTTTATCATCCACAATCGGACGGTTTGGTGGAACGTTTTAATCAAACATTAAAACAGATGCTGAGACGATTTGTGAATCAAGAGCAAAAACATTGGGCATCGCTTCTCCCCTACCTCCTTTTTGCAGTGAGAGAGGTGCCGCAGAGTTCAACAGGGTTCTCCCCCTTTGAGCTCCTGTACGGCCGACAACCTCGAGGTATCCTCGATCTGTTGAGAGAGGGGTGGGAGGAGCACAAAGGCTCATCCAAAAATGTAGTGCAGCATGTGCTCCTTGATCGCCTGGATTTGGTCAGTCGTTTGGCCCAGGAGAATCTAAAATCGGCACAGCACCGACAACAGCAGCATTACAACAAAAATGCACGGATTTGACCTTTCGGCCAGGAGACAAGGTAATGCTGCTTCTTCCCACGTCAGAATCGAAGCTATATGCTAAATGGCAGGGGCCATATGAGGTGATTCGGGCTATAGGGAAAGTTAATTATGAAATTCGGCAGCCCGATCGCCGTAATGAACGGGAAATTTACCATGTCAATTTATTAAAGCCCTGGCAGGCAAGGGATGTCTTATTTATAGCCCCAGGTGAGGTAGAGGATGATTTTGGACCCTGTATAGAGGCTCCTAGCATACAGAGCATTCCGATGGGGGAACAGTTACTCCCAGATCAGCAAAGAGATCTGCGTAGGTTAATTGAGGAGTTCAGGGATGTTTTTTCTGATGTGCCCGGCAGAACTAATCTCGTTGAATATGACATTATCTCTCCCCAGGTGTCACGGTTCGAGAGAGACCTTACCGGATCCCAGAAAGTCGACGAAGTGGCGTTCGCAAAGAGGTGCAGGCGATGCTCAATCTTGGGGTGATTGAGCCTTCCAAGAGCGAATGGTGCAGTCCGATTGTGATAGTCGCCAAAAAGGACGGCACCAACCGCTTCTGCGTTGATTTCCGCAAGGTGAACGCTATTGCCAAGTTCGATGCATATCCCATGCCTCGGGTCGACGAGCTTCTAGACAGACTGGGAACGGCGAGGTTCATCTCGACTTTGGACCTGATGAAGGGATACTGGCAGATCCCATTAACCCGCAGATCACGTGAGAAAACGACATTTTCTACCCCTGATGGTTTGTTTCATTTCACAACCATGCCGTTTGGGCTACATGGTGCACCCGCTGCCTTTCAGAGACTAATGGACCAGGTTTTATGCCCACATCATGAATATGCAGCAGCGTATATTGATGATGTGGTGATTTACAGCTCCACCTGGCGGGAGCATTTGGCTAGGGTCGCAGCCGTCTTGCAGTCTCTGAGGGTAGCCCGGCTGACAGCTAACTTGGGTAAATGTGCCTTTGCCAAAGAAGAAACACAATATTTGGGATTTATTATGGGACATGGGCAGGTGAAACCAGTCGCCACCAAAGTCCAGGCTTTGATGGACGCGGCAATCCCGAAAACCAAGTCCCAGGTGAGGCCTCTCTTGGGGTTGGCCGGTTATTACCGTCGATTCATCCCCATGTACGCCACAGTGGTAAACCCTCTAGTGAACCTCACTAAAAAGAGCGCACCAAATTTAATTAAATGGACAGGGGAATGTCAGGGGGCCTTTGATACCATTAAGCGACGACTCTGCCGAGCCCCCGCCCTGATCACACCAGATTTTGATAAGGAATTCCTCCTCCACACCGACGCTTCTGATGTTGGTCTGGGGGCGGTCTTGTCCCAGCAGGTCGACGGAGTAGAACACCCCATCCTCTACATAAGCAAGAAAATGCTCCCTCGGGAGCGCAACTACTCCGTCATAGAAAAGGAATGTCTGGCCATTAAATGGGCCACTCAGACCTTACGCTATTACCTCTTGGGTCATTCATTCAATCTCGTCACTGACCACGCCCCACTCAGATGGTTAAGCACGATGAAGCATAGCAACGACCGGATAACTCGGTGGTATTTGGCGCTGCAACCCTTCATGTATTTCATGACACACCGTGCAGGGAAAGATCATCAAAATGCAGATTACTTTTCCCGGGAGGGGGGTGTAATGGGAAAGGTAGATTCAGCCGAGTGTTCCTTCGGCTCCACTCTGAGCGGTGGGATATGTGACGGAGAGTGAATGAATCCGAATCAAAAATCTCCCTCTCGACCAGTGAGGGCACTGTACAACAGGAAGCTGCTGGGCTTCGTACTGAATGGTTGGGCAGTTCAAAAGCTGTCCATCCTTTTCACATCCTCGCTGAGAACTAAGGCAAAAATCGGCGATAATAGCCCGCCAAACCTAGGAAAACCCTGATAGCTGAGGTTTTATCACTCTCCCACCTACTAGGTATCCCAGATACTACGTCAGCCTACGCCAGGCACACATAACACTTCTCTGGATTTGCTGTGAGTCCTACCTCTCTGAGTGCCAGTAATACCTTACTAACCCTGGGTAAATGCTCCTCCCATCCCTCAGAGAAAATCAGAATGTCATCAATATAAGATTACGCATAATCACTGTGGTGTCTTAGCACTCTATCCATGAGACCTTGAAATGACGCCAGGGGCTCTGTGCAGTCCAAAGGGCATCAATTTATATTGGAAGAGCCCTCGTGGAGTTGAAAAGGCTGTTTTTTCTTTCGAGCTTAGAGTAAGAGGTATTTGTCTGATCTAGAGCGGTTAAGAACTTCACCTTCCCTATTCGTTCAATCAACTTGTCTACCTTAGGAATCGGGTACGAGTCAAATTTGGGTTACTAAATTAAGCTGACAAAAATCACTGCAAAGCCTCCAGCTCCCGTTTGGTTTGGCTACCATAATAATGGGACTGTTCCAGGAGCTGGTCGACTCCTCAATAACATCAAGTTTTAATTGTTTCCAACTCGTAGATGACATCTACCTTCTTTGCCTCGGGCAGACAATATGGTCGTACTCTTACCCGTACACCTGGTGGAGTCATAATGTCATGCTGAATAATATTAGTGCTACCTGGAAGATTAGAAAAAAAAAACATTCTGGTTATTAGACACTAACTGCTCGACTTAGTCTCTCTGCTGTTTATCCAACTCTGTGACTACATTTACAGTTTTAATCCCTCCAGCTTTAGGTTTCTCTGCCTGCATAAAGGAAGAGACAGCTGGGCTAGTTTCGGTGATATTTTCACGGTCTATCCGCAGTTTCAATAAGTTAATGTGGTATATTTGAATTTCCTTACACCGGCCCAGCTGGTGGACCTTCTAGTTCACTGGTCCAGCCGCCTCAAGTATCTTATATGGACCCTGTCATTGAGTAAATAGCTTACTGGTCAGAGTTGGAACTAAAACCATGACATGGTCTCCTGGGTTAAACAAACGGGTTCTAGCTGTTTAGTTATAACGATAAGCCTGCCAGGTTTAAGTTTTTTCTAGGCTCTCCCTCACTGTATGGAGTAACCCTCTCAATCCTGTCCTGCATCTTTACTATATATTCAACTACATTCCTACCTCGGGAAGGCTGGCTCTCCCAAGTCTCCTTGGAGATATCCAGAATTCCTCTGAGCTGGTGTCCATATAAGATTTCAAAGGGGGAGAACCCTGTGGAAGTCTGCGGAACCTCACGCACTGCAAACATTAAATAAGGTAAAAGTAGATCCCAATCCTTTCCATCCTCTCTGAGCATGACCTTGAGCATCTTATTAAACCGTTCCACTAAACCATCGGTCTTTAGATGGTAAACTGATGTTCTAATAGGTTTAATGTGAAGAGTGGTGCACATATCCAGCATTAACCTATTAACAAAGAGTGTTCCTTGGTCAGTAAGTATTTCTTTTGGGATCCCTACCATAGACAAAACCTGAACTAATTCCTTAACTATAGTTTTTGAAGCTGTATTTCAAAGGAGGATCACTTCGGGATAACAAGTAGCATAATCTAAAATAACTAACACATATTCATGTTCATGTGCTAGTCTGGAAAGGAGGTCTACTAGATCCATAGTAATACATTCAATTGGAACGTCAAGAATGGGCATAAGTTTTAGTGGTATTCTTCACTGCAGTAAATTTACTGCACTTTACCATGTGTTGTGCATTCAAACTGCCTGTTTTTACCTATGAAGAGAATAGCTCCCACAGGGATAGATAGGAAGAAGAAGAAAAGTTTAGACAGAGCCCAGGGATAGATAGGGAAAAGAAGAAAAGTTTAGACAGAGCCCAGAGGGGCACATTTTCTTTTGTTCTTTTCAGTTTTGTTTCATTAAAAATTCATTCTTGTTTCGCTCAATAAAACTTGCCAGTTTATTGTACTGCTCTCATCCTGTATGCTCTCTCAAGCTGCCACACCAAACAATTGAACACAAATTATTCACATATGGTGGCAGCGGTGTTATGCAAAACTGAAGCACATTAAAGCTACAGTACCCACCTTTCTAGCATAGCGAGAGCATTACACAACTAAGGAAGTATGGCAGACATGTATGGTTTGGGCGATGGTATCTGCGACTGCAGCCCAACAAGAGCTCACACGGGTGCACAAGAGACCAACAAACAGCATGAAACCCTTCTCACAGAAAAAACTAATGTTTTGCTTTCTTCCACCAGAAACATAAGGGAACACCTGAACACTCTTGGACAAGATTTTTTTTTAAGACACTTGTACCATAGATTTTATTATTCCCATTATACATTTCCATATACCTCCTGCTGATTTTTAATCGCTATGTCAAATTTTGCATTTTTTTTTTTAAATGATATAGTTGATACTGCCTGTATCAGTGTTTGAAGTACAGATAAGGTGTTCAGTTCGGTGTGTGGAAAGCTGGGCAAAACGTTTGTCTACTTGGTTTAGGAATTGATTTGGTAAACTGACGGATACACCACAGTTGAATTTTTTCAGCTCATTGTCAAGCATTGATAGGTGGTTGATTGAATCCAGCATAATACCCCAGTGCATTAAAATGCTCCAATTAAACAGACTTCTGTCAATGCACCTCTGCATCTGCCTTTAACTTCCTGCACAAGTAGGTCTGCCTCCTTTTTGCAGTGTTTAGAGCACAGGGTTTGGGAAGGTTGGTCAGATCACACAGGGATTCCTCACCCTCAACCCCCTTACTATGTGCACACTTCAGTATGATTGTAGCCACATGCTGACATTGGTACACAGAAAGCCCTTTAAACCCCAAGGTATTTGGAAAAGATGGTTGGCTGGAAAACATGTTTTTTTTTCCCCACTATTAAATTGAACATTATATTAAAGTATTAGGAGAACCTCATTTGCATAATTTAGTTTACCAAGTAGTGTACATATTCTTTTTTTTCAATTTGTACACTGTAGAAAAGAACTGGACGACCATTGGTTTGAAGGCCAAACTATTACATTTCCTGTACTGTTACATATCATCACTCAACTCTTCTATTATATATTATAACTCAACTCTTCCCTTTTGGACAATATAGCACTCTGCCTTTAACACACTTTAACTTGTACTTATCTGCTCCCTATTTTACTGTATTTAATCTTGCACTCATATCTAACCCTCATGTAACTATCAACACTGTTATCAGCTCGTGAAGTGCCCCGATATCAAATCGTATTTTATATTTGACCTTATTAGGACTGAAGTCATTGTATTTTGTATCTTGCTCTTAATTGTACTTTAATTCTTGATATGTACTTTTTGTCTACAACTGTAAGTGGCCCTTAGTAAAGGCATCTGCTAAGAAATAAATAACAATAATCATCATATGCTATTATCATATTTCATCCCTAACTTCAAACAATCCTTTTAATGGAAATATTTGTAAGAAACTAAGGCACTGATCCATAAAAGTTAGAAATGTTTTTTAGCAACATATTCAAGTTTATAATGTGTCCCATTTTGTTTAGCAGCTGCAGGTTATCTGTAAAACCATTTTAACACTTTGTTAATTTTGTTTGCAATTAGCTAAATAGAAAAAAAGGAGTAAGTACAGTAGGTGTGAATACAAATTATTTGCAAGTGATTCATAAAATAGAATTGTGGTGCCTGCGCAAGCGACAGTGAGTGGATAAACCAAGGTGGGAACTAACGCCTCTCCATGGGAACCCTTTCAGCACAAATTACCGCCCTCACCTAGTCATGACTGAGAAGTGTTTTTTTTTTTTGTATAATAAATACAACCCTTGATTTTCCTTTAAACCCGTTTGGACTGCTCTGATCTAAACAGTGGCAGATCCTAATACTGCAGCCCTGAAACCTATCAGATTCTATGGTGTTGGTGATGGTAATTGTATTAGAAGTGTGAACAATAAGGTCAATATACTGTATGATCCTTGCTGGAAAACCAGTGGCATCAACCATTAGTTTTTAGATCACTAAAATAGAAGCCATTATTTACTGGATCTAGATTAGAACATCCAACATCTTAATTAAACTAAATTGGAACTATCCGATGAGTGTCATACTAGTGTGCATACAAGTTAATGAACTGATTTGTCAACCTGGATTGAGCAGATCCATTCCATTCACACAGAAAGACTTGTCAACCTGCCTTGTACATCCATGCTTGAGTTATTTACTAAGTCAGCTCCTCAGTCAGCTGGCTATGGCTTTAACTTCTGGGTGAATGCATATTGGCCTTAATCTCATGCCACCATTCTTCTGTCTGCAGTGAGGGAGGGTTCCAGGATGGAACCACAGTTTCGTGTTTTTCATACAAATAGTTGCATCATTTCATATGGTTCAGAGATTACTTAATATGGCCTTGATGGCTGGTGGGAGTCCACATTTGCTTTTATTTATTTGTATAGTGAGATTTGATTATTTTTCTTAAAAATACGTTTAAGTGCAATCCCCTCTATGGTCACCTGAGACTGCTTGCTGCATATTTGGCAGCAAATCATTTTTTTTTTTAAATCTGGTCGTTAAATAGGAGGAAAATTTAAGAATTATATATATATTCGTATATATAATCGTATGTATTATCACTTCAAAAAGAATATCAATTATAGTAGTTTTAAATAACAATAAAATTAAGATTAAACAATTAAGCCATGTTAAAGTTTAAACTTGGACAGCCTTTCAAACCCCTTTTGTTCTTCTGAATGCAAATAAACTTTCTGAAAATAACACAAGCATAACTGGTAGTTCAGAGCTGCCAAGTTCCATGGTTCATATTGTAGCAGACACTCTCCTGGAAGGGGGCTGGCATGCAAATGAGGTACGGAGGATGCTAGGAATGGAAACTGTTTGGGGGGAAAATGTTCATTGTTGTTTTTATTTCACTTTTTTGTTTATCGTTCATAATTGCATTTATTGTCTGGATTGTTGACTGTTGTTTTGTGTTTGCACCTGTTTGAGTGTGTGTCACCCTAGGAGCACTCTGGGTGGGCAGTGAGTGTATGGATGGTACCAGTTGTTTTTAGCTGCCAAGAAAAAATGCATTGTAGCTTCAGGTTGTGTCATAATATCATTATGTTTATGAAATGAACAGGAATGCAATAGACATGGAGGGGGTCCTAAGCCATTCCCTGTGTCTGCTTGGATTCTGGTCAGAACTCCCCCATGGACAAAAAATGCTTTTAAAAAGAGTCGTAAACTAAATACTGGACATGGGGTTTATCTTCGTTACCACTGAATAAATCTTTTGGAGCCAGGGGTGTCTTCCCAAGAGGTTTCTGAATGCTTTGACACCTCGAACAGAGAACAGCCCACCTCATAAATCCAGCTGACAGGGGCCAAACAGCGAACCAATTGAGAACTGGGTCATCTTGGGACGAGAACAGCCAATGGGGAAAACACCCCGCTGGGACTCGGACACAGCCCCAAAAAACAAACTATCCAATCACAGGGTGAGAAGAGGATTAGAAAAGGATGAGTGCAGCCTTCAATCTGGGCTCCCTGACATGCAGAACAAGTTTCTGACAATTTGAAGACCCACAGACTGCAATCGGCTTGAACAGAGATACAGTTTTTGGAAACTCTTATATGGGATAACAACCCCAGTGTTTGCCTTGGTGTGGGAGGCCGCCGCGTAAGATCTAAATCCTGAATGTACTTGGAATCAAATCTCTAACGAAATATATTCAGTTTATTAAGCTAGCAGTGCCTGAGAGAGGCAGTGAAAGTCTGTTAAGTATTCAGCACATAGCGTTTTTATCCTCTTAAGAACTTGAGAATAAGCCGACCTTAAAGTAAAATTAACGTTCTGTTCGAGGTAGAATGTAAGAAAAGTATTATTGCTTTCAATTCATGCTTTGAGTTAATGAACACTATAGTAACTGTTTTATTGTTTGTGATTAATATAAATTGATGTGGGTTTTACAATTTGCAATTATCATTCTGCGTTTAAAGCTAGAATCCAAATTAGCTGTCTTGATATTAGATAATTCTCACAAGGCTGTATGGACGCAAAGAGCGCATTTATCTCACAAGAGTGAGAGTTGCCATGAATGAGTGGTATATGTACGATAGAGACTGCATCTTAAGTATTACACAGTGTGCAGCACAAAAAACAAGCTCAGTGGTTAAAATATAACACACTGTTTCATGTCAATTTTGTACGATACAACAGCGCAATTGAGGTTGCATCTTTGTAAATGCATATTTATTTGATGTTTAATTTTTTTTCCTCAATTGAGGTTGGTAAATTTGGGCTACTTCTTAAATTCAAAGGAATACAGTACTTAGAAAGGTTCATTTAAATGCAAAAAGGGTGGTTATAGAACAACTGCTTGTTACAAACAGATTTTGTTTAAATGATTAAATTGACATTTTTGTACAATTATCTGCCTTTGCACTAAAGCACACCAGTATATCTTAACACTTATTTGTGTGTGTGTGTGAGTTTCACATTGCAGAAATTATATTTTAATATTTTTTAATTATGTGTATTTGTCTTGAGTTAATGGTGTTCCTTTGGGACAAATATATTCTCTTTTTTTTTTTTAAAACTGTAATTGAAATACCTCTGCCACCACTCAAAGGCTGCAGTTTCAGATGTTTTCCAAACTTGTGTTGCTGGACCTAAATGATCGATGGCATTTAAATTTGAGATTAGTTAATTGGCTACAAAATACCTATATGGCATATCTAGTTCATAGAAAGATAAATTGCGATTGTATAAAGTACTTTCTGAGATCTTCTGGTTTTATTTCTAGACCAGGGGGAATTAAGTCAGACCAGGCTGGCTGAAGTTGTAACATGGTAATATGTAGAGTTGTAAAAGTCAGACAGATCATTGTTTTAATGGTTTAACGCTAATCTGGCACCTACAACAGCACAGTGGCATATCTAGGGATTTTCTCTGTGCAATTGGAAACCTCATAATGTGTATATTTGGGGTCAGATTTACTGTGAGGTAAAACAAAAATGTATTCTGGTTTTGTCAGCCACACAACATACCTCTTCCCAGGTCCTTCAAGAGCACACGTGCCATAATGCACTAGCTCTGAGAGTAACTTAAAGTTGAGGCACACTGTATTGTGAACCCCACTAAAGGCACTTCATAAAGTCCCCAAACACCATCACCAGCATTTGATATTTCAGAGTTCAACTTACTGACTAGACTGAATCCTGTGATCCAATTAAATTAATATGGGTTGAGGTAAATAGATAGATAGATAGATAGATAGATAGATAGATAGATAGATAGATAGATAGATAGATAGATAGATAGATAAAATTACATTGCATGATCTGCTGGCAACTTTATTTTTTCTTTTTTGTAAAAACAGTCTTAAGCACTACTTTTAACATACTAAGCCTCTGAACAGTTTATGGCAGGCAACACAAACTGAACCCCTGAACTCAGGTCAAGCACCTTAGCACAGAAAATATTAAAAAGAAAAACTACTTTTGAGTAATAATAAGAACCACTTGCAAACATCATAAAAAAGAAAATCAGCTAGAAAACTCATTGGAACAACTCAGTCTAATTGAATTCAAGGTCTCAAGCATCCTGTTTCTCAGTTTTCACCTTAAAAAAATATGAGTTGAAAAAAAAAAAGACTTGAAAAAATGAACTGAAATGTATCCTCACACAAGTGATTGTGTGGATGTTTTTTGATCATCGGGTCATTTATTTTGCTGTGAGGTCTTTTTGGACATTTCGACATTGATTGTCATACAGGTGGGTACCTTTCTATGCATCTGAATCACTTTTAGAAATATTGGATTTTTGTACTGCGATTATGAAGAGGCTAGTGACAGTACAGTACTGAAACTGGAACTGCTGTGGTATATTAATAGATGTAAGCACTTAGGTTATAAGAGTGAATTAGTCCAAAAATCTATCGTATACTCTTCGATGAGTTTCCACTGTAATCAGGCAGCATTGTGGTGCAGCCTTAAAATGGCTGTGAAAATAGCAGGTAGAGGCAAAAGGAGGCAGTTTAAGCACTCTTATGCATGTTTAATTACAAACAAAAAAACAACAAAACTGTTCATCAAAGAAAGGGTACTACGTCTTTCAACATCTCACAACTCTACAATAGAGCAGTGCTGGCCAATACACCAAACACTGTGATCCGTTTTGCCAGATCTCAGCGGGATGTCCAAAACAAAAGATAGCAATAGTAAAACAAAACAACCACAACAACAAAAAAGTAACAAACGTGCAAAGACATTTTTAATATTAAGCATAGTCAATTATAAAACAGAAACTTACTAGCATTTTTCATCTGAGTCTTGAAACCTGGTGTAGGCAGGGCTCTAAGATGACTTTTTATTAGGCACATGTGCGCTTATGTTAAAAAATGTAGGCACGCACTGAACAATTTAGATTTAAAAACAAAACAATTTTGCTCAAATTTATTGTTGAATATCTACAAATCAATTTTTTCTTCTTCCTTGCAGAATGTACTTTTGCATCAACAAAATTATAACAGACCAACCCCCCCCCCCCCCCCCCCCCCCACCAACTTAACGGATCTACATCTTCCTCAGAATGTTCTCCTTGCCTGTTTATGGTAGCGGGATGGTCTGGCTGGTTGACGTTTCTAGATATATGCCTCTGCACATTGCGTGCCATTTTGAAGCACTGTGTTTAATCTATTTTCACGTTTGCATGCATTTAGTCTTCCTGTTAAATGTAGTCTTGTCTGCCATCAACTCCCTGCATCCTGACGAAACGGGCAAAACATGGATTTATTTATTTATTTATTTTGTCAAACTTAAGCCAGGAAAAAATCTTTTACCACTTTTTGTTGAACTTGTATGTTGTTTTGCTACTTTTAACTGTGAACACGTTGTAACTAACAGCCCTTCACATGAAAATAATTTGTTATTTTCCTCATCTTGTTTTGACAAGTTTTCAAATTGTGGAAACATGTAGCCATTCGCACTGATAGCTCAGTGAAATTGGTGGGGTATGGGGTTTGTAGTTTGTGATTAACAGTGGGCAGTGGACACCAATAAACTACATTCCCAGAGTGCATTACCATTGAGCTATGAGAGTTTGATCTGAGTTTTTTTTTTTTTTAATATACTTTCAATCTTTAGGAATTTCTAGTCATACATGTGAGCCTAACTTAAAATGTACGTTCGGGCAAGCGTTTTTAAATTGTAGTTTATATGCAGAAACTGTTAAGATATTTTCATCTGTGCTACTGGACGGCACAGTGGGCTCTCCCCATCAGCCGTAACAAAAACTGTTGTACTCTTATAGTGCTTGTTCTGATTTGTCCCGAGATCCACCAAAAATCTTTCGCGAGCCACATATTGGCACAAAACTGCAATAGAGCCCAGGCAGAGCAAGTTTATAAACAAGTGTTATGCTTGTTAACACAGGCACTGATGGGACTGAAGCTTCAGCTGCTTCGACCCCACGTGAACCAACTGAAGTAAACTGTATTACGAAGCAAAGGTTCATGTGGTCTATTTGAACCACTAGGTCATGTGACCTATGAACGGAGTTTAGCAGTAGCTGAAAGGATATATATATATATATATATATATATATATATATATATCTATATCTATATCTATATCTATATCTATATCGATATATACAGCTCTGGAAAAAATTAAGAGACCACTGCAAATTTTTCTTAAATCAGCATCTCTACATGTATGGCAGCTATTCCATTCCAGTGTCTGTTGAATTCCAACACAGGCACACCTCATTCTATTGAATGAGGTACTGTTTAGGGGATCACCTGAACCAAATCTTATTTAACAAGGAAAAGTATAAAAACCACTCCTGTGGTCATCACTATCCTCTTGCAATAGGACCAGCTGGATGGCAAAACAGTGCTAGTAGTACCTCAAAAGTAATTGGAATAAAAAAGTAACTATTGACCATGCCCAAGGAGTTGAAAAGGAAAGTTTTGAGTGAGGAAAAGAAGGGTTCAATTCTGGCTTTACTGGCAGAGGGATACAGTGAGCGTCGGGTTGCTTCCATCCTTAAAATTTCAAAGACAGCGGTTCACAAGAACAAGGTCAAGCAGCACACATTGGGGACAACAAAGCTACAGACTGGCAGAGGGCGAAAACGACTCTACACTGACCAGGATGACCGCCAACTCATTCAAATATCACTCAGCAACCATAGGATGACATCAAGTGACCTACAAAAAGAATGGCAAATGGCAGCTGGGGTGAAGTGCACGGCGAGGACGGTTCGAAACAGGCTCCTAGGGGCAGGGCTGAAGTCATGCAAAGCTAGAAAAAAGCCCTTCATCAATGAGAAGCAAAGAAGAGCCAGGCTGAGGTTTGCAAAAGACCATAAGGATTGAACCGTAGAGGACTGGAATGAGGTCATCTTCTCTGATGAGTCCAATTTTCAGCTTTGCCCATCACCTGGTCATCTAATGGTTAGACAGAGACCTGGAGAGGCCTACAAGCCACAGTGTCTCGCACCCACTGTGAAATGTGGTGGAGGATCAGTGATGATCTGGGGGTGCTTCAGCAAGGCTGGAATCAGGCAGATTTGTCTTTGTGAAGGACGCATGAATCAAGCCAAGTACAAGGTTGTCCTGGAATAAAACTTGCTTCCTTCTGCTCTGACAATGTTCCCCAACTCTGAGGATTGGTTTTTCCAGCAGGACAATGCTCCATGCCACACAGCTAGGTCAATCAAGGTGTGGATGGAGGACCACCAGATCAAGACCCTGTCATGGCCAGCCCAATCTCCAGACCTGAACCCCATTGAAAACCTCTGGAATGTGTTCAAGAGGAAGATGGATGGTCACAAGCCATCAAACAAAGCCGAGCTGCTTGAATTTTTGCGCCAGGAGTGGCATAAAGTCACCCAACATCAATATGAAAAACTGGTGGAGAGCATGCCA
This sequence comes from Polyodon spathula, assembly GCF_017654505.1. Lineage (NCBI taxonomy): Eukaryota > Metazoa > Chordata > Actinopteri > Acipenseriformes > Polyodontidae > Polyodon > Polyodon spathula. The sequence continues at coordinate 85,647,947 of NC_054534.1, read as the reverse complement.
AGACGCATGAAAGCTGTGATTGAAAATCAGGGTTATTCCACCAAATATTGATTTCTGAACTCTTCCTAAGTTAAAACATTAGTATTTTGTTGTTTAAAAATGAATATGAACTTATTTTCTTTGCATTATTCGAGGTCTGACAACACTGCATCTTTTTTGTTATTTTGATCAGTTGTCATTTTCTGCAAATAAATGCTCTAAATAACAATATTTTTATTTGGAATTTGGGAGAAATGTTGTCAGTAGTTTATAGAATAAAACAAAAATGTTCATTTTACCCAAACACATACCTATAAATAGTAAAACCAGAGAAACTGATAATTTTGCAGTGGTCTCTTAATTTTTTCCAGAGCTGTATATATATATATATATAGATATATATATATATATATAGATATAGATATAGATATACAGTGGCTTGCAAAAGTATTCAGGCCCCTGACCAATTCTCTCATATTACCGAATTACAAATGGTACATTTAAATTTCGTTCTGTTTGATATTTTATTTTTAAACACTGAAACTCAGAATCAATTATTGTAAGGTGACATTGGTTTTATGTTGGGAAATATTTTTAACAAAAATAAAAAACTGAAATATCTTGCTTGCATAAGTATTCAACCCCTGTGCTGTGGAAGCTCCCAGTTTGCACCGATGAAAGAAATTGCCCTAACGAGGACACAATTACCTTACCATTGGCCTCCACCTGTGAACCATTAAAGTTGTTGTCACATTTTCTGGATAAGACTGTGAATCTGAAGGAAAATGAAGACCAAAGACCATTCTACAGAAGTTAGAGATAAAATAATACAAATGCATAGATTAGGGAAAGGGTACAAAATAATATCCAAGTGTTTGGATAGCCCAGTGAGCACAGTTGGATCAATAATCAGGAAGTGGATGCTGCATCTCACCACCCAGGCACTGCCAAGAAAAGGCAGTCCCTCAAAACTCAGCACTCAGACAAGAAAGAGACTTGTGAGAGAAGCCACAGAGAGGCCAACAATCACTTTGAAGGAGCTACAGAGTTCAGTGGCTGGGAATGGAGAAATGGTGGAAGAGTCAACCATATCAAGAGCTCTGCATAACACTGGCCTGTATGGGAGGGTGGCAAGAAAGAAGCTGTTACTTAAAAATTACCATCTGAAAGCACGTCTGGAATTTGCCAGAAAGCATGAGAGTGACCCAGCTGAGATGTGGGAAAAGGTTTTGTCGTCAGATGAGACCAAGATAGAGCTTTTTGGCCACAACTCAAGGCGCTATGTGTGGCACAAATCTAACACTGCCCATGCCTCAAGACACACCATCCCTACAGTGAAATATGGTGGTGACATCATCATGCTGTGGGGATGCTTCTCATTAGCAGGGACTGGAATCTTGTTACGTTTGAAGGAAGAATGGATGGAGCAAAATACAGGAAAATACTGCAAGAGAATCTGCTTCAGTCTGCTAAAAAACTAAAGCTTGGGAGGAAATTCACCTTTCAGCAGGACAATGATCCCAAGCACAAGGTCAAAGCAACATTGGAGTGGCTCCAGAACAAAAAGGTGAATGTCCTACAGTGGTCTAGTCAAAGTCCTGATCTCAATCCCATTGAGAATCTGTGGCACTATTTGGAAATTGAGGTCCACAAGCATCGTCCAACCAACCTGAACAACCTGGAGCAAATCTGCCAAGAAGAATGGGCCAAAATCACTCTGACACTGTGTGCAAAGCTGGTACATACTTACCCCAAAATACTTAAAGCTGTTATTGCAGCAAAAGGTGGCTCTACCAAATATTAATGTGTGGGGGTTGAATACTTATGCAAGCAAGATATTTCAGTTTTTTATTTTTCTTAAAAATATTTCCCAACATAAAACTAATGTCACCTTACAATAATTGATTTTGAGTTTAAGTGTTTTAAAATAAAATATCAAACAGAACGAAATTTCAATGTACCATTTGTAATTCAGTAATATGAGAGAATTGGTCCAGGGTCTGAATACTTTTGCAAGCCACTGTATATATTAACCTAATACGCATTCTTTTTGTCAACTGTTCTGAAAGTGTGGTGTTTCAGTCAAACTGACAGGAACATTTTTTTTTTAAACAAGATGCTGCTTTTTGTTTTATATTACATAAACATTTACTTATTTTTTTCAAATGAACAGAAAACAAAAACGTACTAATCAAACAGAGCTCTTTATGAACATTATTGGTAACAAATAAAAAAAAAGAATCAAACCCGCTATTTTACACATCTCTACTTTATAGCTAGCACTATACTACATGGACCAAAGTTTATTCTTCTCATATGTCTCATCCACAACATCCCCCCATGGCACTGTTAACTCTATCAGATGAACAAGGCGTGCTGATCCAGACCACAAGACAATGCCTGGTTGAAGGTTAGTGGTGGCAATTTCAGGTGGAAAAATAAGCCATAGACCAACATCTGCCAGCATTTTCCATTCTCTAGCAGCTTCCAGTTGTCCTGGGCGAGGCTTGGTTTTAACATCTTTTCTTGGTGGTTGCTCTCCTGGATGGAGGAATATTGTCTTTTGTGTGTAATGCTTTGATGGAACTGGTGACAACTTATTGGTCAGGTTACGTTTGTCTTCCAATGCTAAGACCAAACATTGCAATACCTGGTCATGGTGCCAAGTAAACCGCCCTTGGCTAAGGCCCACCTTACATTGTACTTACACCATAATGACAGTTGCTGACCCAAGGGACTTTTTCGACCTGCAAAAGAAACAAGGGCCAGGGGTTACAAATGGAGATTAGATAAAGGGGCATTCAGAACAAAAAGTAGGAGGCACTTTTTACACAGAGAATTGTGGGAGTCTGGAACCAACTCCCAAGTATTGTTGTTGAAGCTGACATCCTGGGGTCCTTCGAGAAGTTGCTTGATGAGATTCTGGGATCAATAAGCTACTAACAACCAAACGAGCAAGATGGGCCAAATGCCCTCCTTTTGTTTGTAAACTTTCTTATGTTCTTCTTACGTTCTTATGGATGTTTCTATGGTCTGCATTATTTTTATTTAGCTGAGAATAACAGATCACTAGTCCAGGATTTTAAGCTACATCTGGAGAAGCTTGGAGATTGGAATGAATGATCATGGGGGAAAAACTATCGATTAGGAAACATATTGCCACACACAGAGGAAGTAAAAAAAAATTCAAAGGACTCAAGTAAACCTATTCTTTTATTGTATGTTGGTGGGAGGTTTGTTTCCTTCTTGAAAAACAGCTTGTCTGTTATTTGAATATGTAGTATACAAAAGATTAACCTTCCAAGTAACATCAAAAACAACATGCTGATGCCCTATCAAATAATGCAACATTGTCACATTCCAAATGTTTGCCATCAGTGACCATTCCCTTCTTGAGCAAATACTATGACGAATGCTCCATCAAGTGTTAACTTTCTTAGAAACAATGCAGCACTGCCTATTTTGTTCACATTGATTTAACAGGCTGCACACACCTATCCATAACGATATTGCCTCTTACACATTAACTTATTCCAACATTCTCAGCATTACATATTTGGTTTTATGTTAAAAATCGAGTGTGCAGAATTAAAAAAAACTTTTGCTATTACTCACACGTGCCTGTGCTGCAAATTTTAAGTGCTAATAAATCATCTGAGTGTATATGACATACCTACAAAAAGCAGTGAACATAAAATAAACAGACTGACAACCATGTGGTGCCAAGAAGGAAGTCTGAAACACTACCAGGGCACACAGCTAGGAATCAGAAACATGATACATGACGGTAAAGAACTCAGATTATTCTTAAATTAGCAGTCAGTCAATTAATTAATCTCAATTCGTAATATAGCCTAACACCCAAAGTTTTTAATGGGCGGTTGCCAGATGGTATTATATCTGAAAGGTGTAAGTAAGTAATTACAGTATGTCAGTAAATTATAGAGTGAAGATTTGCTGTGCTTGCAGAAAGCATGTTTAGTTAGTGTTACGTTATTACTGTGTAGATTTCATCAACATTAACAAAACAATTGCCCTTTTAAAACACAAGGAAATAAGGCCGTTTTGTGGAAACAAATGCTTTTGGATCATTTCTAGCCACTATTAGGCAACATTTAAACGTCTATTAACCAACATTTTATATAGAGATGCATTGGTTGTATTTTTTGTCTTTGTTCAAGTTATCACTGTTGTCAAAATCTTTCATTTGGGTCATGCTCAGCCTTTTTCAGGATTTTTCCCACACCAACCTAATTTACAATGAATCAACAAGAGCTTGGCACTGAGGTGATTTTCTTCGTGAAACATCACATTAGTTTCTAAATCTGTCAGGTTAATACATTATTATCCAGTTTTGAAAGGATTCTACAAATCACTATATGTACAGACTCCAATAAGAAGCCACTGATGTATCTGAAATTTGTAGTTCCTTAAACACACATTAATAACAAGACACTTCAGGTAAGTCTTCAGGTAACTTCACACAAGTCAGGAAATGCTGATATCTTTCTTTTATCACTCAAAAGAAACCACAATAGAACTGGTGTTTAACTTAGACATTCAGACTCTGTCCATTTAACCCTTTCCTACCTAAGTATAATGACTGTATACGGGCATGAATATGACCACTTTGTGTTTTAGCGCTTGTAGTTTGGCAACCTTGCCTTCTAATTAAGATGAAGATCATAAGCTCGAAGAACAAACTCCTGTACAAAGGTTTTGATTATAAGGATTATTATTATTTATGATATAATCTAATACATTTTATGGTATGGAAGTGAGAACCATAATATTTTAAATAAAAATAAATACATAATTTTTTATTATTATTTTTTTTTTGTCGTCGATCGATTTAAGTAATGTGAGGACCCCGATATGTATACTGTGTTATATATATATATATATATATATATATATATATATATATATATATATATATATATATATATATATATATATTATTGCGTTATTATTAATAATAATACTAATACTATAATAATAATAATAATTATTAATATTAATAATAATAACAATAATAACACAAATTAAAAATACATTTATGTTATGCTATTTTTCTTTCTTTTTTTACTCGCTGCACCAGGCTCTATTTATTGAAGTTGTTAATGTTGTTTAACCTGGTGGATTTGGATGCTTACAAACTCTTTCTGCTATGCCTAGTCTAGTGTCTTGGCTAAATTCCACCAGAACTTAACAGCTACAAGATTAACGTATTACACACAATTGTAAATTCATATTGAACTGAACTAAATTACAATTCATGGCGCACAGAGGAATAAGCATGTACGTCTGTGTTAATCACTTTATAAAAATAATGTTCTTTTACGTTATTTTGACAAAACGTATTTAGCATGTTGCACTATATGAAGTGGCTGGAAACTGGGACTTTTTCAAGGTTTTGAGCAAATTGTTAGGACACCAGGACCTTTGATGGAAAACTCGGGATGGACCCGGCAAAAGTGAGATGTCTGATCACCCCATATAGAAGCCACGGCCCCAAAACAATCATAACAAAATGTATAATAATAATAATAATAATAATAATAATAACAATAATTATATATATATATATTCCAGATTTAACTTAAATCTTGTATTTTTTCCCAGGTGTAACTTAAATCTTTGGAGTTTGTATGCAAAAGAGCACCACCCACTTTGTGCTTTCATTCTATTTGATTGGCTCTTTCAATACTAATTGGGGAATATGCAAATTTCAGCATTACAAGAGCCAATCAAATTGCGTGAAAGCACAAAGTGGGCAGAGCTCATTTTCATACAAACTCAGATTTAGCTGGCCAGTTAAATATTTAGCTAAATGTTAAAAATCTTGTTAAGAGAGTTAAGATTTAGTTGAATATTTAGCTAAACATTAAATCTAGTTAGGAGATTTAAGATTTAGTGAAATATTTAGCTAAATGTTAAATCTTGTAACTAGATTTATAAATTATATCTGAATGTATACATTTAGAAAAATAGTGGCTCCACATTTTATTATGTTACAACATGGAATCAAAACGTATTTAATTAGGAGTTTTTGCCATTGATCAACACAAAAAAAGTCCATAATGTCAAAGTGAAAAATAAAATCTACAAATTGTTCTAAATTAATTACAAATACAAAACAGAAAAGAATTGCTTGTATAAGTATTCACCCCCTTTGCTATGACACACCTAAATAAGCTCTGGTGCAACCAATTGTCTTTAGAAGTCACATAATTAGTTGAGTGGAGTCCACCTGTGTGTAATTAAGGTGTTTCACATGATTTCAAGTTAAATACTCCTGTCTCTGGGAGGTCCCACAGTTGGTTAGTACATTTCCTAACAAAAACTACATCATGAAGACGAATGAACATTCAAAGTAAATCCGGAATAAGGTTCTTCAAAAGCACCAATCAGGAGTAGGATATAAGAACATTTCCAAGGCATTGAATATCCACCGGAGCAAGTAAAGTCCATTATTAAGAAATGGAGAGAATATGGCACAGCTGTGAATTTGTCTAGAACAGGCTGTCATCAAAAGCTGAGTATCCAGGTGAGAAGGGCACTAGTCAGGGAGGGCACCTAGAGGCCTATGGCAACTCTAAAAGAGTTAGTCTTCCACAGCTGTGCTGAGAGACACTGTGCATATGGCAACAATAGCCTGGGTGCTTCATAAAACTGGCCTTTATGGGAGAGTGGCAAAAAGAAAGCCATTGTTGAAAAAAACTCACATCAAATATCGTCTAGTTTGCCAGAAGGCATGTGGGAGACTCTGAGACCAAGTGGAAGAAGATTCTATGGTCTGATGAGACCAAAATAGAGCTTTTTGGCCTCAATGCTAAGCACTATGTTTGGCGCAAGCCTAACACCGCATATCATCATGAGAACACCTCCCCTCCGTGAAGCATGGTGGTGGCAGAATCATGGGGATGCTTCTCTGCATCAGGGCCTGGAAAGCTCATGAAGATTGAGGGCAAAACGGATGCAGCAAAGTACAGAAAAATCCTGGAGGAAAACCTGCTGAAGTCTGCAAGAGACCTGGGACTTGGGAGAAGATTCATCTTCCATCAGGACAATGACCCCAAACATAAAGCCAAAGCCACACTGGAGTGGGTTAAAAACGAAAAGGTCAATGTCCTGGAGTGGCCTAGTCAAAGCCCAACCTTAATCCAATTGAGAATATGTGGAAAGAGTTGAAAATTGCTATTCACCAAAGGTCCCCATTCAACTTGATGGAGCTTGAGCAATTTTGTAAAGAAGAATGGGCAACAATTGTAGTGTCCAGATGTGCAAAACTGGTAGAGACTTATCCAAATAGACTCATGGCTGTAACTGCTGCCAAAGGTGCCTCTACCAAATATTGACTCAAGGGGTGAATACTTATGCAATCAATTATTTTCTGTTTTCTATTTGTAATTAATTTAAAACAATTTGTAGATTTTATTTTTCACTTTGACGTTATGGACTTTTTTTGTGTTGATCGGTGGCAAGAACTCCTAATTAAATTAATTTTGATTCCATGTTGTAACACAATAAAATGTGGAAAAGTCCAAGGGGGTGAATACTTTTGAGAGCCACTGTATGTATTTATTTTCACACATTTATAAATCTAGAAAAAAAAAAAAAATGTAACCCTTTGCGGTCCTTTGCGGGTCGAATGAAGCCGAAAAAAAGGGCATATCTGATAGCCCCCATGCACCACAGAGATAACACAGACACAAACAAAGAAGATAGCTGCTTCTGCATCCAGCACTCAAAGAATATCACAGACATTTGCAGACCTTTTTGAGATGTTATAGTAATAAAATAATGACTTTGATCGCATTATTGAGGAGTTTGGTGATAAAATGAGTGATCAGGAGAAGATTTATCAGTATGCACATCTATAAAGAGGCATGTGAAAGATACAGCGAACAAGAGGTGGGCTGGAGATGCAGTACTGATGTCCTTTTTGCCGCGCACTGCCTTTTAAACCTGCTTTAAGCTGAAAAAAATATTTTAAACAGCGCGTGTAAAATAAACAGTGCATGTGAAAATAAATTGGGCCCAACGCGCTTGACAAGTGCTGAATAAATTGACTGCAAAGAGTTAAGTTAAATCTGGAAAAAAAGACATGATCAAATATTAACTTTTTTTTTACACATGGCACCCCATAATTTCGACCCCTTAGTTAGATGTAGAAAAAAAATAATAGTATGTTACAGTTGTGAAATGTTATAAGGATTTCAAATTAAAAAATCAGATTTCAAATTTCTTCTACCATTGAGGAGTTACAAGATTTTGATTGAACCATGGTCTAACGGCCCTATTTACAGGCACTGTCCGCTGTGTTATGGAAGTAGTCCAGACTAAGCAAAATATCACAGATTACATTGCCAAATTGTATGTAAAACCTTAGATACAAGTCAAAAATACAGTTGTTTTTATTAAATTAAGAGAAAAATCATATTTTATACAAATGTTATAGAATTCAATATAACCTCGAATAGCAATTCATGGGGCATTCACTGGGATTACAGGATAGGACAGAGGACAGATAGGTCGGAGGAGGCAGAAACGAGCTGTTACTTGGACAGTAGAGGGCAGAGAGAGCCCGACTTGAAAGAGATCCCCGACTGGGGAGCCGTCCTTCTCGGAGGAGATGGTTCGGTCTCTGAGGCTGCTGGCCCCAAGGTTCTGAAAACATAAGAAAGATCCAACCTGGCAGAGTCGCCTCCTGGGGCGAGAAAATGGGTCTTGGTGCTGTTGGACCCGAAAGGAAGTGATAGTAGAGGGTTCCCTGATCGACCTGGTGCTGCCCTCGAATGAGGTGAGGCGAGGCCTCTGAAGCCAGAAGCAGAGAATCATTACGCAGGGAACCTATAAGAAAACAGTGTATATTGGAACTCGAGCACTGAGAGAGTAAAGTGGGTCACGTCCTGAAAAGTTAGAGATATGATAGGAATTATTAGGCTTAATATGTTAATTGTTTAAATGTATTTATATTGTATACCCAGTAGTACAAATAAAACATTATTTTTCCAGTTTACCTAAAGTTTTTATTATTAATATTACAAATTATTGAACAAACAGAACAAACATTTCACAATAAATACCACAATGCTGTAACTACACTGCAACTAAATTAAAATAAAATGTGCAATTAAACAGTAAAAACCTAGAAATATAAAGTGCATTTAAACATAAAAACATGAAAATATAAAGTGCAATTCAAAGTAAAAACATGAAAATATAAAGTGCAGTTTACAGTAAAAACAACAGAAAATACTATTAACTAACAAAATGTATTTATAACTAAACTACAAGTTTAGGCGTGCTTCTTAAAACATACTTTATGACAGCTTGCAGATCGCTGACAGAGCAGTCACAAGCGACCTCGTTGCGATGTGCTTGATGAAACAGAAGCATCGCATTCCTTTGCGATCTCACTAGGACATTGCAGTCACACAATTTTGATGAAACAGGCCCCAGACTGGTTGTTTTCAATGTCCCTCTTGTTGTGTTACATGCTCTGGAGCGAATTGGACGTCTTGTGAATGTATTCTTTGCTCACCCATTTGCAAGCCTATACCCTGGTGTTTTCTATGTTTGTTAGCTGGCAAACAATTAATTGTAGTCTTTTAATATTTTTAAGTTTGGTAAATGCATACACATGCATTTTCAAGACTATGTCAGCTGTGTTTTTAAAAACAAACTAAAATTGCTTTGCAGCTCTCAACATGATTCCATTTTCAAAATGAAGATGATCTTGTTACAAAATGAAGATTATCAGAACAGTCTATAAATAAATGTTAAACCAACAGCTTCTAGTGTTTCCCTTGCTCACTGTTGATGTCATTCTGCCATTAGTATGCCAAAATTTCACATAATGCTAATTTCCATTTCTTTGAAGAGGAAACAGAATGGATGGTAACAGAGATGCTCCTTTTTCCTGGTGATTCAGGTGGTTAGTGAGGAGTAGACTCTCAATGGGATAATTTTGAATTTTGCCAAGGCCACAAACACTCATTAATGTTTAGAATGTCTTCAACAACAAAGGAAAATGTGACCTCATACATTTATGAATGTTTATAATACAGCAATAACCCCCACACACAGACTTTCATATTGATTTATCTGTTAAACTGAAAAACAAAGCATGTGTATCAATATGACTTTCTCCTTAAGGAAATACTCATCCATTGGTTTCCTTTTCATGTGTTTTTTTTTGTTATCCATCCAATTGTTCATGTTGCATATACAAACAACATCTTAAATTATAGTTTTAAAGGGTAACTTGAAAAATTAAAATTGTAGCCAACATACTTCATAGGCATGAAGTGCTTGATGTTCTGTAGTACTATTAAATCGTAACTACTACTTTACATATCAACCCACTCAGAGACAAACAACATAGGTCTAAGATAATGAAATTCATTATACAACTTGAATTCTCTTTAATGCTCCTTTAATATATATATATATATATATATATATATATATATATATATATATATATATATATATATATATATATATATATATATACATACAGTGGCTTGCAAAAGTATTCAGACCCCTGACCAATTTTCTCATATTACTGAATTAGAAATGGTACACTGAAATTTCGTTCTGTTTGATATTTTATTTTTAAATACTGAAACTCAGAATCAATTACTGTAAGGTGACATTGGTTTTATGTTGGGAAATATTTTTAAGAAAAATAAAAAACTGAAATATCTTACTTGCATAAGTATTCAACCCCTGTGCTGTGGAAGCTCCCAGTTTGCACCGATGAAAGAAATTGCCCTAACGAGGACACAATTACCTTATCCACCTGTGAAACATTAAAGTTGCTGTCACATTTTCTGGATAAAAACCCCACTGTTGAAGGATCATTGGTAAGGTTGTGAATCTGAGGGAAAATGAAGAACAAAGAGCATTCTACAGAAGTTAGAGATAAAATAATACAAATGCATAGATTAGTGAAAAGGTACAAAATAATATCCAAGTGCTTGGATATACCAGTAAGCACAGTTGGATCAATAATCAGGAAGTGGAAGCTACATCACACCACCCAGGCACTGCCAAGAAAAGCCATCCCTCAAAACTCAGCACTCAGACAAGAAGGAGACTTGTGAGAGAAGCCACAGAGAGGCCAACAATCACTTTGAAGGAGCTACCGAGTTCAATGGCTGGGAGTGGAGTAATGGTGCACCAGTCAACCATATCAAGAGCTCTGCATAACACTGGCCTGTATGGGAGGGTGGCAAGAGAGAAGCTGTTAATCAAAAAGTACCATCTGAAAGCATGTCTGGAGTTCGCCAGAAAGCATGAGAGTGACCGCTGCGATGTGGGAAAAGGTTTTGTCGTCAGATGAGACCAAGATAGAACTTTCTGGCCAAAACTCAAAGTGTTATGTGTGGCGCAAACTTAACACTGCCCATGCCACATGACACACCATCCCTACAGTGAAGTATGGTGGTGGCAGCATCATGCTGTGGGGATGCTTCTCATCAGCAGGAACTGGGCATCATGTTACAATAGAAGGAAGAATGGATGGAGCAAAATACAGGAAAATACTGCAAGAGAATCTGCTTCAGTCCGCTAAAAAACTGAAGCTTGGGAGGAAATTCACCTTTCAGCAGGACAATGATCCCAAGCATATGGCCAAAGCAACATTAGAGTGGCTCAAGAACAAAAAGGTGAATGTCCTACAGTGGTCTAGTCAAAGTCCTGATCTCAATCCCATTGAGAATCTGTGGCACTATTTGAAAATTGCGGTCCGCAAGTGTTGTCCAACCAACCAAAATCACTCCAACACTGTGTGCAAAGTTGGTACATGCTTACCCCAAAAGACTTAAAGCTGTTATTGCAGCAAAAGGTGGCTCTATCAAATATTAATGTGTGGGGGTTGAATACTTATGCAAGCAAGATATTTCAGTTTTTTATTTTTCTTAAAAATATTTCCCAACATAAAACCAATGTCACCTTACAGTAATTGATTCTGAGTTTCAGTGTTTAAAAATAAAATATCGAACAGAACGAAATTTCAGTGTACCATTTCTAATTCAGTAATATGAGAAAATTGGTCAGGGGTCTGAATACTTTTGCAAGCCACTGTATATATATATATATATATATATATATATATATATATATATATATATATATATATATATATATATATATATATATAACAAAGATGTTTCAATTATATCTGTAACAACGTACATGTAAATCATGAAAATGATGGAACGCCTCCAAAGTCCTGGTTACTTGTTTTGACCTTTAGGTTGGCACCTATAGATCCAAAACCCCTAATCATTCCATCTGATTTAACTAGTACATGTTTAAGTGCTGTACCTATGAGTTTTGACATGTTTAACTTTTCACCTTTGACAAGGCCAAGGATGCAGTCCTTGATGTAGGGACCCCAAAATGAAACCCTATACAGCAATATGGTCCCTCAGCTTCTTGGTGCTTATTCAAATTTCATATCTCTCTACACATATACATAATAGGAAGGTCAAGGAACATTTCGCTTTGAACAAGTCTGACAATTTCACCCTTTTGTTCTGGTTTGTTACTACTGTCTGGTTACAACATTAGAGGCGTTGACTCCATGCATTTAATTTCTCTTTGATATAGCTCTATACGTCATGAATCAGCTTTAGAAAACCGTTGCTTCCTTTTATCTAAAAATGTTCTTAGGCCATACTCTGCTATGCCCAGTGATTTACATTTTTTAAATTTTATTTCAGTAGTTTATCATCTTCTAAATGACTACTAACAACGATAGTATAACAATGGACCTTAGGACCAGATTCAAATTCCTGCTTTGCCTGATATAAAATGTCAGGATCGACTTTAATAAGTGACTCATGTCCCAAACTCTCAGAGGCAGAGCAGCTGCAGCTGCTGCTGTTCACAGCAAAGATGGCCAAAGTAGTAGTGGAACAGGAAATACTAACCAGGTGTTTGATGCCAAAAGCATAGAAATGATAACACAGGGAAATAATAAAATAATATTTTATTTCATACAAAATAAAAAGTCATTGGTCATATGACCCAGACTTTTTAAAACTCAAGCCATTGTTAGACCTTGGAGATTTGACACATTTTGCATGGCTGTAAGATAATAATTGTATTTTACCAGGAAGTTATGTGTATTACCACATAGTGATCAAGCTTTTCAATAAGGAGCACCCATGTAAGTTAAAAGTAGAATAGTAAAATCAATTTGTAAAACAATCAGAAACCAGCATAACTGTGTTAGTTGTTGGTGCTTTAATTAGTAAAGATGCATTGCAGTGTTCATTGGAGGCTACCGAACGACTGCTTTAATTCTAGAGTGAAGCTAGGGCTAACTACTTATTTCACCACTGGTTTGACCAATTGCTTTCTTCTACTCCAACTGCCACCTCATTTAAAGCGGTTGATCGTTCTGATTACCCAGCCTTTGTTGAACCCTGACCACTTAACTCAATTGAAGGCAGCATCCACTTTATTAGAGGGTATGATCATGGGCCGCTAAGAATTCTACTAGTTTAATAATTAATTATTTCTCACAGAACTTTCTCTCCAACCTTTGAGGTTGTTCCATTTCGTTTACATTTAATCACATACTTTATTTAAATTATTATTTTTTTGTAACACAGAAACGCTTACTACCTGTACTTTGCCAAAACAAATTGTTAATGAGATTTTCCAAATCTGAAATGAATCTCACAAAAAGTGGATGTCATGCAAATGGATATGATGAGCATCACTACAAGTCAGAATGAACACTGTTCTCACTCAGTCCTCTGTAAAAGGAAAATACAGTTGTTTTAGACCCGACAAGCTAATATCTTGTTTAAGAAATATTTTGTGTAAATAGGCCAGTAAACATTGTTATCCAAACATATGTGTTTTAATTTCATGGAGCACCAGGTGAACTTTCTTTTAATCTCCTTGAGAATGTTTCCAGCTTTGCAGGAATATCCCTTCATCGTGATTTCCTGATCCCTTATTCTGAACTGTGTGGAATGCTTTCATTGATTAAAATAGCAGGGACTAGGTCACTTTGGCACACAATTAAGAGACATCTGGATGTTGACTACAGCTGGTAGTGATACAAATACATTCCTGTGTCATTATACCATTTAAAGTAAGGCCTGTCAAGGTGGCTTATGGAGGAGCTGTAAATAAGATCATGATTATGAATGTCTGTGACACTGGATCTTGTAATGGAGGGCTTGTGGTAAATGGATCAGCAATGACTTACTATGATGCTCTAGTTTGTTTCAGATGTATATTCCAGCTGCATGCAACTTTCCATACATTAGTTATTGCAACTCCTACACAGTAACAATCCAATCTGTCTATCAGTCTGTATTTTTTTTTTGTAGTACTCCCTGTTTTTACAGGACACCCCTCTGGAGAAGGGATTACCGATATGTAGACCCAAATTAAGGTTCACTAATTTACAGAAGGTCTCACTTATAAAAATGAAATGCAAAAAAATAAATAAAATGAGTTTACCCTTAATAGTGTTAAAGATGACCTTATTGGGATATACTTGGTCTTTGTAATTGTGCTCTTATTTTTAAAGACATTTCTCCAAATGGAAACCAAATTATCTGGACATTTCCAATATACACAAGACAGGGCTTGAAAGTTGCTAAATGTTCTGAATTGGTGGAAGGCTACAAGGGCTGTGTAGATTCGATATGTACTGTATGTACAACTGTCTGAAGACATTATGTATAATTGTTAAACAGCAGTTAGAAGAGACATTGAAAGATTGCACACATTTTGCTAATTGTTTGACTGTTGAATATGATGGATAAGTTGGAAGACGGTATTATTATAATTATTTAACAACCCCTGGCAAGCTTCAGGAATTGAACCCTACATGGCAAACATTAAGCAATACAAATACTGACATGTTCTAGTCCTAAAAGAAAGAAAGCAAAGATGTTTAGTTTTAGTGCCTTTACAAATCCCTTTAAGTTAAATGTTAATGCTTCATCTGAACTACAAAGCCAACAATAAAATAAAACAACTAACAAGTAAATAAAACTTACGTTTTGGTTTCTAGAATCTGCTTACTATTTGCCATTTACTGAAACCAGACTGCATCAAATCCAGCTCAACCACTGGGGGAGGGGGGGAGGGGTACGCATTTAATCATGGATAATCTAGCATGGTTTAATAATATGCAAAAGTACAAGAATTTTTGTGTCCAAAAATATCCAAGGGCTAACCCTTATTACACTTGCATAACAGTTTGTATTTTTAAATATAAACAAAGATGTGGAATCCAAACAAGCCTATTGTCTGGCAATCTGTTTTTGCTTTTTTGTTAAAAATTGAATTTGCTTGTAAAGTAAACCCTCTGAGGAGCAACATCTGATTTCCAAGAGTGACCTGGTGAACTTTTCTTTTCTGTTCAGCTTTGCTGAAAAAATATTATTGTTAACTAAACCCAATCCTCACCCCGCATACACATATATAATTATATATAAATGTCACAAGTGACTATAATTAGTTGGGGTTGTGCACATTATGTTTTGTTTTGCTTTTTTAATAGATCAATTAAAAAATATTCAGAGAAAAAGGCACTTTCCAGAGCATTTAAAAGGGACCAAGAACAAAGAGTACTTGAAACAGCAAGCACAAGTCAAAAAGGAAGTTAGAAAGGCAAAGAAAGAGACAAAACCGATCCAGGTAACTACAGACCAATAAACCTGACTTCTATTATATGTAAACTTATGGAAACTGTAATAAGATCCAAAATGGAAACTTACCTATATGGTAATAGTATCCTGAGAGACAGTCAGCATGGTTTTAGGAAAGGAATATTGTGTCTAACTAACCTGCTTGATTTTTTTTTTGAGGGTGCAACATCGACAATGAATAATTGCAAAGCATATTACATGGTTTATTTAGATTTCCAGATAGCTTTTGATAAAGTCCTGCATAAAAGATTAATTCTCA
The DNA here is from genome assembly GCF_017654505.1 of Polyodon spathula. NCBI lineage: Eukaryota > Metazoa > Chordata > Actinopteri > Acipenseriformes > Polyodontidae > Polyodon > Polyodon spathula. Next base: position 85,632,008 of record NC_054534.1, on the reverse strand, counting down.
AACTGAACGCAATAGGGATAATAGGAAATGCATGCACATGAATTAGGGAGTGGTTAACCTGTACAAAGCAGAAAGTACTGATTAGAGGAGAAACCTCAAAATGGAGCGAAGTAACCAGTGGAGTACCACAGGGATCAGTATTATGTCCTCTGCTATTCCTAATCTACATTAATGACTTAGATTCTGGTATAGTAATCAAACTCCTTCAATGTGCAGACAACATAAAGTAGGAGGAGCAGCAAACACCGCTGCAGCAGCAAAGGTCATTCAAAATGACCTAGACAGCATTCAGAACTGGGCAGACACATGGCAAATGGTATTTAATAGAGAAAAGTATAAGGTACTGCATACAGGCAATAAAAATGTCCATTATAAATACCGTATAGGAAACACAGAAATTGAAGAAGGAATCTATGAAAAAGAGCTGAGTTTATGTTGACTCAAAAATGTCTTCATCTAGACCAGGGGTGCCCAATTCTGGTCCCGGAGGGCCAGTGTCCCTCCTGGCTTTTGTTGTAACTGTGCCCTAAATTACTTAATCGGACCAATCAAGAGTTCATTAGAAACTTAATTGGTCCAATTAATCAATTTGGTGTACAGTTTGAACAAAAACCAGGAGGGCACCGGCCCTCCAGGACCAGGATTGGGCACCCCTGATCTAGACAATGCAGGTAAGCTATAAAAAAAGGCCAACACAATTCTCTGCTATATAGTGAAAAGTGTTGAATTTAAATCAAAGGAAGTAATGCTATAACTTTACAATGTGTTTGTAAGACCTCATCTAGAATATTGTGTTCAGTTCTGGTCACCTTGCTACAAAAATGATGTTGCTGCTCTAAAAATAGTGCAAAGAAGAGTGACCATAATTATTCTGGGTTTAAAAGGCATGTCATATGCAGGCAAACTAAAAGAATTGAATCTATTCAGTCTTGAACAAAGAAGACTACTTGGCGATATGATTCAAGCATTCAAAATTCTAAAAGGTATTGTCGACCCAGGGGACTTTTTCGACCTGAATAAAGAAACAACAACCAGGGGTCACAAATGGAGATTAGATAAGTGGGCATTCAGAACAGAAAATAGGAGGCACTTTTTTACACAGAGAATTGTGGGAGTCTAGAACCCTGCCCAGTAATATTGTTGAAGTTGACACCCTGGGATCCTTCAAGAAGCTGCTTGATGAGATCATGGGATCAATAAGTTACTAACAACCAAAGGAATAAGATGGGCCAAATACCCTCCTCTGGTTTGTAACCTTTCTTTGTTCTTATGTATTTACTGTACTAGTTTTAGTTTTTTTGTGTTTTACACTTGTTATGTTTCACATTATATTTTGTGCTGCTGTGTTTAAGTTATTTATTTTTAAGTGTGTGTTATTATTTGTAATACAGCAAAGGTGATTAGAGGGAGAAAATATTCCCATTCCCCAATACCAAATGCAGTCAGGTGTTTTCCATTTGAACCAATTAACTTGTATTGACAGTCCATTATAAAAAGGGAACTAAAAGGATGGGATGTGAGTGTGTGGTTCCAGGGGGAACTGAATGGAGGGCAAGGAAGTTGGCTTTCTTGACAGACACAGACACCAAGGATTATTTGGAACTCCTCATTGAATACAGAAGGATAAAAACCCAGCAGCCCGATGGAAGGAAGAACCAGTCAGAAACTGATAGTGAAGCTAAGTATGTATCCTTGAACTATACTGCTGAAGTGGCGCTTTTTTTGTTAAAAGAAGACTGTTAATATTGTAACGACCCTGGTGATGGCGGCATCCGGGACATTGTGTTGTCTTGTTTGTTAGGTCCTGTTTGAATGTTCTGTGTATTGTGATTGTATGGGGCACGCCATAGGGTGGGGGTGTGCGTGGGCATGTAGGGGGTAGGTACCCTGGAGGTTATATGTAAGGGGGGAGATTGCCGCAAGCGGGAGAATGCGTGTGACTGCTGGTAATGTGTTTAGAATCTTTGAAGGTCAAAATGTACCCTTTGTTGCAGTTCTACAAATCAGAATAAGAAGAGCCGAGATCGTGGTATACGTAGTGAATGACCATGGATACAAAGGGAGTGTGGAGATCAAGTGCTGTTTGTTCTTCTCTTGCAGGATCCTGTGTCGTTGTGCTGGAGAGGAGGGGACCGAGTCTGAAGGGAGCTAAATACAAGCCTTATAACGGGACAAACAAACTGATTAGGAGGTTCTTGGGTCGGTCACCTTTAACTTTACTTTTCCTTGTAGGAATTTTTACCGGGACAGTGTTTTAGCAATTTTGATCAAGTACAAAACTGAGTTTTCAAGGCCTTTTGAGGCCCAGGTGAATATAATGGCACTATCGTTTCACCAAACAGCTGCTTATATTGTTTGGGGCTGTGGTAATATATTGTGTGGAGTTGAATAATTGTAATAATAATAACCCCCTGAAGTCACAAGTAGCCTGCTAACAATGTTTTAGAATATGTTTTGTTTGGAAATAATGTGTAAGGTGGTTTTTGAAAGGGGGAGTTTGCAAATTCTTATAAAATAAGTTGTATTCAATTGTGTAATTTCCTGTAATAAAAAGTTATTATATTTATATATATATATATATATATATATATATATATATATATATATATATATATATATATATATATATATATATATATACACACACACACTTACTTATCTGTTTCTGTGATTCCTGTACACTCATTGGGAAGGTCCGGGTGGTCAGTTTGAAATCCAAAACAACCTGTGGGCAAAGGGTTATAAAGACAATTATACAAACTTACACTTACCTGGAATTAACAGTATTATACCCTGACTATATATAAAATCATTTTGAAAACGGAATGTAGTTTGGTGGTACTGAACAGGACATACACATAACTCAACAAATACAAACAATTTCAGTTTAAACAGTGTCTTTGGTTACCAAACAAAATAAAACATTGCCAAGGACAAGAAATACTCATGTCTGTTACGATGCATTTCATGGTAATTTATAATCTCCCACTAACAACATTCCATTCTTACATGTGAGTAAAGTTTAAAGCCAGCTCCCATGGCACTGTCGAGATACAATCCCTTCCTTACTGCCCCCCCCGCCACGCCACACACATACATAATCACGAGGCATTGAATACTTAACATGATATCCCAGTGAAATGCTGTCATTAATAAACTGAGGCCAGGCACTAACAGGCACGGACATATCCTGAAAACAGCCCTTTTTGAATTTGTTACAGGAGACTTACTGTTTGAATACAATAGGCAATAGATGTATTAATGGAATATGATGCTCTTTGCTTGTTAAATGACATTTTAAAAGACATAGTAGCTTTCTGTTTCTCTCTCTATTAGGTTATTTGTTTTGGTTTATAAGAGAATGGTTTTGTTCAAGTTTTTTGTTTTTTTTGTTTTGCCTTAGTAGGAGTTATATAAGTTTATAGAACAACCCTGAAGATACCTGGGAATTGATGCATTATTTAACACTATACAAGCCAACGCAATTGAAAAGGCAAGAGGCTCTCACTTTGCAGGTCTTTCTATTTATTACATTTGTTTCAATCCAAGTGAATGGCTGATATGCTCAGACCCAAATAAAATCACCGGAAAATGTTGGTTAGTTATCATGGTCCTCCTATATGTGACAGATTTTAAACTATGTGCTGGTGAATATAGGGTTTGTTGGAATGCAGTAAAGAAGATCGGTGCTTTAGTCTCTAAATATTAAAATCTTGATGGTGAGCTCGTCTTGTGAAGGCTGTCCAGGCACAACCCCTGGTTTGTATTAGGTAGGTACAGCTGCTTTTCTGGGATCCCATATCTTTTCCTTATTTTGGGAATAAAATGTAATCTGATACATATAAATGTCTTATAGGTGCAGGACGTGAAAGAAAGTCGTTTTTCCAACACTTGTCAAAAGATTTATGGCATGCTTTGATTTTGGGACATTTAAATTCTGGTGTGATAACTATTAAAAAATACACTGTTCAAAATTCACAAGGTCTTAATCATTTGATCATTATTGAGAGCCTTTCTCAAGAAATACTTCATGTTACTTGGCCCATAGGATCCTGGAAACCAGTCAATAATTTTTATTCTAGACTGCAAAAGCCATTCTTCATTTTAAAAAGTCTTTGATTAGTTTCCATGAAGTACCAGGGTATATTTTTACAAGGCTCATCATGCAGTCTCATGTTTGCACTTTAGCACCCAGAAATCCTGGAGAACATTTTCTGTGCAAGGACATATGTTTTATTAGTTACTGATACTGTAACTGCTTTAATCTGCATATATAAGTATGCTGCCTTAATGAGGACTCTAAAAAATAGGTTATAATGACACAAATACAATTAGTTTTAGTGATGCATGAGAATTTACACATCACCAATTGAAAAACCCTGTCCTTGAAGTCCTCCGATAAAACATATCCAGAGGTCAGACACCCAAGGACAAGGTCAACACCAAGACCAGAGTAAAGGTACTAAAGTCAGCCCTGAACAAAGGGCTGGCATCAAAGAAGTCAAGACTGCAAAGTTGTGCTTATTGTTTTGTATAATATATAGTGAACATGGAAATTATATTAATGCCACTTATATTTTTGTAAGAACGAGCAATATAACTATACCAGTGATAAGAAAACACAATTTGTTAAGTGTGAGCACAGGTGGTATGAAAATCTCTTGAGAAAATGTACATCATTTCTTAAGTTACCATGATATGACAACATTGTTTTTCTTTCTTTCTTTTTTTTCCTTCTGTTAACAGGTGTGTTCTATTATGCCGTTAAGCTATGATGTCATCGAGAAAGTTTGTAAATTGGGGATAACCTAAGAACAGAAAACAAATAAAATTGATCATCATAGCTACTCAGTGGCATACATAACTAACAGTTATTAAGACATTTCCCACTGTTGAAATCTCAGAAAGCTCCTCATAATTGACTGCTCAGAAGCCAGCAATTGAAACTGAAAATCTAAGTGTTGTTTGCACAGGTGGCTAACCAACTGGGAGACTGACTTCTTATTACTGTTGTCTATATCAATTATACTGAGGCTTTGTATGTTTTATGTCTGCCAGTACTGATAACAGCGCTAGCCTCCAAAAAGTGCTGACATAATCAGATCAGAACTCAAATAATGACATTTATGGCAAAAAAAACAACTTTGTTATGGATGTTGTTATATCCAATAAAAATGAGTATCGGTGAACTGGCAATGTTTCTGATTCCTAGTAATTTTTGGTTGCTAGATTAATACTACTACGACTACAACTGCTACTCAGCCAGCACAAGAGAATACCGCAAACAAGCGTCACTCCTGGTACTGTCCTCATCCTCCTTTTCACAAGGGAAAGTGTGTGGTTTTCCTGAAGCAGCTTGCAAGTGGTCTTCTGCTTGTAACGGGTCCTCTTGCCCTGAGTCGTATGCCTCTGCAAAGGGCCCAACAGGAGCTTGCTATCGCCACCCACACCAAGATTGATATGAATGGAAGTGTACTCTGTGTTGTCGTATAACATCACCCAATGGAAGCATATAAATGTTAAAAGGAGAGGTCCAAAGACAGAACTCTGCTGAACTTCATCAACAAGGTGAGCATTAGATGAATTGTAGCCAGTGTAAGTCATGTATAGATGTCGGTCCAATATATATGAGCAAAACCATTCCAGAGCAGTCCCCCTCACATCTGCCAGATTTCAAGATGCTTCAGGATAATCTAACAGTCGATGGTGTCAAACACATCAGTAAGGTCTAAAAGAACCAGTACTGAGAGAGCACCCTCGTCAGCGTTAAGAAATAGGTCATTAACAATCCTAAGCATCACTGTTTCAGTACTGTGTGATGTTCTAAACCCAGATTAAAATGTTTCCATTATATTATTTTGTGAGAAATGAGAAAGCATCTGGTCAGCAAAAGCCAGCTCAAGTAGTTTAGCCAGAAAACAGAGATTAGATATAGGACGAAAGTTTCCAGCCACTGCCGGATCCAGCACAGTTTTTGTAGAATTGGTTTAACAATTACTTGTTTTAATGCAATAGGGACAAAGCCTTTGAGAAGTGACAGATTAATTATATTAGTAATGGAATGGGGACACAGTATTAGCGCAAAGTGTAGTGCTTTTATTAGCTGAACCTACAATTGAGTTAAGCCTAACACTTTTAGGTTAATAATAGGATTGTGACTCTAGGTCACATGTTTAATCTCTGTTCAGAGTTGACTGATCTTAAATAAAAGTCAAACACTAGTATTTTGGGTTAAACTGTCAGACAGCAAGTAAATCCAACTTGGTCTATAAAAAAAATCACAGCAGTGACAAGAGGAAAAGCTTGCGTTCCCACAGCTGCTTAATTGAATATATATTTTATTTGCATTTTCACAATATTGTTTGTCATAGTTTAATCAGTATCACTTATTATTAATTATGATTGTTTATTCGCTATTGAATTATTGTTTGAACATGGCATGAAGCGAGTGTAAATGTGTTAATATTTTGTTCACTTGTTTTGTTTTCCTACCCTTGCACCTGTGCCTTGAGTGAATGATCCTGATGAATTTCAGGGTGTGCTGTAGAGTTCTAGTGATTGACAGTTGTCTTCAGAGAGGGGGCAGAGTGGCATTGGAAGCACTGAGTGAATCAATTTCTGCTTTTTTAAAACAACACACTGAGTTGGAAAGAAAGAGAAACATAGAGCAGAAAAGAAAGCCTTCCTGTGGGTTGTTCCTGTTTATTGGGCTGTCTGTTGTTGTTGTGAGAGATACGGATTTAGTTTTTGTTTAGTTTTTGTAAATCTATGTTGTGGATTTCATGTGTCACCATGGGCGAGAGAGAGAAGCACACACACTGAAATATATACGCAACATGTAAAGTGCAAAGTGTTGGTTCCCTGTTTTATGAGCTGAAATAAAAGATTCCAGAAATTTTCCATATACACAAAAAGCTTATTTCTCTCAAATCCCTGTTAGTGAGCATTTCTCCTTTGCCAAGATAATCTATCCACCTGACAGGTGTGGCATATCAAGAAGCTGATTAAACAGCATGATCATTACACAGATGCACCTTGTGCTGGGGACAATAAAAGGCCACTCTAAAATGTGCAGTTTTGTCACACAACACAATGCCACAGATGTCTTAAGTTTTTTAGAGTCCTTGTACTTTATTTTACCAGTTCTAAGTCTGATTTTTTTAATAAATGTTGTATGTAAATGGAAAGATGATCACAGTCCCACCCCAGTTGTGCACACTTTAAATGACTTTTGGGAAGTAATTTGGGCTAAATTGTATTCCTGGTATCCTGGGGTGTGTACTGAGGGCTGCTACCTGCAGGGGGCAGGGGCTTTTCAATGTACCATCCTCTGTACAAAAGGTTTGGTGCTGATAGGCTGGTCACGTAGGCAAAAGTTTAATCAATTAAATGGAGCCATTTAGGTAAGGGGGAACTGGTGGTGCTGTGCTTGGCCGCCTCGGGCCATGCTGGCTATAAGTGCTTGTGTGTCCCCTCAGGATATCCCAACCCTAACCATTGAGGTGGGTTGTGATTAGTGCTTTTGTTTTCTTAAAAGTACAAATTTACAGTAGACTGTTACTAGTTATTGCTAGTGATTGTTGCTACCTACTGAAATACTATTTGGTACTATTAATGATTTATATCTGTTGAAATACTATTTGTTGACAATTGTTGATACCTACTGAAGTATTATTCAATGCTGCTAAAAATTACTTGTACCTGTTCGTATACCGGCCTTTCTGTTTACAATTGCGGAAAAACACTGGCCGTCCGAACTGACTTACTTTTTAATGTTATGAAACTGTGACAACAATAAATACTGATTCATTTATAAAAACATTTGGTGTGGTAAACTATATGTACGGTGAATGTCCATCTGCTCTTCCAAATAAAAGACCGGTGTGTTTGGAACTACCTTATTATTGTTTATTTATTATGGGGGTATTAATTAGACATTATAGGGGCTTTCTTACATGTATATACAAACTAAAGAGGGTGGTGTTAACTGTAATACCTGCCGTTAACTGCAGTTCTAATGATGAAATTTAAGGTAATACAATACAATACATTGAATATGTATATTTTGGCCCCCTACTGCAGGCTGCCTGTTACAAGTCATATGAGTTCTTAGGAAATAAGCATGTGATACTGCTGAGCTTCTATGCTGATGAAGGCCATACAAACAGTTAGAGCTTTTAGAGTGAAGATTAACAAATTAATTCATGGTTCTTTTATGTCAGCTTTAAATTGGATTCAGTAACACATTATCCCATAGTGTTTGTTGCATTGACTGAACATGCATGGCACTTCATATTCAAGTGCATGGCAAGTTGAACTTCACTTCAACGTATAGATTATTTTGAAAATAATTCAGTGTTTTCAGAAGCCAGCATTGGCCTTGATAACAAATTATCTGCACAACACTTGCATTTCTGTGGTAATAAATGCTATGCAGGGGGATTGAGCTATATTATTAGGCTTCCAAGAAAAGACTTATTATTATTATTATTATTATTATTATTATTATTATTATTATTATTATTATTGTTGTTGTTTTTTCTTAAACTTTAAAATGCTCCTAACCAATCAACATGGAACTTGGCAGGTATCATCCCATGTAGATTACAGTTCAGATGCCAAAAATTGCTCTCCTTTCAAAATCTTCTTCTTGGTAAACCAGTGAACTTGATTTGAAACTTTGCATGTCCTCAGCAACCAAACCCAAAACCCACTTCTGTTTGCAAACCATTTAATGAACTAACTATTAGCATGGTAGGTGGCATCCTGGGGACAGTGGAATTCAAATATGGCAAAATTGCATTCTTTCAAAAAACAAGATGGCGGCCAGACCTACGCATTTAAAAAAAAAATATATATATATATATATATATATATATATATATATATATATATATATATATATATATATTTGGGAACCGGTGAAGCGATTGATCTGAAACTTGACATATGTCATCAGCAACCAAACCCGCTTCAAGTTTGTGCAGCGGAACTTGCTGAGATAAATTTTAATACCAAAATGGCTGCCAGAAAATTTGTCGAAATGTGCCCCCAAACATCAAATTGCTTCTGTTTGAATATTGTTTAACCAATTAACTCTGAACTTGGTAGGCGTCATCCTGGGGACAATCGAATTCAAATAGGGCAAAATGGTGTTCTTTTGTTAAATAAAATGGCCTCCAGACCTGTATTTTCTTCTTAAATTTAAAACTGCTTCAGTTGAAAAATGGTTTATTTGATTAATTCCAAAGTTCACAAACATCATCCCTATGTCAATCCAGACTTTTTCAAAAATTGTGTTTGTGCATAAACCAATGTGGTCACCTGATGCATTTCTTTAAAAACCTTTCAAAATCTCCGGTCAAATGTAAAACTAGCTTATAACTCCTTACAGAGTGCAGATAGTGTAATGATGCTTTATAACTTTAAACACCATAGTAATATGGTGTTTAAAGTTATAAAGCATCATCAGATAATTAACTAATGCAGTATTTTGAATTGAAACTGCTTCATAAAACTGATCTGTTGCTGACACTTGTGCTGCAATGTTACAGCTTGCCAAAATATCCAACTGGTACTGAGCTTGGAAGCCATAAAACTGCTTTGTAATTCTAGTTATTATTATTATTATTATTATTATTATTATTTATTATTATTATTATTATTATTATTATTATTATTTAGTCATTTTATTAGACGCTTTTATCCAAAGTAACATACAGAGACTAGGGGTGAACTATGCATAACAACTGCTGCTGCAGTGTCAGTTGCAATAGGACCTCGGTTTTACGTCTCATCTGAAGCTCTAGATCTATACCTTTCTAACACTACTTAAAATAAGAATACAATATTTTGTTATGCAGGGTTTCACAATGTGACAGACAATACATTGCTCTTTAAATTATGAATCTGTTACATGTTCTTTAAACACCACAAGCAACCCTGAATGTTAGGTTCTGAAATTCTACCTGGTAAGTATGGCACAGGAAAGGGCTGCACATTGTTTACAATGGAACCCAAGTAAAGTGCAGAGTGCTGTGCTTGTACCAGAGAACTAGTTTGACAGCTTGTGAGGTAATGCAGAGGTAAAGGGGTGTGGAGGACCCGCACACGGCTGCCACCTCTTCAAAAACACATTTACTGTTCTTGCAGATGAAGTAACAACTTTCACTTCCTGTTAGCATAGCTGTTCACAGAATACATTCCATTGAGGAGGGAGGGAAATACAAGGACAACAGGACATCTGAGAACAGCCAAGAGGCCTGGGTTTTCCTGGCATACAATCACAGGAAACGCTGCTTCACTATAAATGGTACCTGGAAGGTTTCAGATTTAATTGTTACATTTATGCTACGAAATGTTTCTCAATTTTACAAATATATCTTGTACATGAGTTGAATTCAATAAAAATTATGAAAATAATATAAATTGGGTAATTGCTACTGCTCACTTTGCCCAGACTGAAAGATGATGCCTGGGTATTGAATAACAGCTGCAGGTGAGACCTGAACTTAAACCTGATATTCTTGAAAAGGCCTTGCAGGGTCTCAAACATAAATAAAGGGCTAATTATTTTCCATGGTCCTTTAGCGATCTCCTGTAAAAGTAATGCTTGATGTAAAAATTGGTCATTAAACTTACTATCGTCAGCCCCTGGACACTCTGCCCCTGTTGAAAAGATTTGTGATCAACCCTGTTTTCATTGGAAGAGTTGAATCAATGCTCTAATTATGCCCCCCACCCCCACCCCTCTCATTTCTGTCTTATTTGTTTAATAATTCTGATTATATGTTTATCACTTCATATTCTGTTTAATTTCATGGACTATGTCTAGTTTCTTTTTTTATTATAATGGTTTTTAATTTTGGTCTTACTTACATTTTTATATACTGTATATTCAGTGTTTGTATTCATGCTTATGAATTTATGCATGGGAAAGGGGCTAATAAAAACGTTGATGACACCGGACAAGTTTGGTGCAGAATGTGGATAGGGTATTTAGAACTTCACATTTACTTCACATATCCCATTCACAATGATATGTGATCATTAAGCCAGCATAAAGGTATAGATTTATGAATGTGTGTAGTTTCCAATGTAGGGATCAACCTTTCTCCTTTAAGAAACAGCCGACAGCATGTTGTACTGTGACATGGTTTAGGAGCAGCACATTTCCTGTAGTGTTTGGAAATAAAGTAAACACGCTTTTTTAATTTTTTTACATTTATGATTTGTGAATGCTATTAGAAAAAATAAACAGGTAAATGTGTTGTGTTGTCTTGGAAAACTGGATTGTTGGAATATGCCAACAGAGTTTTGATAATACTGCATTACTGCAATGGAGATGAAACAGGAGTCTGAAAGAGCCATTTTTGTCCATTCTTGAAAATGTGGAATGACCCTTTGATTGCAAGGCATGGATGGCTAATGTTCTACTTGAGCCTGCAGTGCATTTGGAGAAGTTTCGCTTCTATTGTAGCATTGCGTAAAAATGAAGCAGGCTCACACAGCTATTTCAGGTTCTCGAATGCAGTGGTTTATTAAGATGCAACTCTTGATAGGCAATTTGATAGGCAAATCATGCTGCTTTACCAGCCAGTGGTACAACTACAGCTGAGCAGCACAGTGCTACTCAGACTGTGACAAATAATAACAAAAAAGAAAAGAAAGTCCATAGCACACTGTTTTGGCTGTGTGCTACAGCCAACTAAGTGCAGTCTCAGGTTCTTTTTAGTCTCACTTTTCCTTCGTCTCCCTCCAGCAGCAGCTGGTTTGTCTCAGCAGCAGCCCGTTACTTATCCCCGCCCCCAGTGCACCAGCCACCAATCACAAGCATGTACAGTTTCCCGCTCTCGATCCCCTGATGGCTGCAACATCTTGTCCCCTGATATGTGACAACAATGTTGAAACCAGGTATAACTCATGCAGCAAGCCGAGCCTGACTGGTGGCGATTCTCCCATCTCTGACATACCTGAACACCTGCTGCCATTGAACTGTGGGTCACAGAACCCTCCCGAACCCGGTAACAGCAGACCCAGGGTTGTTACAATATGTTATCTGTAATGTGAAACTATTTTAAAAGTGTACCTTATTGCATTAATTTTATATTTTAATGTAAACATTACAAGAAGTAATCAAGCTATGCATTATACAGAAATATTTTGTTTTTGCCAAGTCCACACCCAGGATAGTGTTTTTTTTTTCACCTCTTCATTTCATGATATGTCTGTGTGCTGTGTACAGTAAAATAAGCAATGGTTACAAATATTAATCGCCTTTGTTTCCAAAAATCGGATAAAGACAGATTATTTTGCGTTTCTATCTGTATGTCTTTGCCCTCTGACTAACAATTCCTTACAGATTGCAGTTGGTCTGGGTAATATCTATCAAGTCTAAAGTGACATTAATTCAGCCAATCACAGCTTTTTGGGACACCTTATGATATCAAGGCTCCTGCCAAACCATTTCCAAATAACCAGTTAGTCTCAAGTTATTGTCTGATTAAAAACTGTTTTGGATTTGATTATTTGAATTAACACATTTTGCATTCCCATTGATATAATGTTGTTTTAAGTGTGCTGTGGCTACTAAAGCCACAAAAGGCATTTCTCTCATAAATCATAATGTTAACAAAACAATACTAATAGTAAAATATATTTTCATAAGCATTGAAATAATTGCAGATAACAAACAAGAAACAAGTGCATTGTATATAGAATTTTGATGCATCACGCCTAATGAAACTTAATAATCACACACACTAGTAAAAGAAAATACATTGGAGCATACAAATACAGTTCTTACCAAATACACATTTTAATGCAATCTGGACACATTCAGGAAGCCACTTTAAACAGACTTCCGATTTTAGCCCAGCCAACTTCCTGTTACACTCCAAATAACGAATACGAATATGAACTTCCCGAATACAGATACAGACCCTCTGCACACTTCAAGTTAAGGTGACCAGTTTTTTAAGTCCTTAAACTGGGATAGTATGGTAATATTGTGAATACCTTCTAACGTCCAAACTACAGGGAAGCTCTAAGGTTTTCACTTTGGCCATGTTTGATCTAGTATCATTTACAAAGTGAGTGCAGAGACTCGTGTTGATAGTCAGAGTGGAATCTTTTACTTTCAAGAACTTTTTTGTGAATAAATTATCTTAGACTTTGTAATTTAATTTCTACACTAAATGTATAATTTTTTTCACTGTATCACTTCAATAATATCAAATTCTGAGATTCTCAATTCATAGAAAAATCTGTTTAATTACTGATTACTGCTGCAAATCTAGTTTAGCAATACCTTCTCACAAAAGAATCACCATAGCTCTGTACCAGCTGGTCAGCTGTGCGGCATATAGAGCTGTGGTGAGTCAGCAAGACAAGTGTGCATTGTTGCATTTATTCAGTGTGAAGATCCATGAGAGACCGAATGATGGCAGATTATGTTAAACTCCTTGGAGTCGCTGAAGCACAGCAAATTGCTTACTGGAATTCATTGGCATACCACACCCCACAGGTGCATTGGATGAAACACACATCCCCGTTTTACGTTGTGTCGATGGCTACAGAGACTATCATCCCACAAGCCCCCGTCAATGACAGGTACTTGTTCCGTGAATATCTGTGTTCATGCACACCGTTGTGATGGCCTGTTGCATACTCCACAACTTATATGAAATGGAAAAACAGTGGTTCTCCCAGACGTGGCAATCCAGACGGAAAGGTTAATTCAACTTAAATAAAATACATCATGTGATACGTGTTATTTAACTTGAATTAGCAGCTCTCTCTGAGCTCCTCCAGTAAGTTTTATATATATATTACAGAAAAACTCTGATTCTGGAATACTTAATTTTTATTTTTGTAGGAGACAGCAAGAGAAATCCAGTGACATAGGATATGTGTTATTTAAGTTTAATTAACTGCTCCTTCCAGGCTCCTCCAGCTATTTTTTTTGTATTACTAAAGAAACCCCATTTGATTCAAGAAAAATTATTTTTGATAATTATGGGGGTCAGTTGCAGTATTTGATTGACATATGATATATGTCATTAAGTTTTAAATAAGTGCCCCGTCTGGGTAGAAATGTGATCATTTTAAGCCTCCCTACTTTTGTTGAATTTAAAGATGAACTGGACATTTCGATAATAAGATAAGCAATCCTCTGTGGTAAAATATTTGTGGAATGTCTGTTACTTTTTTCTATGAAAGTGTTTTTTGTTTTCTCTTTGCATAAGCCTGAAAAGAGTTAACTACAGGAAGTCTTTCTGACATTCCTACCAGGACTGGAAATGCTGCACAATTAAGCATTGTAACCAGTTGGTGCACATACACTACAGAAACAAAAGCATTGCCCTATCTAAATCCTGTGAATAGATTGCTCACTCATCTGTTGTTAGAAATCCCTGGAGATTCTACAGGTGTGTATGTATAGTAAATATGTTTGTTTTCCACACCTCATCAGTTAATTGGAGTTTTAGAATGAATGAAGAGCTCAGTGTCTGAGCATAATGATTATCTTAAATATTATTACATTCTTTCAATATGACAGACTACATTTTTAACAGTAGAGACTCCTTCAGGGAGGCAATGAAGGCAGTGGCTCCTCAAAATTTTAACGTGTAAAAAATATATATATTGCACTGTAACACTATTATTATGTAATTGTACGTACATGTGGTCTCTTGTAGTCCTAACTTGTTACATCCTATTTAATGTTGTCTCCTTTTGGTGCTGTGATACTGATATGATTGAGGATTGATGTTTTTTTCCCATGTCGAACACTGAACTACTAAAATCATATCACGTAAACCTTGAATACAATTTTTTACATAATATTCCATAATGTACCCCAAAATTCGCTAGAATTCACCATCCGTCATGGAACCATTTTAAGCAGCAGAAAGCTTAAATACCAACACCCTCTTAGCTCTTTATTTACAGTAGGTCTGCATTAAGGTATAACATGTTAATAGTTATGTGAAAACATCTCATACGGACACCATAAACATGATATGAAGTTATGAGATTTTGAAACACCTATTGAATTCCTACAAAGTAAGAATTACTTAAAATACATTTCACATATTCATCCTGAACCCCAAACCTAACAGGGTTGATCATAGGGATTAGTATGAAAAATATAGTAGGAAATCAGATGCCTGTTCCTTTGTAATTATATTGCAATTAATTCAATTTAAAATAAGGCCTACTGATGATCTTGGACTGCCGTAGGGCTATGTTCGAAGGTTCGAAGGTTAGTTCATTGGCCAGAAATTCTGAGCTAGTTTTAAACCTTTGTAGGTTTGTCCAGCGGCATTCACGCACTTGTCAGATTTTTTTTTTTTTTTTTTAATGTTTCCCTCTGTTAACAGAAACCGTTTGACAATGTGTGAATACTATAACTCGCACATTCAATGTCACTGCAAAAGTCGATCTTTTGATTTGTATAAGGTCTATTACTTAAACAAAAGTTGAGCTATTAAAATCCGTTACTGAATCCTACATAGCACTTCTTTATAGTGGAAAGTGTAATGGTAGAATAAGTATGAAAAATAAAATATATGCTAACACTAATCATTTTTATTTCGAAATCTGATCTGAGAATATTGGAAACAGCACGTTCCAAAACATCTTTCAGGTATTGTTATAACTAACAGTATATAGACTATAATACTGTCTCTTAAAATGATTTACATTTCTTCCACGTTGCCTCTGTTTTAAGATATCTCCTCTTTAAATAGTTGACAGTTTTTTTCCAGTCATTTTTTTACTTTTTTTTTTTAGGTATGACAGTTAGTTCACATGCCATTCAAAATGTGTTGATCTATTTTACAGTTCTGCAACAAAAGAAACAAAACTGAAAAATAAATTACCAGTACAGAAGGGGGCCATATTTACTTAATGGTTATAACAATGGAAGCGCTTCATTGTACCAGATGTTGTATTTGCTGATTTATAATAATAAGTGACAAGTATCCTATGCATTCCTAGTATAAGAATATTTCACCATGAAAGTACATTGCCCCATGGAAAGTTCATGACAAATGCGAATAATATAAAACATGTAAAACTTGCCAATATGTGGCTTTGAGTGCTCAAGGTTTTAGAACATAAACATACTGTACTAGGCTTTTTAGGTATCTTGATTTTCTACCAATCTTTTGTCATACTCTCCGAGCCTCAGACTGTATTTGGCTTAATCTGATAAATTAAATTTTATACAAAACACTTATAAACTGCTGTTGTGATGCGTAAAATCTGCCTCACTGTGTGAAGTCAATCATATATTATGACACGTACAATATGCCTTATCAGTGTAATTCCCCAATAGGGCCCTAAAGTTTTACCCTGCTAAGCTAAAGAGGTTAGAGTGAGCTGAGCCACGCTGTTTCTTTTCCATTCTCCCACTGAGCACTTTTAACACATCAAGGCGGCTATAGCTGGTGGTACTTATTAATTTATTTGTATCAAAAAAGGTTGCATTTGTGAACTGATATCAAACTGATCTAATTTCTTTATGGTTTCTATAGTGTAGTGTTCTGTGCTGTGAAGGTGAGACAGACTCAGGGGAGACCAGATGGAATTCTAACCTCAATAGAATTCCTCTTCAATAAAAACAAACAATAATGAATCCCTGTTTGGGCAGGGGTTCACGCCAAAATAATAAACAGCTTCACAGGCATACATTCACTCAATCTATCGCTCTGTCTCTCATAGTCGACTCACCCCACTCAGCAGTGACATCAGGGTTGCCAGATCTCTGTGACAAAAAAAGCCAACTGGACTTGAACAAGAAGCCCAAAGGAAGCCCAACCACCACTGTACGTCAATTCCAGTCACATGAACATTAAATTGTCTATAGATCATTTTCCATGATGTCATAAATCACCTAGGAACCGTTCTTAACAGAGATGGCGGCCATGTTGGTGGGCTCATGTGTGAATTTTATTGATACACAGAGCACTTGCCTAACCTTTGTTGCGTTGTTTTTTATTTTTTCTCCCTGCAATTGTATGACCCTCAGCAACCTATAAAATGAAACGTTGTCTCATCCGTGCCTCCTGCAACAGCCAGTAGCTACACAAGTGTTCACCATTTTTTCATAAAAGCAAACTAAACAATTTTTAAGATCTGAAACCACTTTAAGTGAGTCAAAGATACGGCTTGCCTGCCAATCAGCTCAAGACACACGATAAGGATCACGTGACCTGAACGGTCATTCGAAAACTTTCTATCACGTTATTCAACTTGTCTGTGTCTTTAAAAAAAATACTGGGATCCGTGTGGCATGCAGGATGCACCCTATAGCCTGGAGATTTCAGGTTCGAATCAAGGCTATGTCACAGTCAACCGTGAACATTTAAAAAAATTAATTCATTTCTGGGCAATATAATATAATATATATATATATATATATATATATATATATATATATATATATATATATATATATATACACACACACACACACCGTCTACATTGCATGTATAAAAACAAGTTGTACAGAAAAACATATTTAAATATGTTACGTTTAGATTTTGTTTTTAATAGGCCTACTTTAAATCTATTTTGCTGACATTTTTCAAATACTATCTGTAACGTTTTAAACTTATTACTATTAAACAGTCTGCTGCCACTTTAAATTACTTTATGATTTCCTCTTGAATGCCTCTAAGAAAGATGACACTGGCTGTAACTCTGTTCATTTTTTTATACACAAAAATAAACTTAGCCTACTCGATTTGAAAAATGTCATGAATGATACAAGGAACTTTTTACACTACTTGGTTTGATTAAATGAGTAGTACACAACAAAATATGAAAGCTGAACATTAATTTCAACAAAGAACAACAACAACTTGTTAATGAAAAATATATATTTTATCCTTTTAATTATTTTATCACAGGCATGGTCACAAGCGATTGGGACCTCATTTGTAGTCAGGTGCAAGCCATCAGTGCCACTTGATTAGCTTCCCTATATAACTGGAACCAAAAGGAAGGGAGAGAACCGGGGGGAGCACACTGGGACTGGACGAGGGCCATTTTGGACATGGAAGGAAGAGAAGCAGCACTGGAGCCTAAGCAACAAATACATTGAAGAGAAGCAACACTGGACCCTAAGCAACAGATACATTGAAGAGAAGCAACACTGGACCCTAAGCAACAAATACATTGAAGAAAAGCAACACTGGACCCTAAGCAACAAATACATTGAAGAGAAGCAACACTGGACCCTAAGCAACAAATACATTGAAGAGAAGCAACACTGGACCCTAAGCAACAAATACATTGAAGAGAAGCAGAAGGAAACAAAATGGCACAACAAAATGCAGTGAAGACTCTACGTCACAGAAAATGAAATTAAGTACTCTTTGCATTGTCGACAAGAGAATACTGTTTCACAACAGACTGCAAGGATAACTCTTATTGCTACATAAGTGTCCCGTCTGATGGATGCTAGTGTTCTAGTTATTGTTAAGTGTTACACAACTCCAGTACATAGGGACTGTGAATGGAATAAGTTTGGAGAAGCTTTTTGAGGAATGAGACACTTTGTGGCCATTGAAGGTCAGGTGACACTATATAATGGTATTGTGGACATAATTAATCTACCTCCTACAACAAATGGGACATTTTCGAATCCTCCGGTGGGACTGAACTATACTTGTTACTTACCTAAATACTAAGCTTTCCCAAAAAATCAGTTTATGATGCTTGAGTTAATAATATTAAACTTGTAATAAATCATATATTTCTTTCACTGTGTGATTTTGAAGGGAAAGGAGAATTCAGTGATATAATAAAATAGAAGCAGTGTCGGTAGGGGACTATTATCCAACCCCTTCATTCATTTATTGAAGTATGTTGCTAACAGATTTTTATGTTTTTCAGATGTCTGTGTTCAGAAATGACTGTGTTCTATTGACTATTTTGTAAAATTGTTTGGGGAGCTAAACCATTTTCTGACTTTCAGGAGGTGGAACAGAATGTTTTTTAACACGAACACATGTCTTTGGAAAAACTGCATTCAATTAAGATCCCAAACAAGTTTAATTTCTCATTACATGTCTTCATACCAAACATCAAGACTGGTACTTGTGAACTGGCTCCTGGTATTGAATCACTTCGGATTTTAAAGCAGCAGCAAAGGAATGACAAAAGTACTAATCTCTAATCATTTTGATTTGGCTGTTATAACTCATTTTAGTAAGCTACAGCTAGTGTGGAAAATGTGCCAGTATTTTAAAATCTGACTAATTTACAGGTCGAACAAACACTTAATTTTTCTCTGTATCAAAGAAAGACAACACTAAACTTCAACCTTCCCATTGGCAAAGAGAGCGTTGCCATGTAGTTTTTTGCCTAAATTCAAAAGATTATGCCCTTGCCTAAAAAAAGACATAACATGATAAAAAATCCCAGAGAAACAGCTGTGGGGAAAATTGAATGAAGATGTCAGATCAACAGATAAAATGAAAAATTAACAATTAGAGAAAGCTGAATGATATTTTGCTTCCTGAAACAGAAGCTGCTTCACCAGTGTACCCTGTTAAATATAAAAGAGGGACTGTTTCATCAAGCCTCTGACTTGAGAAGTATGCTGGCTTGCTTTTTTAATTTGAGCGGAGAAAGATTTATGTCAGTCCCCCCATAACCAAGTGATTATCAGGTATAATACCCATTATAACTCAGTTGCCAAGCTGTAGCTAGAGGGAGGGCCAGACGTGGGATCAGTGAGATACTGTATTCTGTGCCAAGTCCAACTTGAAGAACAACTCAATCACTACTGTTCCAGACTTCAGCAACTGTGCCAATGGAGCCTAAGATTAAATCAGTCCAAACATTAAAGACACTTGGAAGTAGGGCTGATTGCTAAATCACCAAAAATAACATATGTGAGATCCGCTTTGCATTTAAGTGGAATTGAAATATACATCACACATGGCCCTTTGGGAGAAGTTTCCACTTTTATCTTTTGACATTCTTTTTTATGTAGGGCAAAACATATCTAATTTATAGAAACTATGATTCTGATTGTTCAGAGAAAAAAAAATTGTTACAACTTGTAGAAAATCTGGATTGTAATTATACCTCCCTTGATAGGAACATCCTTCCTCAACCATCATCTGTTAAATACATCTTACACTTCCATTTTTTCTTAAACTGGAGGTACAGTATAGCTTTTCAGACACATGTCAGAAAAAACAGTATTCAGAAGTTTTGTTTTTATTTTACCATGGTTGGTTCAATCTGTGGTACATGAAATCATACTCATAACAACAACCAAATGTACAACTCTCATATTCTCTTAAAAGAACTTTGAAGATTTGCATTTGTTAACAGATTTAAACCTTTAAGTTAAACTTGAAATCCTTGAAAATTAGATATTTGAGATGTCTGGCTCTGCAGTGATATATCAATACGGCAGTCTGGCAATGGGGTTCTACTAAAGTATGTACTGTAGGTAAGCATGCACATATTATATAATAAATACATTATTGATAACCTTGTACTAATAACTGTGTTTTGCGTGGTGTCTAAAGCAGGAGAAAAATCCATTATAAATCATTTAATTTAAATGTTTCTGAAAATGTTCAATCACCCTGAAATCCACACTCAGCAAAATTGGTTGGCTTCAGTTCTCCTTTTTTCCCCACTTAGTTTTTGTACAGAATGTTCTTCTCATCTCCGGGTTTAAAAGCTCTTCAAAATCCCAAAGGCTCATTTTATTTTTCTGGACTGACAAACAGCTCCTAGAAATAAATTAGAAATGCTTGTGGCTTGAAATTGTTTCAATGTTAATGATAGAGCTATAATTTCAGAAAATGTATAATAGACTTAGTTGCTTGCAGAACATGGCAGCCTTCGTCTTCCTGGAAAAAGAAAGTTAACCAGCGCTAGAGGTTTTTTCCATACTGCTGATGTCTGGAGTCATGGAAATAAAAAGCATTCCTTCAAAACAGCCATAACATGTGTCCCTTACATTTTGCTTATGAGTCCACACCCCCCGCGTGCCCATCCCGCTAAGAAAATTCCACGGCCCATATATATGTATATATATATATATATATATATATATATATATATATATATATATAAACATTAAAATCAGGGATGGAAATAACACTCATATTGCTATTGCATAGCAATTTCACCCATTCCAGGTTTTACAATGAGCTTGATTAGCCCCAGTGTGAACAAGTTCAGTTTTGTCTTATTAAACTTATAATACTAAAACCAACAATGGATCAAACTGCAATGCAACTGGAGTCTTATTTCCATTCCTGATATATATTCCATCCCCACTATATATAGTATATATAAGAAATGGCTGCCTGAGAGTAAAAACTACATGTCCCAGGAGCCTCCGCGGCAGAGACAGGATGGGCGGGGACTCCTGGGTATAGGAGAAAGCAAGCTGAGAGAGTCAAGGCAGTTTGTGGGAGGTTGCCGCAGGGAACAGACTCCAGAGCTCTCAAAATAAAACTGGAATACCGAAGCCTGTTGCAAGCTTGAAAGGGGTATGTGATTTAGGACTGCCGTTGTTTATGCAGTTGTGTTTATAGTTAAATCGGCAGGTGAGTAAAATCGCCGAGGTTAATTTGCTACAATGTGGGAAAATTAAACAAATAATTATATGACCAGCCAAATAGGGACAGGGCATGTGACAGGGCATGTGACTCTGTGTGGTTACTTTTAATATAAAAGTAACCACACAGATTCGGGAAAGACTTTAAAAAAAAAAAAAAAAAAAAAACTTTATTTGTTGAACACTATTTCTGGTGGGTAAAAAGGAAATTCCGCCCTCTTCACACCAGAGTTCTGGATCAGACATCTTGGCCACGTAGGAAGTGTCAGACATTTTGGAGAGGTTCAACCCAAAGTGTCCTGATACTTACCTGTGGGCAAACCACTCGGATCTGAAATAAAAGGAATAAAGAGGGAATTGAAAAAGGAAAAAACAAGAAAAGAACTGAGACTCACCTTACAAAACATCCATACTGCCCCTGTTGGTGAACAGGGGAAATACTTGCCTACAGACTCAAGTTGTGTTTGTTTGTTTGTTTGTTTCTCTGTGTAGAGAGTGACAAAGAACAAAGTCAATTAGGTCTGCAAAGGGCTAGGCTTATTTAGATTTGTTTGTTTATTTTGTGTAGATAATAAACTTACTTGGACCATACTGTCCTCTCTTCGAGAAACTCCTGTCTGGACCTCCGGTTTTTGGACACACCCACTTACCTATCTGTCACTATATATATATATATATATATATATATATATATATATATATATATATATATATATATAAATTAAAGTGAGGCTTTAAGGCAAAGGGAAGACATCAGACAAGTGGGCTGATGTCATGCCTTACTAGCAAAACTGAAGAGTTACATTTGGTCATTGTACAGTGCCAAGAAAATGCTTGTGAACCCCAATGATAATTATGAAAATTCCATAGTTTTACCATGATAGCCTTCTTGAATCAAAACCATTTATTTTCTTAAATATCCAGTAGGGTTTATATTAACCAATTCCATGTCTTTTGAAACAAAATGATGTATGAATTAGACAAACAATGAGTAATTAAGATTCAGGATATGTGAAAAAATAAGTGAACTCCTGGTTTTATCAGCTCAACTAAGCAGATAATTAGAATCAGGTGTTTAAATAATTAGGTAGATCTTCAGGGGTGAGTTTGGGAGGCCCCACCCTATATAAAGATCTGAAACTTTGTGAGTTTGGACTTCACCATACAGTTGTGTGGAAATATGTCAGGCCACAATCAAAAGAAATCTTTGAGGACATCAGAAAAACAGTTATTGATGCTTATCAATCTAAAAAGGGTTACAAAACCATTTCTAAAGATTTGGGGCTCCAGCAATCCTCTGTCAGGCAGATAGTTTACAAATGGAGAAAGTTCAAGACCACAGTCACTCTACCCAGGAATGGTCGTCCTACCAAAATCTCTCCAAGAACAAATTGGAAAATCATCAAGAAAGTCACAAAGAACCCCATAGTAACATTCAAGGATCTTCCATAAACAAGAATGGTGTTTATGGAAGGATATCCAGGAGGAAACCCCGGCTCTCTAAAAAGAACATTGCTGCCCATCTGAAGTTTGCCAAAGAGAACATAGATGATCCACAAGACTTCTGGAACAATGCTGTTTGGACAGACGAGTCAAAGGTAGTACTTTTTGGGCTCAATGAGAAACAATATATTTGGAGAAAATCAAACACTGTGTTGGAACAGAAGAATCTCTTCCCAAACGTCAAGCATGGTGGTGAGAGTGTGACGGTTTGGGGCTGCTTTGCTGCCTCAGGACATGGATAGCTTGCCATCATTGACACAACCATTAATTATGCATTGTATCAGAAGATTCTAGAAGAGAATGTCAGGCCATCCGTCCATGAGCTGATGCTGAACAAAGTGGGTCATGCAGCAACACAATGATCCTAAACATACAAGCAAATCTACAAAAGAATGGTTGCAGAAGAAGAAATTCCTTGTTTTAGAATGGCCCAGTGAAAGACTGGACCTAAACCCCATCGAAAGGTTGTGGCAGGACCTGAAGCGAGCTGTCCATGCAAGGAAGCCCTCAAATGTATGTCACTGAGTTCAAGCAGTTCTGTAAGGAGGAATGAGCCAAAATTCCTCAAAACTGATGTGAGAGACTGATCAACAGTTACAGGACTTAGTTGAAGTCATTGCTGCTCAAGGGGGTGCCACCAGTTACTGAATGTAAAGGTTCACATACTTTTTCTGCATTATTTAAATTGTTTTATTTAAATTGCTTATTGGTTTGGAGCAAAGCAATCCAGACCCGTTCCTAATGGACTGTGTGTTTTAAATAAATACCCAACACAGACTGTTTTAGTTTTTTATTTTAGTCAGGAATTCCAAGTCCACCAGGACACTGCAAAAAGGGCTGGGCGGTGGTTATACCTGCCAAGGGAAATAAAAGTAACTTATTCAAGTAAATGACTGTGCAGCAAGAATTAAACCTAAATTTATCTTTTGTATCTGTTCGGACCAGAGAGACGGCAACTTCTCTTGGGAAGACAGATCCAAAACCTGGAGATACTTACCTGGATTTCTGAAAGGATCAAAACTACTGTTCCTACACAGATATTTGTGGATTACAAAATGACTGGTTATCGCGATACTTACCTTGAGTGGACCTATACCTGGAGATCTCAGAAGGATCACCATAGTGGACTGGTGGCAGCTGGGAAAACCTATACTGAACTCAAACAATTTCTGTTTAATGATTGTGTTTTACTTGAGATTAGCTCATGCAAGGCCAAGCATAGAGCCTGCAAGAAGTTTAGACAGGGCCCAAGTGGGCATGTTTTCTTTTATTTATTTTAGTTTTCTAAATTAAGTATTGCTGTGTGCTACGTAACAAATATAATATGTTCCCACTTAAACTGCATTTTTCTTTCTTAAGAATCCTCTTTCATACTGATGATTCGGTATCCCCTACGAACAAATAAACAGATCTTTAAATATTGTGGGTGCACACAGACAAAGCAGACAGTAGATTCCAATATAATCCAAGTTTTTATTAAGCTCCACAAAAGAAATAACTTGCTCACTTTTATACAAAAAAAAAAAAATCCTGGTTGTGAGACGAGTATAAAGAAAATAAACAGTTCAAACAGGATTCGTAGAACAGAAAAAAACACAATGTAAACTAAATGTCCCCCCACAGACACAAACTATCCAGAGTTATAGTTTCCTTTTGAATGTATCAAGTCTTTTACGTTGGGTAATTAAAATGAGTGCTCCCACCTTGCATAGTTTTATTCAGCTTATTCATTTCACTAAATACGTCTGCAAGGTAGCGCAGTTTTGCCAGCCACACATCATCTTTCAGCACTTCGGCAAGTTCAGGTTTCTTATCAGCTAAGAAAGTATGTAACTCTTCCTTGAAATTAAATATATGAGCACGCATTCTGCCTCGTGATAACCATCTCACCTCTATATGCATGAGCAAGGAATGGTGCTCTGCACCCACTTCCTCGCAAAGTGCAGCAAAACACCTGGAGTTTGTTGCTCTGGAATTAATCAAATTAATGAGTGTTACCACTGTGTTCAGAACACTGTGGAAACCTGGTTCAATATCTTTCACAGCAAGCACCTCTCAGTTTAAAAAGCAATCTGTCTAAATAGCGCGAGGTGCAACGGCTTTTATTTTGTGCACAACACCAGAATGCTTTTCAGTCACTGCTGCGGCTCCATCAGTGCAGACCCCAATGCAATTAGTCCAGCTGATTTCTGCTGAAGTCATACAATCATCTCACACTTTGAAACTGTCATCCGTCTTTATCTTGAGCAGCCAATCAATGCACTGTGAAACAATGTCTTCTGACATAAAAACGATCCGTCGTTTGATAGTGTCACTTGACATTGGTATTTCTGCCAGTTCCTTGGCTGCCCGCTGGTACACGGCAATATCAACTCTTCAGCAATTTACTGCACCACGATGTACAATGACACTACAAGCTTTTTATCTGCGGTAGTTGTAGATTTCATTACGGCTTTAGTACCAAGCAGTTCCTTAGCCTTTCACTCAAAAAATGAATGTTGCTTGTTTTTACATATTTCATGCTTGGTAATTTAAAAACTCTGGTGCTTTCAATTTGGTCTTCTGCCAAGACTGCTGTGGCCACTGACTGTGTACAAGGTTTCCTTGACAACAGTTGTGAAGCTGGAATCTTTAATCAGTTCATACATCAGGAAATGGTTGTGAATTCCACGCTGCCTCAGCAGGTAAAGGAGTACTGCAGCTACCAGTCTCTGCTCTAACCAAGGAGTTTAAGTGCGCCAAAGTCCGAGTGGAAATAACATTAGTAGATTCACGCTACAGATGTGTAAGGGAGGCAGCACCTGCATTGAAAACTGGAAGCGGGTGGCAAAGAAAGCTGTGGAAGATGCTAAGGCTGCCCTTCGAATCGGTGATATTATGGGCAAGTTCAGGGGGTCTTGGTCTCAGTTCAGCTCCTCCTACATGGAACAAGGCAACCCCAGCTCAATGGAGGAAGCTGGTAGTCAACGAGGTGCAAAAGCAGGAGGAGAGGATGAGGTGTATAAAGGCCATTTCCCAGGCCAAGCAGGGAGAATGGACGAGATGGGAGTGTGGAACAACACAAAATTGGCTGGCAAGACCTATGGACAATGGAACAGAGCAGGATCAGTTTCCTCATCAGATCAACATGTGATGTTCTTCCATCACCACAGAACCTAAGCCTTTGGGTGGGTGAGGATCCCTCATGTACTTTGTGTTCATCACCTACAACTTTAAGGCACATTTTGACAGGATGTGTAAGTCATCCTACATTCTAGTAGGCACTAGAGGTCCATCGTAAACAGGTACATTTAGCCTACTAAACACTGACGATCTCGGAAGGAATACATCCGTATACCTGCTTTGATGTTTTTTCCATGTTTAGGAAGAAAAACCACCCCTTTTTTTTTTTCAAAAGCTTACCTCCCTCATTCATTTTATATATATATATATATATATATATATATGTGTGTGTGTGTGTGTGTGTGTGTGTGTGTGTGTGTGTGTGTGTGTGTGTATATATATATGTGTGTGTGTGTGTGTGTGTGTGTGTATATATATATATATATATATATATATATATATATATATATATATACACTGCTGGGAGGGGGATAATATCCTCCCTGCCAAAAACATGTGGGAATGCACATTTAAGTTAATTGTTTTATTGTTAATTATCCCCTGCACCTGGCTATCATTCTAAATTAGAGCCAGGTGCAAGGTATTTAAAGAAAGCAGCCAGTGTGCTTGGGGCTGCTGTGTGTGTAAAGCCCTCTTGAAGGTGTAGTCAAGTGTAGAAAAAAAGGTAGTTTGTGAAAACCTTTTTTTGTGTGTTTTGTTGTGTTATATTTTGTGTAACAGGTAAACAGCTTAGCTGTCCTGTTTTAGTTAGGTTCCTCTGTGTGTTTAGTTAGTAATCCATAAGAGCTAGGTGTTTGTTTTGTGTTTGTTTGTTTATTTTGTGTTTGTGTATTAAAAATAGCGCATCAGCGCTTAAACTTCCATTTCTGGGTCCTGGGTCCTGCTTAAAAGGGGCAACGAACTGGTGTGAGTTGCAATCATTTTACTGTGTGTGTGTGTATATATATATATATATATATATATATATATATATATATATATATATATATATATATATTACATTATGCATAAAAAAAAAATGATTGCATTATAGGGCAGACATTTTTATTGCATTATTTGTTAAGTTATTACATTAACCGGTGACAATTACATCATGGGCAAAAAATTACTACATTAGAGTATTACATTATCGGTTAGTTATTACATTAGTGGTTGTTACACACATACTTTTATTTGATTCGTTTATAAACTCATGTCTGATGTTATGCTTTATATAATTTTAGGCTTTGTTCTTGTAGAGGAAAGCTCATATGTTTACATACACAACTATTCAGACCAAAACTATATAGAAAGGTTTTGTTTTTTTTGTAGTTGCAGGTATTATGAACTATAATAGGACAGAGAATCTTTGGTTCGTCAATTAAAAAACATGATCTGCTGTATAATTTTTCAATAAAAAAAAAAAAAGTTTTTTTTTATATATTTCATGCTTAGTAGTTAAATGTCTCTGTAATTTGGAGGATTTCATACATTCATTGGATAATACTTGTGCACAAATTACACACTGCGCTTGAGGTATATCTCCACTTCCAGCCACAGCACCACCTCCTCACTGTTCTTCAGCCTTTACGGTTGAACTTGTTGAAGGAAGTTCTGTATCATCATTCTGTGGGTTTTGTTGTTTTGATGCTGATGGTTGATTTAAAAATGTATCCATATGTGGTATTGTGTGTTTCAAATGATTTTTTCCTCTGCTTTTGTAATCTGTTGTGCTCCCGCTCAAATAGTTCTATTACACCATAGGTAACCCGAGAATGTGTTACGTAACCTTAGAATGCATTAATTTCTGTGAAAATAACACATTCTCTGGTTTATTTTTGGAGGACCCCTTGAAACCTCCTCATGGCCCCTTAGGGGGCCGCGGACCCCCGGTTCAGAGCCCCTGCCTTAAATAACTATCATTGCAGAACAATGGCTGGAAATAGGTTCTTGATTTATAACTGCAAATACTTTTTTGTTGTCATTTGGAGATTTAAAAACATCAAAATATTTTATACCGAGACTGTCTGTCTTCATACATTCTTTAGATTTTGGATGGTGGTGTTCCTGCTTGATGTAAATAAATAATGATAAACTTTTGGGTAAGTACCAGTACATTACTGTACCAATAACATGACAAACAACCATTGCAGATACTCATAATTTGGACAAATCCTTCACTGTCATGGTAACCAGTGGCATGGCAAATTTTACAACACTGGTTTAGTACAATTGTAAAGATTCTAGTTCAAAGTATATTACCACAGAATAATCATCTCCATTGAATACATGTCTTTCTGAGTCATGTATTTAAAGTTTTTATTGTAATGTATGCCTTTTTTGTTTTGTGGTAATGTTGAACAATAAGTAAAATATTGTAGTTATATAATTTCTGGCAAGCCTCAAAGATGCTTTATTGTTTAAAGATTTTAATTTGAAATACATCTATTAAAACCAGCAATGCCTTCTGTTTATTTTTTCAAATTAAAATACTGTGAAATGACTTAATCACATAAGGTGCTATTCTCAGTGTTCGGGTAATGCCCTCATTCTTTTCTGTACAGTTAAATTACCTTTGACTTGAAAATTGTGGCCGGACCTCTTATAGTCTAGCAACAGTGCATTGCAGCCCAAAGCTCAATTTGGAATTATGCAAAACAGAAACACTCGTACTAGTATCATATATATATGTACATTTTTTAAGGATATATTTTGAAGCTGTTATAAAGTTTTACCCTATAATGATCTGATCTACAACTACCGGAACATTGTTTCTTAGTTTTATAATCCTGGTGTGTGTTTTTTATTTTTATTTTTTGGATGGGCCAATGTTGCTTTATATGTCTGCTTTCGTTAAATAACTAGAATGTGTAGTAATCCACAAGCCACTTTTGTTCCAACTATTTAGTCCATCCACTGAAAAAACATTTTAAAATTACAAAACTATGATATCAAGGATTCTTAATACAAAAAAGTATGCACACCTTCCAAAGAGCTGGTCTTTTGATAACTTTCAAACTTGGCAGACTCTCCTGACTTATCTGGTATACAGATCATGGTAAGAGTCACAGCTTGAATATTGAGTGAATGCAAATCTTTTCTATTCATGAGACAGATTAAACGCAGCAGCAGCAAGATGTAGTATTCAGAGGGCATTTAGTCTGTCACCCTATATACCTCAGTATCCCTTGTAACAAGGCAAAGTATAGATTTACAGATATTGTTGGTGCCCATCTGTGGCAGAATGAAAGCATGTGTGTGGGTTCAGTCACTTGGGAATATGGCTGGAGCCACAGGTGTGTGAAAAGCGTGATCACGAGTGTTAGGAAACACTTTAGAGTTAATGTCGGTGTGTTTACGTCCATGTCCTGTTTATGTCCGTGAGTGTTTTGTGTTACCTTTTGTTTGGGCCCTTGTGCCGTTTTATTTTGTTAATGTGTTTGTTATTAAACGTACACGTTTGCACTTTAAACTGCAACTTTGTGATCTGAGTCTCTCATCCTGCCGGTAACAGCTTGGCCATGATGCCACCCTGTCACATGTGGTGGGATAGCACCCTGTAGTGCAGGGCTGCAGTTTGGGGAAAGAAAGAGTGGCACAACAGGCAGAGCCGGCAGAGGGAAGAAGGGGCTCCGTGGTTCACAGGTTGTGGAGAGTGTGGGCTCCAGGACATGTACATGAAGCCAACAGGTGGGGTGAGCTGAGCACAGCAGAGGAGTGGCTCCTCTGACGAGAAATCAAACCCCAGCCACCTGCCCAAAAGAGCCTGAAGGGGGAAGTCCTTGCCCCATTCAGGGTGAAAAGGAGGTGCCACCATCCCCGAAATGGAAGAAAGGGAGGAGCGGCTATCCCCGCAAAGATGCCGGTGCCAGCTCCAGAGCCAAAGAAGGAGGAGCCACCGTCCCCATTGCTGGAATACCCCATACCCCTGCCAACTGCACGTCGGGAGGGCAGCTAGGACCACTACTTCAGCTCTCTGGAGGCCAGGAGCTGTTTGCAATAAACACGTAAGCTAGACTTGCCTTCCAAGTCGGACTTGAAATCTACCCCCAAGTAAAAACTTCACGTATGACTTGAAAATAGGCATGGTTGCAATATGTCAAGCAGGACTTGACAATCGGTAAGTCAGACTGCGATAAGTTTGTCTGGCCATGTGTGTTTATGCTTGTATGAGCTTTCAAGCAGTAGTCAGGGACTTGACGGGAATAAATAAATCTACGGCTTCAAGATGGCGTTGCCTATATGACAAATTGAGCCTGTGCCCAGAAAGAGCAGTGAACGTCACCACAGCTACCATCATTCTACATAACAGTGCCAGAGAAGGAATTTTTCTGATAGAAGAAATAGATGGAGTTGCTCAAGCAGCTCATGAGGGGCCCAGTTTAATTGTGAGGGCTTGTTTTAACGATGGGATTGCAGCAACAATCCTCACTCAAACCCATTGTGTGTGAATTGTTAGCATTGTAGCATTAACTGCCTTTTAGTGTGTGGTGTGTTGTGTTTTTTTTTTTTTTGGGGGGGGGGGGGGGGGGGGTTGTCTTGTTTTTTTTAAGATGTGCTTGTCTGTTTCAATTCTATTGTATATACTGTTTTATCCTGTCACTGTTTGTATTTATTGTATCTTTATTGTTGGTGTTGCTGTTACCTTTCTTGGCTAGGTCTCACTTGTAAAATAGGTTTTAATCTCAGTGTGAGTATTGCCTAGTAAAATAAAAACTTGTAAAATAGACCCCCAGTCCAGGTTTTTGTTACAACTGAGCTTTTAATTTTTTAACTAAACCCTTAAATTAACTAACAACTTGATTAATTATAAGAAACTTGAAATCTGCAACTTTTTAAAGAGCTGAGTACATTGTATTTATTGTTTTAGTAAAAAATAAAACAAAAAAATACCATGTTTACAATTCATTCTGGAAGGCAATGTCTATGCCCATCTGCTTTAACTCGAATTGTAGTTTTACATTTGCAAGCATGTATTTTTTTGTCTTGTATGTTTTTAATTTAATGATTTCTGCTTTCAGTTTTTTTTTCCCCTAGCTCTAGCACTTCTTATTGTAGTTCATTTAAACTGCCTCTCCCTCGTTTCTGTGCAGGTGGACCCTTTGTACTGCGCGGTGGTGATGTTGGGTGGGATACTGGGGCTGGATCTGGACTTAAGGATGTTGGACTCCGGTCTTCAACCGGAGTGACACTGAAAAAGCAAATTAGAATCCTTGTATACCAAAGTTTAAATTCTACCTTTATTTAGAATGAGGTCATTATAGGTATACTACAAATAGGTCATTGTGGGTAAAATAAATATCTAAAATTAATTGGGGAAACATATTGATGGCACATTTAGAGAATGTGGTGTGTGCCTGAGTCAATACTGCATCTTATTCATTCTAGCAAGAATGATTTGGAAAGGAAAATTGATTCCTTGTCTGAACAAAATAGGAATTTAAAATATAACACCGGAGGAAATATTGGGAACTAAGAATTATTGGGAGATTTATAAGTATTGTTTATCAGATCAATTAACATCAGGGATGGAATATAAATTCGAAGCAATCACGCAGGTATAGCAATCCTTACTCCAGTTCTGTAGGTGACAGTAATAAACCAAATGGGTTTACAAACCACCTTGAATATAAGTAAGGTCCCACCTACTACAGGAGAGCGTTTACGCCGAGAGACAGCAGGAACTGGCAGTTTAGTGAGTGAAGCAGCAGTTCGACAGAGAAAGGGAGACATTAGTCTGTGGTAATCATCTATACAGTAATGTTATTCGACAGGGTTTATGGAAAAGTAGCCTACTAAATTTCCACTGCTGAATTGTTTAATTGATCTCACCTGATAGATTCTGTAATTGATGAACTGTCCCATCCGTGGGGAAATTCCTCCAAATGTTGGCTCGTTTTCTCCAAACAGGTCAATAATAAGCTGAGATAAATAGCCTAATATTAATAGTAATATTAATGATGTTTAAAATTAGTCAATCAAATAGTAAACCTATTTTGAAATCAGAAAGACAATAAATGAAAAATGTGTATAATGATTCTGTTACTTATTGCTGTTTCTACTGTGGGGGGAAAAAATACAGAAACGTGTAATTGTGTTTGTAGCCATTTTATTATCACTTTAGATTTCCTGTTAAAGTCCGACTTAAGTCCAGCTTTGATATTGCAACTGTTTCTCAAGCCAGACTTGTCCTAGCCCAACCTGACCCAAAAGTCAAACTTGTAAGTCCAGCTTTAAGTCAGACTTCAAGACCGACTTTTTTGCAACTGGCTCCAGAAGTCTGCCCCATCTCCAAACGCATTGTAATCTCAAGTTTGTTTTGATCTGTTTTTGATCGGTATATGTCAAACGAGCGGTTTAAATCAAACAGTGTGTGAAGTGATTTATCTCACGCAAATTGTTTGGAAAATGTCACATTAACAGCTTCAGGGCTTTGTAATTGTGACTTACTGGTGATGACTTTGTACAATATCATTATAACAATGTAATTAATGTTTGATTTACATGTAGCTTTTACATGAGATTTCCAAATATCCATAGTACTTAGTAGTAAGGTAAATGCACTTGGCATCAGTGACCTGGGGCCAGTTATACTAATAGGATCAAAAAACAAGATTGTATTTCTGCATATTTTTAGCCGGATAATGAAAAGGTGTTTGTGTACAAAGCAGATTTTTTAAATTTTTTTATCTTTGAACAGCACTTGTGGTGACATATGTACAGTGCTTTAGGCTTCCATATACAGAGTGACTATAAAGATTCAAAGGTGGACAAGAGGTGGCTTTAGCAGTGGCCTGACAATTTGAGGAATTTCAAATCAACAAACACATCCCTCATGTGTCTGCATTACTGTGCAGTTACAGCAGCTGCAACAGAAACTGTGCTGTTCTGTCAGGATCCAGATCTCGCACTATCTGGATCAGATTCTCAGGAATCTCAATCCTTTCTTTTAGTTTTCAATAGGGCCTATATGTAATGATGGTTTGTAGAAATAATGTTTCTTATATTCACAAATGGAAAGTTAGCCTACAACAGTTATTTTTTTAAGCAAATTTGACAATTACATTGTCCAAAGGGAAATTCCTTTGGTTTAAAATTGCACACAATATCACTCTCAACTAACCAACAGCATTCTCCATCCAACATCCCACCTTCAATCAACCTCATGATCCGTGAATACTTGTATCGCCAGACCCTGTAGCATGGCTAATCCGCAGCTTGCCTGAGCCAAACCAAGCAATCTTTACCATGACAATGTGTCCAGCCATATGAGGTGCTTTTATTTGAATGTACTAAAATGTATGTTTGCTTATGCAAAAATATTAACTGTAACTGTATAAGCAATTAATTAATGGTTTATTACACTCTCATAGCTCATTATGAAAAAAACAGCTAGTTAAAGTGTTTTAATTAGGGAAGTCTGTGACATGGAAATTCTAGGTGAATGAAGAAAGCTCTGCTGAGCTGCCCCTAATATAATCAATACAAACTTGGCTTTTTGACTTTATGTTCATCTGCGACTGATCAAAGATAAACGTTTTTTATTTAACGTTATACATTAGGAATCAAAAACAGACACAAACACTGATAATAAACTTTGAACCACACTAACAAGTTAGCTAAAGTTCAGTGGTTGATTTTATCACTAAAGCATTGATTTTTGAATAATAATTTGAAGGATACATATAGTTTATAAAAGTTACATTTGATTTATTATTTAAAATCCAGTGCCAGCAACTGTCAGTTATTTGTCCTTCGTGCTTGCCTGAGGGAATGCTTCATAAACAACCCTTTTCCCACCTCTATAGGAAGAAGCTTGAGTTGGTGGATTGTGGATATATGTATCGTTCCTAAAATGAACATGCTCATGTGAACAGGCTAAAACAATCTCATATTCTGTATCAGTCTAATCACCACCGTACTGCAAATGAGCTGTTTCACAGAACACTTTCCCCTAGAATGACCTGCAATCGTTTCAGAGATTTGTTTATTGATGCCTAACATTTAGTTTTGCTGCTCAGAAATGATATACAGTGGATCTCAAAAGTATTCACCCCCTTGGACTTTTCCATATTTTATTGTGTTACAACATGGAGTCAAAATGGATTTAATTAGGGGTTTTTGCTACTAATCAACACAAAAAAAATCCATAATGTCAAAGTGGAAAATAAAATCTACAAATTGTTCTAAATTAATTACAATGAATTACAATATACAAAATAATTGATTGCATAAGTATTCACCCCCTTGAGTCAATATACGGTAGAGGCACCTTTGGCAGCAATTACAGCCATGAGTCTATTTGGATAGGTCTCTACCAGCTTTGCACATCTGGACACTACAATTGTTGCCCATTCTTCTTTGAAAAATTGCTCAAGCTCCATCAAGTTGGATGGGGACCTTTGGTGAACAGCAATTTTCAACTCTTTCCACATATTTTCAATTGGATTAAGGTTTGGGCTTTGACTGGGCCACTCCAGGACATTGACCTTTTTGTTTTTAAGCCACTCCAGTGTGGCTTTGGTTGTATGTTTGGGGTCATTGTCCTGATGGAATATGAATCTTCTCCCAAGTCCCAGGTCTGTTGCAGACTTTAGCAGGTTTTCCTCCAGGATTTCTCTTTGCCGCATCAATTTTGCCCTCTCTCTTCACAAGCTTTCCAGTCCCTGACGCAGAGAAGCATCCCCATAGCATGATGCTGCCACCACCATGCTTCACGGTAGGGATGGTGTTCTCAGGATGATGTGTGGTGTTAGGCTTCTGCCAAACATAATGCTTAGTGTTGAGGCCAAAAAGCTCTATTTTGGTCTCATCAGACCATATAATCTTCTTCCACTTGGTCTCAGAGTCTCCCACATGCCTTCTGGCAAATTTTTTGTCAGTTCTTTTCAACAATAGCTTTCTTTATGCCATTCTTCCATAAAGGCCAGTTTTGTGAAGCACCCGGGCTATTGTTGCCATATGCAGTGTCTCCCAGCTCAGCTGTGGAAGACTGTAACTCCTTTAGAGTTGCCATAGGCCTCTTGGTGGCCTCCCTGATTAGTGCTCTTCTCGCCCAGATACTCAGTTTTTGAGGACGGCCTGTTCTAGACAGATTCACAGTTGTGCCATATTCTCTCCATTTTTTAATAATGGACTTTACTGTGCTCCGGGGGATGCCTTGGAAATGTTTTTATATCCTAAAACATCTGATTGGTGCTTTTGAAGAACCTTATTGTGGATTTGCTTTGAATGTTCCTTCATCTTCATGATGTAGTTTTTGCTAGGAAATGTACTAACCAACTGTGGGACCTCCCAGAGACAGGTGTATTTAACCTGAAATCATGTGAAACACCTGAATTGCACACAGGTGGACTCCATTCAACTAATTATGCGACTTCTAAAGACAATTGGTTGCACCAGAGCTTATTTAGGTATGTCATAGCAAAGGGGGTGAATACTTATGCAATCAATCATTTTCTGTTTTATATTTGTAATTAATTTAGAACAATTTGTAGATTTTATTTTTCACTTTGATATTATGGACTTTTTTTGTGTTGATCAATGGCAAAAACTCCTAATTAAATACGTTTTGATTCCATGGTGTAACACAATAACATATGGAAAAGTCTAAGGGGGGTGAATACTTTTGGGAGCCATTGTATAATACTGTACATTTCTAATCAGATATACAATTTACCATGTTCTAGTTTTTAATCTAAGATGTTTTACCTGCATAAATGATTGATGTAACCTCAATTAAGTCAGGTAGACAATTTCAGCTAATGCCTTAAATATGTCCCTGTGACAGAAATACAATAAATCTTGGTTGTAAATATCCCTCCAGACCTGTGAGGATGCTAAGCAGCGAAAGTAGAGTTCTTTGGATGGGTTGGCCTGACAGTTCTTTCCCAGGGTAGAGAAGTCGCCCAGTCTGAAAGGGGAAACGACATAGCAGCTGTAGAATGTAGAGACAGCTGCACTTGTTTACCAAGGGTCATGTGTGACAGCATAAAAGGGGACGGAGAATTGTAATCTAGTCCTTCACTTGGTTTTTATGTAGAGAACTAGAAGGACCATGAGACCCAGTGAAAACTGAAAATAAATATTGGTGATTTTTGTTGGTTTGCCGCTGTTAGTAATTGCCTTTGTTTGTGAACCACCAGTCGCTAACATGTATCCTGAGCTGTCGCCTTGGGCCAGCACAAAGCCGGAACAGCACTACACTTTAGTCACTTAATAAATGGTTCTCACCCACCATGAGCACTACGGCACGCACCCGGACTGGTGACCATGCCCAGTATTATTGTGGAGCAGATAATGTGTATTTATTATTTGGGCTGCAACCCATTGTCATTTCTACCTCCTTGCATTACACATTGGTGTGTATTGCCAGAGTTTATTGTTTGGTCACCAGACCGGGATTTAAAAATAAAAAGACCACTTTTCCAAATGGATTACAGTTTTCTGTCTGATTACTGATAACTTCCAGGGTCCTATTTTGAGTGCAAAGGCAAAAATACATTTTCAGAGAGGACTAACAGTATAAAATGAGCAAAAGACAGCACAGAACAATAATTGTAATATTCATTTCTACCACTAAAATGTTCCTTGTTAGTTTTATACTGTTACAATTGTTGTAGTTCTCTCCGAAAATGTGCTTTTGCTCTTCAAAAGAGGTCCCCTATTGTTGTGTATTTACTGTATAACAGGTAGCTCTGAGTTAGACCCCCTGTCTCTATGTGGCTGCTGTTGTCGTGTGTAAATACTGCTTATAATTACACTCACAGTTAATTTTTTTCTAGATCAAGGCTGACCCAAGGTTTAATCCCATTGTTGGACTAAAACAAGCTCATTATTTCAATTTTCAATTGAGCACTGTTTTATAACAAAGACAGCTCAGCATGATCCATTATTGAAATATTTTTCCCCTTAATAACGGATGGCTACGTGTTAATTAACAGCATGGTACACTGGCCCTTATTTTCATGGATGAATGAGTATGTCATGGCAATACAAAAAAAAAAAAAACTTTGGTAAGTCTTCACAACACTTTCCCAGGAGGAAGTAAAGAAAATTACATAAAGCATATAAAGCAAATTATGTCACAACAATAAGTGGTACATGCAAGCATTTTTTCACAAAAATGCATATTGGACTATTCTTCTCGGTTGAAGTACATATGTTTTTCATTGTTATTTCAGATCAATGTCTACAGCTGAAATTTTATCATATCTGAGGATTATTCTCAAGCAGGCTGAATCTCCATAAAGCTAGTTGACCACCTGGCTTCGACATCTGGTAAATAGGTCCCGCTATATGGTAGCCATATAATTTTGAAAGTCAGAAGAGAATGTAAAGCTCTGCTAAGTTTCAGGCTGGAAACTCTAAGTACATCTGCATATGTGCTCATTTGATTGACAGAAAAATCATTACAACCATCACAAAAAGTCAAGCTGAAATTATACACAGGTATTTAACCTTTTAGGGTCCGCCCAATGTTAAATATCCCACTGGCGACCTGGCCCTTTAACTCTTTTTACTCGGGCACTGTGAGAGCCCTGCTTGCAATACATCATTGGAAACAGGAGATTCAGACCATAGACATATATAGAACTAGATCTGCCATTGGCTGACTTCTCAGTGCATACGAACAAGATTTTGGTCCGCCATTTTGGATGTTTATAAGTCTGCCACTGAGAGCGCTGTAACCAATGTAAACAGGCAGATATGTGCAGCATGTTTTTGGGATTTAATTTATTTAGCTTCAATAAAATTGTATTTTTAAACTTGATTTTTAAAGTATTAAATTATTCACCGACTCTGGCAGTGTCTATTTAAATTATATACTTAGTTGCAAAAGCAAAAATTAAGATATCTACATAGCCTACAAGACAATCCACACATGGCTGGAAATATGCTGTCTGACAGTTGGTGAGGGAAAGTACAGGCAGATGGCGATGGGAAACTCCCCAGCCCAGAGATCCTGGAAAGTCCCTGCCTGGCAGCTGTGGGGAAACTCCCCAGCCCAGGGATCCTGGAAAGTCCCTGCCTGGCAGCTGTGGGGAAACTCCCCAGCCCAGGGATCCTGGAAAGTCCCTGCCTGGCAGCTGTGGGGAAACTCCCCAGCCCAGGGATCCTGGAAGCCCAGATCCTGGAAAGTCCCTGCCTGGCAGCTGTGGGGAAACTCCCCAGCCCAGGGATCCTGGAAAGTCCCTGCCTGGCAGCTGTGGGGAAACTCCCCAGCCCAGGGATCCTGGAAAGTCCCTGCTAGGAGAAGTGGATGGCACCCGTCGTCCTGAGAGACTCCTCAATCTAGGAAACAGCGGGGTCTGGTTCTCATCCTCTGGGCCTTGGTTTAACAGCTCCTTGCAGGGTAGCTGTCAGACTGGGAGAGTCCGCTGGTGGGGTGGCTCAGGCAGGCAGGCTGCAGGGTCGACCAGCAGGTACATCCACAGTCCCCTGGCCGGTCCACGGTAGGGATCAAGCTGGTCGCAATGGAGCACCACCCACCGGCCACCACAGAGAATCTGAACCTGGTAGCTTACCTCTCCCAGAGACTCCAACTCCCGACAGGGCCCCTTCCAGGCACTGTCCAGTTTCGGGCAACGGCCGCACCTGCGTTGGGGCTGGAATACCCAATACCAGCTCCCCTGCCCGAAATGGCCTCCCCTTCACCCGAGTGTCATAGTTCCATTTCTGGTAGCCTGCTGCCTGGAGTTGTACTCTGGCAAAGTCGTGGGCAGTGTCCAGCTGGTCCTGGAGCCTCTGGGCATACTTGGGTTCAGGGTGAAGTACCTCTGTGTCAGGTGGCTGGCCGAACACCAACGAGGCTGGGGTCCTCAGCTCCCTACTCATCATCAGCAGGGCCAGGGTGCCGTTGGTGGATTCCTGCACTGCGTACTCACATGCCAGGAGGACCAAGGGCTGCTGCCAGTCCCAATCCAGCTGGTGCCTAGCGGTGGTGATGGCCAACTGGGTTGCCAATGTCCGGTTAAACTGCTCCACCAATCCATCACTTTGAGAATGTAGTGGAGTGGTCTGGGTTTTGTGGATCCCCAGCCGAAGGTACATCTCTGCCATGACCCGGGACTCAAAGTGGATCTCCAGGGTGACCTCAAACTGGCATACGAACTCCTCCAGCACTACCGTCACTGCTTCCTGGTTTGGCAGGGTGTATGCCTCGGGACACTTCATGAAGTAGTCCATGGTGACCAACACGAATCGGTTTCTTCTCTTGGAGCGGGGAAAGGGGCACAGGATGTCGACCCCAACCCGCTCCATGGGGCTGCCAATGGGAAACTGCTGGAGGGGAGCATGGGACTGATTCGCCAGTCCCTTCTTAGCAGTGCAGCTGTCACAACATCGGCAGTAGTCCTCCACATCACGGCAGCATCACCCCCAGTAAAAGCCCTGTTGGAGTCGCCGCAATGTTTTGTTGACTCCAAAGTAGCCCATATCAGGGGTGCCATGGTGCGCCTGCAGCATGGTGGTCTGAAGGCCCCTGGACACGATCTCCTGCCAGTGAGACTTCTATCCCGTCGGAGCCTCCTATCATCGCTGCAGCACTCAGTCTCGGACCGCGATGCGAGGCCACTGTAACCAGAGCCCCTTGGTGGCCATGCAAGGTGATGGCCTTCCAAGGAGGGCGCTGCCATTGTTTGACCCACTGCTACACAGGGATGATGTCGGGATCTTATTCCTGGAGCTGCTGCCATTCTGTTGCCTCGGTGATGGTCAGCTGCCAACAGGTTGGTCCCAAGCTACCGCCAGATGAACCGGGAGCCAACGGGACATCCTCCCCTTGCTGCTCGGAGAGCAGCTCCTGTTTCCAGTCCTCTTTCCTCCAGCAGTGCTGGCAGCCTTTCTCCGCCATGACAGGGCATCCGCATTGGTGTGTCGGATCCCGGCATGGTGCTGCATTGACTAAAATATTAGTGTGGCACAGTGTGAGTCTGACAATTGGAAGTTTGTCTGGTTGATTGGGAATTTGCAGGTCCATACAGCCTTTCGTATTAATTAATTGACAGATTAATTAATTAATTATTAGATGATTTAACAAATACGTTTATGAATTACTGTATGAATTGACAAATTTATGGACGAATTTCTGGACAAATTGACCAATTCACAAATTAATAAACAAATTGACAAACAAATTGACAAACTAACGGCTGGATAATTTTGGCACAAATGGCGCTCCATAGTTAGGACTGTTAACCTTATTAGACTGCAGTAAATCGCCTTGTTTCGCCTTTGCCCTGCCAACCCAGTGACATCACCTCAGACGTTTTATGAACTTTTTATGAACTGAACTTTTATTGATTTCCAATTGTTTTGTGCATATAAACAATGTTAATTTTAGCAATGTAAGATTCAGTTTGTGTTTTAAGTGACTTTGAAACAGTATTAAGACTGGTGTATAGTCAAAAGTAATTGCTTTGTCTTATTGGAAATACAAAATAATTATTTGTTATTCTTTCTGAAAACTGGAGTGCTGAATTTAAATAATACTGCTTAGAAAAGTTAATATTATTTGTCATTGACATCTATTATTGAGCTGCCAGTAAGACTTTCAAAATCTGAATTAACCTTACTTGTTCCTTTCAGTAACAACTGATAATTTTCTTTAATAAATATGGATATCAATTTGAACTATAGCTATAGTGCAACTTTTATTATTGCTGTATATTTTATTTGTGTATGTATCTTGGGGGCGTCTCACCTGCCCTGTAAGATTTGGGGAGGGAGGGATTATTTAGCTGTTACTATTATTTAACTGTTGTACCACTACTGTTAATTCAGGTACCCACCACGTATTCAAAGCCAAAAACCTACCTTGCCTAATGAAGTGAAAGCTTTACTGAAACAGTAAAAAGGTTAACGCAGGATAGGGACGAGTTGTGTTGAGGGCGGGGACGAAGATCCTTTTTTTCTCATCTGTCCAAGATAACAAGCATGGAACCCCTACAACTGCGGGATATTTCAAGTCCCCCATCACATAAGTAACAGCAAAATCTTAAAATCAATTCTATATTGCACAGCGAGCCAGCGTAAAACAGGCGTAATATGTTCACTTTTCCTGGTTTTAGTCAGAATTCTTGCATTGGTATTTTGAACAAGCTGCAAGAAGGATACCACATGTTTTGGGACACCAGAAAAAAATGCATTACAATAATCAATTCTAGATGAAACAAAGGCATGCATTAGTCTCTTGGCATCAGATACTGAAATAATTGGTCTAAGTTTGGATATATTTCTTAAATGGTAAAAAGATACTTTAGTAATTTCTCAATGAGTCT
This sequence comes from Polyodon spathula, assembly GCF_017654505.1. Lineage (NCBI taxonomy): Eukaryota > Metazoa > Chordata > Actinopteri > Acipenseriformes > Polyodontidae > Polyodon > Polyodon spathula. The sequence goes on along the minus strand of NC_054534.1, from coordinate 85,590,518 downwards.
CAAATGATAGATCAGGATCAAAGATGACTCCCAAGCTCTTAATTTTTAATTTAAGTTTGATGAGAGACTGCAAGGGTCAAGCTCATATAATCCCACGTTTCCTTTTAGTTGGTTCTGTGATCCCACTAGCATAACCTCTGTTCTATCTGAATGCAACATTAGAAAATTCTGTGACATCCAGTTCTTGATGTCTGTAAGGCAATTAGCTAATAACACACAAGCAGAAGAAATAGCAATGAAAGTTAAGTCATTCATCTGTGTTTCCCTCTTTCTTTTTTAAATGTAGACAAGTGTGCATAGGTGTGCTTAAAAGCCTTATCTGTGCATTACACAGATACAATAAAATAGAAATTCTATTTATACAAAATATTTAACATGCTTTCCAGTTATTCCTGTTTTAAACCATTGTATCCTTGCAAGCAGTACTATTTTTTAAATATTAAAAACTAATGTTCATTCTGTCCTCATGGAATCGAAGAGAATGGTTCCCTTTATGTCGCATGATATATGCATGCTTGTAAAAGCCCACGATGCTGAGTGTTGCATTATCGCATGCTGCAGTGGGATGCTAACTCTTGTCTGTTTTGCCTCAGGTCGCCGTTTTAGGTTTTTATTTCTGGACGGTGGACCTTTCTTTGAAGTAGTAATCAACAGTAATTAAACTATCTGCATTCCTTATATAATTTGTCTCTAACTTGTGTGTGTGTGTGTACAGTAGTTGTGATTTGCTGTATATTACCTTCTTTACAGGGCATTTATTTGCATTAATCACAATAAAAGATATTAATGTGAATGGAAAACCTAAAAAGTTAAATTGAGAAATACAGTACCATGGCAAATCACCCCAATGTGTGCTCACAGATGATTTTAGTAACAGAAATATTCATAGTCAGCAGTCGTGTTGTTTTTCTAACAGATCATTTATCAATTGACTCTGACATTGTCAGTTAAATTTTGATAAATTAACTGCATGCCAAGACATTCATATGGCCACGATTTAGCATGTTCAGGCTGGCGTGACTCAGGGATAACTTATTGGAGTCTTGGTCTTGTTAAATAATGGTTCCAATTATTATTTTTTATATTTTATTATTATTATTATTATTATTATTATTATTATTATTATTATTATTATTATTATTATTATTATTTCTTAGCAGAAAACTGGTTTTTACAACCAGAGAATTTAATGGAGTCCACTGCTTTAATCTATTTTATTATAGCATTAAAGCAATTGTTTATTTTGAGGTTAAACCTGACTGGCCCCTCTTTTAGGACTAGAGAGGGAGAGAGAGACTTTTAATCACAGTTTATTTTCAATTAAGTTAGACAGTAAAACAAACATTTTCCACAAGATCAGATAACCTTAATAGTTTAAACAGAGACCAACTAACTCAGCATTTATAGATTTCTATGAATCAAACAATGGTACCATTATATATATATATGAATAAAAATTCAGTTCAAATTTTACCTGCATTTAACAAAACTACTAAAAACATGCACAGCATCCTGGCTCTCAAAACCATTTACCCTATTCCTCCTTTTCTTGTAAATATCCATCTTGGCTGAGCAGGAAATTAGCTAGCTGGTCTTTTAGCAGGGCTACTTGATAAGGGGATTGTGATCTGTTTTCTCCTAGGTAACCAGGCTTCTTTCAAGTGTTTTGTTGTAAGTTGCTTTATTGCACGTGTCTTTTTTTTGTTTTATTGATTGATTTAGAATAGTTTCTTTGTTTGAGACAGAGAGACAGAAGAAGGAACGATAGGTGTGGGAGAGTGTTAGGAAGATGCGCTTTGTTAGTGTGAGCTGCGGTGTTAAAGCCGTGTGAGTGTAACTCTAAAAGTGAATTGTTTTGCATTTGGAAATCTTGTGTATTGAATAAAGCTCAGAGACATGTGGTTACTTCCCGTTCTCATAAGTTTTGTTTTTGTTGGATCAAAGCATTAAAGCCGCAGGTTAAGAGACCCACACCTTCTGTTTGCTTATTATTGCTAAATGCTGTGTCCTTCTCCTCTCATCTGGTTTAACCCTTAGCGGTCCATTTATTCAGCACCTGTCAGTCGCGTCAGGTCCAATTTATTTTCACACGTGCTGTTTATTTTACACACGCTGTTTAAAATCTTTTTTTTTCACAGTATAACAGGTTTAAAAGGCACTGTATATCAAAAGGATACTCAGTACTGCATCTCCAGCCAAGCCCCACCCCTTGTTTGCACCCCTTGTTCACTGTATTTTTCATATACCTCTTCATAGCCGTGCATACTGATAAATCCTCTCCCCATCCCTCGTTTTATCACCAAACTCCTCAATAATGCAATCCAAGTCATTATTTTATTAATATAACATCTCAAGCAGCTATCCGACATAGGACTGCAAAGGGTTAAAAAGGGGAAAGCCTTTTTACTTTTCGCTTTGCCAGCAATTATGAGTGGGGGAGGCATTTCTCCTTTGTCAAAGCAGGTCAGTCAGTTTTGGGGCTTAAAGTTAATTTGGTTATTTCTTTTTTATTATTATTATTGTGGCTGTTGTTTTGTAAACACTATAATTGTTTAAGTGATAGTTTGGTATTTTGCAACGTTTTATCTAGTTTTCTGAGTGCACTAGTATTTTATGATGCTTGTTGTTTCTATATTTATTTTTATTACAATTGCCGTGGTTCTGTTTGTAGAAGGTGGGCATTATTAACCTGTGTAATTTGAGAACACTAGCCACCTAACTGACCTGCTAGTTAGATAATATAGTTTGTTTGAGTTTTCTTTCTGTTTAATATTGAAGTTCTGCCAGTTTATTAACAATAAATTAACCCTTACTCCTTGGGAAGCCATATATATTGCTGCTGACTTTTCTCATACAGTGGCTCCCTTGTGTGTGTTTATGAACGATTTGGTTTTGTTGTAGAATCCTTGCAGGGGAGATCTGTTTCCACCACCCCTCAAAGAGAAGTGCAATTGCTGCTAGGCCCTAGTCTAAGGACCCTTCCTGCTGAAAACAGTGTATTTTTAGCTGCCATATTTATTTAACTGCCTTTCTCTTATTAAAACTGTGTAGATTTTATGTAACTTTGAGACTATTGTAATTAATTGGACTTTTATTCAGTCTCTGCCTCTGCCACTGCCACTCTGTTGCTATCTCTGGTCACTGTACCTCTATTCAACAAACCTGTTGATCTGGTTTTGTTAGTAAATTGAGTATTTAGAAATTTAGTTTAGTAGTGCCCCTAGTGGCTGCATTGGGACACCTTGGTGGGTGCACCTGGGTGGCTGTCTGCATATGGCATGCCTTTTAAACCCAGAATAATTCTGGTCGCTCTTCTTTGCACTCTTTCTAGAGCAGAAATATACTTTTTGTAGCGAGGTGACCAGAACTGAACACAATATTCTTGCTAATGCATTGTACTGTTTTATCATTACTTCTCTTGATTTAAATTTAACACTTTTCACAATATATCCGAGAATCTTGTTGGCCTTTTTTATAGCTTTCCCACATTGTCTAGATGAAGACATTTCTGAGTCAACATAAACCTCTAGGTCTTTTTCATAGATTCCTTCTTCAATTTCAGTATCTCCCATATGATATTTATAATACACATTTTTATTGCCTGCGTGCAGTACCTTACACTTTTCTCTATTAAATTAATTTGCTATGTGTCTGCCCAGTTCTGAATCTTGTCTAAATAATTTTGAATTGCCACTCCTCCTATTTTTGTGTTATCTGCGAATTTAACAAGTTTGCTTACTATACCAGAATCTAAGTCATTAATGTAGATTAGGAATAGCAGAGGACCTAATACTGATGCATGTGGCACTCCACTGGTTGCCTCGCTCCATTTTGAGGTTTCTCCTCTAATCGGTACTTTCTGTTTTCTGTTTAGTGATGGGGAGGGTAGAGTGGGCTACATTTGTTCTTCGCCAGGTTCTGAAGTACTGGTTACAGCTCAGCTGTGTTAATGTTAAGCCAGAAGGGGAAGAGTTATGTCGCAATGATGGCACCCTTGAGGTCAGGAGGCTTCCCAGGTCAATTATTAGTCACATGTAGTGTGGGGTTAGTAGTTGGCAGAGATTTCTTTCCAGGTGATGAACTTGGGGGATCTGGCAGTGACATTACCTCGTCGTTGTAGGTGAAGTATTTGAAGTGGAAGTATGTAATCCAGAGAACCCTTTGGGAGTGGATTTTAAGAGGGTAGATGAGTCATAGAGATAGAAGTAAGACAACAGACCTTCATACCTCATAACTCCCCTACTGGAGCCTGGCCTGTTCCACTCCTTTTGGAGTGGATCCAATTTAACTCTGAGCAGCAAGAAAAGATGCAGCATCTATTGGAAGAGTGGTTAGGGGCATTTTCAGCACATGATGAAGACTATGGACAGACAAATGTAGTTGTTCATTGTAGTCCCACAAGCAATGCTCCCCCAACTAGAGGATGTTACCGTGGTATTCCCCCTAAATTGTATCAGGAGGTCAAAGGGATGATAGCAGCAGGTGTAATTAGGGAAAATCACAGCCCAAGGTCTGCCCCCATAGTTTTGGCTAGCCTTGGATTTTGTGTTGATTACTGAAAATTAAATGCTAACACTCACCTTTGCCCAGGATGGAGGAGTCTTAAGCCTCATTAAAAAAGTCTTGTGTGTTTTCCACTGTAGACTTAGCAAGCGGATATTGGCAGGTGAGTGTGCACCCAGCTGACCGAGAAAAGACTGCTTTTCTCACACCAGTGGGTCTGTGTGAGTTCAATCGCATGCCCTTTGGATTGTGTAATGCGCCAGGCACTTTTCAAAGACTTGTTGAAAGCTGTCTGGGTGACCAGAACTTTGAGACTTTGTTGCTGTATCTAGATGGCATCATAGTTTTCTCTCTGGATTTTGTTACTCATTCACAGCACTTGGATCTCGTTTTTGGGTGCCTGCATCGTTAAGGCCTGAAGATGAAATCCGCAAAGTGCTGTCTGTTTCAGGATCAGGCACGGTACCTTGGGCATAGCGTTTCTGAAGGGGGAATCTCTCCGGTCCCAGAGAAAGTGCAGGCTGTGGAACAATGGAAGTCTCCAGTCAATATGCGCGAAGTGAGATCCTTTTTGGGGCTTGTGGGCTACTGTCACCGTTTTATAAAGGACTGTGACAGGATGGCTAGGTGGATAGAGACTTGGAGACAGTACCTGCAGGTTTTAAGCACCGGGGTGCATGTTTATTAAACCTTTGTGGTCCTATGTCGGACCAGATCCAACATTACAATTTTTCCTTTCCAGTCCGATATCATCAAAATGGTGTCAATTACAGGTCCCTAGTTGTTTTTTCTCTGGAAAAAGCAGAGAAAAGCTTTCAATGGCCGAGAGAAGAAAAAAAAAACAGAGGTGGATCTGAGCAATGTGCATAGTCTCTTCACCACAGACAAAACACAGACGTAAACAAATAACACAGCTGCTTCCGCATCCAGCGCTCAAAAAATTGCAGACATTATTGGTGATAAATTGAGTAATCAGATGATGATTTATCAGTATGCATTACTATAAAGAGATATGTGATAAATTCAGTGAACAAGGAATGGGGCAGGGCTGGAGATGCAGTACTGAGTGTCCTGTTGCTATGTTGAGCATGTTTAACCTGTTTTACTGTGAATAAAATTACTTTTAAACAGTGCATGTAAAATGAACAGCTGGTGTGAAAATAAATTAGACCTGACGTGCCTCACAGGCACTGAATAAATGGACCCCAAAGGGTTAAATAAATAAAACAAAAACACAAAAAAAATAGGCACGGTGCCAAACAAAAGGTTTATACAAAAAAACAGTCAAGCTGAGCAATGCCTTCACTGACTTATGAAAACAAAGAAAAGAAACACAACCAACAAACAGACATTCCATGTGGTCTCCCTCTCCCAGGCAGTTCCTCCAACAAGCGAGCTCCTGCCTCTCTTAAATACCATATGAGCAGGGTTGATTGACAATTATTAATTCAATCAACACCTGGCCACATTCTGCATGTGTATTTGGCAGGGATAGGAATTAACCCTATCCCTGCCACCCACCACCACAAACACACCCAAAACAACCAGGGCTGGAATCTTAACTTCCAGCCCTGCCATATCTAACATACACTTTTTCATATAATAATTACAAATTATGCATTTATTTACACTGGGCATTTGGGGGTGGACAAAATCTTTGGAATGGTCTACTACAGATTTTTTGAACTGGCATGGCAAAAGAGGTCGACCTCTGGTGCCAACAATAAGAACGACGTGCACTGCAGAAGACCCCAGGACAACGACTGCGTGCCTCAATGCCTTTGTAAATAGTATCAATGGACTATTTGACACTTGAACCAGCTAGAAGTGGTCATCATAATTTACTGGTTCTATAGATCATTTTATGTGTTATGCTGCAGTTGTGCCAACTTTGGATCAGACTGCAGTTACTACTGCTCAGGCATTACGGCAGCATTTTATTTTGCATTACAGCTGCCCAATTGCATTCTGATCAAGGAGCGAATTTCGAGTCTGCAGTAATAAGAGAAACTTCGCTATTGCCGGTCCCAAGCCCATGATGAGAAAGGAGGAGGGTTGTGCGCACCATATACGAAATAGGAAAGACTGCACAAGTGGCTGCCGAGATGAGGAATTACAACCTTGCCATCCTTGGAATCAACGAGTCAAGATGGACTGGTTCCAGTCAGAGGAGGCTTGCACAGGGGAGTTGCTGCTTTTCTCGGGGCATGAGGAAGAAGACTCATGGCACACCCAGAGAGTCGCCTTGATGTTATCCAAGACAGCCCAGGGAGCGCTTATTGGGGGGGAGGCACATGGCCCACGGATCGTCACAGCCTCCTTCCATACCAAAAAGAGGAGGATCAACATGGACATCATACAGTGTTACACATCAACAAATGACAGTGAAGAGGAGGACAAGGAGGACTTTTACAACAGATTGCTTACCATTGTACAGGACCGCCCAGGACGGAACGTCATCATTGTCATGTGCGACTTCAACACCAAGATCGGCAGCGACAACAGGGGCTATGAGGAGGTCATGGGGCAGCAGGGGCTGGGTGAGATGAATGACAACGGGGAGCAATTCGCTGACCTATGCGCCACAGGCAACCTGGTCATCAGAGGAAGCTTCTTCCATCACAGAAGGATACACAAGGCGACTTGGGTATCACCAGACCTGTCGACGGAGAACCAGATTGACCATGTGTGCATCAGGAAGAAGTTCAGAAGATCTCTTCAGGATGTACTTGTCAAATGAGGAGCAGACACTGCTTTGGACTATCATCTCCTTGTTGCCCGGTTGCATCTCAAGTTGAAGAGGAATTGGATAGGAGAGACCAACCAGCGCCAACGTTACAACACCACGCTCCTGAAAGACCCAACCAAGTTAGAAGAGTTCACCATCTCACTCTCCAACAAGTTTCAGGTCCTACAAGAGCTGCTAGAGGAAGAGACCATCGACGAGAAATGGCAAAGAGTAAAGAAGGCACTATCATCAACCTGTCAAGAAGTCCTGGGCCTCAAGAAACACAACCAAAAGGAATGGATGTCTGTAGAAACTTTGAAGGTGACAGAGAAGAGGAAAATGAAGAAGGTGGCAGTCAACAACAGTTGAACGCGAGCTGGAAAAGCCAAGGCACAGGAAGACTATTCTGAAGTGAACAAGAGCTTCAAGAGAAGCATCAAGAAAGACAAAAGCAACTACATGGAGTTGCTGGCAACAGAAGCAGAGGAAGCAGCTCACCAGGGAAACATGCAGGACCTGTACGCCACCATCAAGAAGCTGTCAGGAAAGTTCATCAAACCAGAAAGACCCGTGAAGGACAAGGAAGGGAGGACAATACCAGATGAAGAGGGGCAGAGGAACAGATGGGTGGAGCATTTTGAGGATCTGCTGAACAGACCAGCTCCACAGGAACCACCGGATATCCAGCCGGCTGATAGCGACCTGCCGATCAACTGCAGTATACCTACTAAGGAGGAGATCCGCATGGCCATCAAGCAACTAAGGAAAGGCAAGTCTGCAGGACCAGACAGCATTCCGGCAGATGCACTGAAGACTGACATAGAGACCAGCGTGGAGATGCTTTACCCACTCTTCAGCCAGAACTGGGAAGAGGAGCAAGTTCCTTCAGAGTGGAAAGAGCGCTACCTCATCAAGCTCCCAAAAAAAGGCGACCTCAGCTCTTGCTCCAACTACAGACGGATAACGCTGCTGTCCATCCCAGGAAAGGTGTTCAACCGAGTCCTACTGAACAGGATGAAGGACGCTGTCGACCCCCAGCTCCGAGATCAGCAGGCTGGCTTTTGCAAGGATAGATCCTGCACGACCAGATAGCAACGCTGCTCATCATCTTGGAACAGTGACTGGAGTGGAACTTGCCCCTCTACTTCAACTTTATTGACTATGAAAAGGCATTCAACAGCGTAGACAGACAGACGAAGCTGCTGAGACACTACGGTGTCCTGGAGAAGATGAACATCATCTGAAACTCCTACGAGGGGATGACCTGCAGGGTGGTCCATGGCCGGCAACTCACTGACGCCTTCCAAGTAAGGACAGGAGTGAGGCAAGGATATTTGCTGTCGCCTTTCCTGTTCCTGCTCGCGATAGAAAGGGTTATGAAGTCATCAACAACCCAAGAGCAGAATGGCATCCAATGGACTCTCTGGACACAGTTGGACAACCTTGATTTCGCCGACGATCTGGCCCTTCTCTCCCATACCCAGCAACAGATGCATAAGTAAGTAATAAGGGAGTTATGTCAGCTGTATGGGGTAAAAAAGACTTGTTACCATCCAGCTGGGAATGGGCAATGCGAGCAACTGAATAGGACGTTGTTGGATATGTTAGGAACTTTATCACAAGAACAGAATAATTGTTGGACGTATTTAGCTGAAGTGGTTCATGTCTACAATTTTACCTCTCACGCCTCTACTGGACTGCCCCCTTTCTATCTTATGTTCAGACGCTATGCCCAGTTACCTATTGATCTCACTTTGGGCATGAGTTGGTGATGCAGCAGTCCACGGTTGACTGGATGCAACAGCACCATTGTAAATTAGTCTATGCTTATGGTAAGGCAAGACAGCAGGTAGAACATGCAACCCAGTTATAGAAGCAGGGATTTGATTGTAGATTTAAGGGTGAACCCTTACTGAAAGGACAGAGAGTTATAGTCTGCAATAAGTTTATTAGGGGGTATGGAAAGCTTCATGATCGTTGGGAAATTTCACCTTATATTGTGGTGAAACAACATAATCTTGATATACCAGTTTACATAGTAAGACTAGAAGGGGTTGATGGTGCAGATAGGGTTTTGCATAGGAACCTCCTTAGTCCCTGTACATTCTGGGGTTCAGTGGAAAGGCAGGTTGAACCAGTGCAATCCTTTGCGTCAGTTGAACACAACGAGGATGTCCTCTTTTACTGGAACCTAGTAGGGAGTGCTCCCTTGTTGGTATCATACGTTAGATCATGTCAATATTCTGGTTCATTTGGAACTTCTGTAGAAGGAAGAAGTCTCTGGGGATGGGCTGGGCCACCGTGCTACCGATGACCTCTGGTTACCTGTGGGACCCCCTCCCCCTTGTCCTGACTACTTTCTGGTAGTCATACTTCAAACACTCGTGATGTCTCTGTACCCATTCTGTTGCAGATGTTGCGTCTGCCTGGGGGTGGCCCAAAATAAGGTCAACTGGAATGCGTGCATAACGGCCAAACATCAAATAAAATGGTGGGTACCCTGTAGAGCTATGCACACTGTTATTGTAGAGATGGACAAATACTAGCAAGTATTCATTCCAACACATTTTTCTCAATTTCTAGTGTTCCAAGTAGGTTTGACTTTTCTCATCCAACCTACACAGTTCTTTTTAGAGTGACCTCAAAGGCTGCTCCTTGATCAGAATGTAGCCTAGCTGGACAACCAAAAGGTTGTATTACCTGTTGCCATAATGCTTGAGCTATAGTGATGTAGTGACTGCTCAAACAAACTTAGTAAAGTGATCTTTTATGATAGAAGATACTGATGACCAGTGACCGACCACTCCAATCTACTGCAACCAGTTCCAGAAGTGCACTAGGGGTTAAAGGTACCTTAACCTGATGAGTTGGAGTCTTCCTCAGGGCACATAACTTAAAAGCCACACACCATTCCTGTACCAACACAGATAGATTTGGAAGGTAAAACTGATGGCGTATGGTTTCCAATGTCATCGGCATCATTGTGACCATATTCCAGTGCAGCTTGCTTAAGTTCTGTAGCGAGTAACAGCTGTTGCCAAATGGTCAGCCACTTCCACTGCTTCAAGATCTTAATCATTTCCTGGTTATAACACCAACTTGAATGAAGACGCTGATCTGTCGACACTCAACAAAAGACAATGATCCACGCAACCACAAACAAAAGTAAAGATCAATAAAAATTGTCCACGTCAAATTCCTGAATCAGGACAAAACAAAAGCAACCTCCTCCATAAACTGCATTGATGCTGTCTGTGTTCTTCTGCACAACTGCACTCACTCCCGTCTGATACTCTCTTGCTTCATTTATAGTAGCCGTTTAGCTAATCAATTGCCGACAGCTGGAAGCAATAAATGTAATTGTGAGCCTTGGTAAAAATAAGGAAAGTAAACACAAAGACAGATTAAAAGTCTGATTCTAGGGTTGAACCACTGCATAGATATTTGTGAGGTTTATAATGTTTCTTTGTAGAACAGAAAATAAGTAAATTGTGGCAGTTCCACTGTGAATGAAATTTGGACTGATATGGTTCCCATACATGTATTGGGGTTGATATGTTGGGGATACAGGAAGTGAGAAAAGGGAGGGAGACTTAAAGGCAAGTAAACAGCTTCACTATCCCTCTTGCTCTATGCACCTCCTAATACTGTGTGTTCTCCAAATAATATTTTTTGAACCAATTTATTGTGCATCAACAATCAATACACAACCCTTACAAGCTGCATTAAAAATGCATTTTCAATGATACCAATAAGAATTTGTGTGCAGCAGATTTTACCCAAAATGCAACCCAAAAGGTGACTAGGAGGCTAAAAATACAAGTCTGGAGAAAATTATTTACAATTTACAATTATTGTGTTCACCATGAGTCAGGCAGACATAAGGACAGCTGGACAGGCTCGGTGCATATAGTGACCTTTGAGGTCTGGTGCATACGGTATATAATACATAATCTAATTAATAGTATAAACTAAATAAAAGGCCTGTTTTAGACTTGAGAATTTTCTGACAAACTGAAAAAGAGATATGATTCTACAACATTTGTGTCTCTCATGATAATCAGTTGAGTCATTAAAAACACTGTCAGAAAATAGTGTAGTTATAAAAACCAAGAATAATGTCATAGCAAGTTATCTGCTGTGTAATAAAATAATATTTTCTGAAAACTGGTGAGACTGATTGTGTTGGTTTATGCATTGAATAGGTCATTATATACACAAACCTTTTTGTAAAAGTAAAGGCTGAGCATTAATCTGGCTTTCATCCCAGTACAATGCTGAGTGTAGCAAATGTGCCACAGATGTATATTTAACCAGGACCTATTTGTACAAAAAAAATGTCTATTGAGCTTAACTGTCTGGCGGGTGTTACATGAACTGTAAACTAAAATGAGACTCCAAAGTTAACAGTCAGCATTTTCATGAGGATTGAACATAAAGCTACATGGAAAATATGTTTTTACTTTTTAATTCTCTTTTCTACCCTTAACATTTTGTTGTCATATTTTTGCATCTGACATTTTTATATTCTAAGCACATTACAGTGGAGTTGAAAAACTTTGCTTTGGTTTCCTTTTTTAAGGGGGAGATAAGCATCTGTTTCATATCTTTGTAATATTTATCTACAGTATCATTGTCTTAGGATACCAAGTAGAGGAGCAAAATCCCCCCCTCCCCCCTGCTTCTGTTTTATGCCACACTGGTGTGTTGACTCTGACCTAATCACTAAGAGAAAAAAACAGTAATTCAAGACACACATTTTTAATATCTTGAAATAAACTTAATAATTTTAGCATTGACATGGTTCTGCCTCCTAAATGCGTAGAAGGTCAGTCTGCGCTTGTGGGGACCAAGATTTCCCCCTGGGCCAAACACTCCACACTGCAGACCACCCTCTATGCAGCCATTGCTCCAGCTGCAGGGAAAAACATATACAAGATATTACATTTGTTAGCCGATTAACATCCTTAATTATTACAATAATACTATTTTAATTATATGTGAATGTATTTACTCTTGTATGTATGTGTTCATGTACTGAATATATATATATATGTGCATGTTATGCTGTGATTTGTGTTTTACTATTTTAAGAATGAAGAGCTTTATGATTGGAATCTGAGTTTTTTTTTTCTTTTTTTTTTGTTGTTGCAATGAGATCTTTGAGAATAATCATCGGGTAGGTCACATGAGCTTAGATACTTACTGTTCTCCCTATTGCAAAACAGGACTTTTACGTTGCACAAAATGTATTTCCAGCATTTCACATTCATGTCGATGATTAACTTGCCTGAAAAAATGCAGATGTTCTAACCAATTAAAAAGCTGTCTTTCAACTTTTTTTAACACAGTGTACTATTCTCTACTCCAACTGCTCCAAATATATGTAAATCAAGACTATTGGGTTTCAGAAGGATTAGGTTTGTTTGACATAAACAGATGGAACAACACAGAGGAAATGTTATGCCCCTCATAATACTAAAACACCAAATGAATACCTGAACTAGCATGATATCTTACACTGTTCTTTTTCAGCCATGGTCATTTTTAAACTGTGTTTTTAAAAAGAAAAAAAAAAATTTACTATGTGGCATAGCGGCTTCTGATTTATGACTGATGTGCCTGTGCTGCTGAGAAGATTAATAAACTGTGGGTGTAATGGAAGAAGATGCCTAACAATCATTAGGCTCATAGACACATTTGTGAGTTACGTACCATAAAGGCAATCAAAACTCTTCTCCAGTTTATCTAGAATTTAGTCATATTTACAAAATATAGAACCTCTACCCAAACTACCTCACCAAGAGAACTATTTCCTTTCCGTTCACTTTAACACGCTCAAACTTTAACATGCTAAAACTTTAACACGCTCAAAGTCACTGCAGCAGCGCTGCGAGGAGTGGTCTGCCCCCAAGAGGGTGATTTTCATCAAATTTAGTGCCAGGCGCGAGCATAATCCAACATCTTTGCACTACACCAATCACTGCCGAATAGGAGGTGAATTTTGATGTCCAATAAACAATCCCTTTAAGAAGCTGGTTGCGCTGGAGCAGGACCCTCAGTAATTTCAATTTGAGAAAAAGAATAAGCAGTGTTAGCTCTGTGTTTTTGGTGTTCAAGATGGAAGGGACACCTTCGCAGCATGAAGTGGAATTTGGCAATTCGCAGACAATGAAAGGAATGCTTTATGATACATTAGATATTGCTGCATAATATGGCACAAAGCATCGAGAAAGGTGTGGGAACACATAGCTGCATCTATGAATGTTTATTTGACTGTGCGCATGTGTATATGTAATATAAAAATTTGAGTACATTTGTACTCTTTTTATATCTTTATACCGACACACAATCGATAGTGCCATTGTTTTGTAGTTTTTAACATGTATGAATAAAATTTGTTAATATGCTTTTATATGGGGTGGGGGGTTGTCATGCCATAATAGGATAGTATAAGTGGATGACAAGAAGTGGATCATTCATCTGCAGGTAATCAGTTTCCCTTAATTTAATTAATTTAATTCAGTTATTTAAACTGTTGGTTTGTCTAACCAGTGAATTTTTTTAAAAGAGCTGTTAGGCTATTTAAAACTTGTGCTGGCTACACAAAATTGTGTAACTAGCTTATATATTTTTATCCCTCACTGTTTAAAATAATTGTATATGTATTCAACATGTTTTTAATTTATTTATTCATGTATTGATTGTAAACCTATATGATTCATTAAAAAAACACTCTCAAAAGCGGTACTTCGTTTAATAAATGCATAGTAAAAGCATGTGCGATAGGGTATCCTGAAACCACAAAAACGACAGCAATCAATAATTATTATGTACATGTTTTACTGATGCTGCAATTAAGTTATACAGTAAACAAGATTATACAGCCAATATGTTTGTGGTTTGTTTTGTTTGTCATTTTATCTGTAGCCCATTCAACAGAGGGGAAGAGGAAAACCACACCGAAAGCCTAGAAGAGAAGAACAAAGAGAGCATGAGGCAACAGATCAACAACAGAATACTGTCAGGCTAGCATAGTTCTACCCAAAGTCCATCATTGCTGCCAAGTACCACAAGAGCTGGATACAGCTCCTCTATCCCTATTTCATGTTGAAAGCTGTCTGTTACTGATTCAGTAAAAAGTGATTTTGCAAATAGTAGGTACCTCTAAACTACACTGTAATCATTAATGCTTACCTTATATGCCATTCCCATCAATGGATGGTTTTAGAAAGAACTTAAGCATTTACAAAGATGTATCCTCTTTCCTCAAAAACTAATTACTTTAAAATTAGAAAACAAAAATACTTGGATAGCCTACAAAAAACGAGTATACCTACTACAATGTATATTATAGTACACAATTTAAATCAATACATATAAGAAGGATATCCCTGATCTGCTTCGCAGTAGCATCAAATTGAGCGTCACAAAGTTTTCTCTAAAAGCCTCACATTCACAAAATGCTTGTGTCCTCTGGTAGGTCAATATAACATCCATTTCGTACTGCAATATTGTGAAAAACACAACATGCCACGAAAAAATCGCTGACCTGAGGACTGTACTGTAGTGTACCACCTGTCAGATCCAAACATCTGTAAAGCATTTTTAACATTCCAAATGTACGCTCAATGACAGATCGAGGAGAGGTGATGGTTTGATTACACCTGTGTTCAACAGGAATACTTGGGTTGCAAAACGTTGCCATAAGCCATGAATACATTGTCCTGTGCGCTTCATGAAAGCTGCAGAAACTTCATATACTGCACCACTTACAGATGTCTGGCTAATCCATGCAGTCCTCTCAAATGGAATCAGTGGTAAAAAAAAAGTAAGTGCAGCCGTGATCTTTAATGTAGCAGGCAATGCCTTATATCATCACGTATCTCTTTCCAGATCTGCCCGCAGTAACTCGCAGATATCAACTATAATTTCCCTGTTAGTCAGAGGTGATGTACAGTACTGTGCAAAAGTTTTAGGCAGGTGTGAAAAAATGCTGTAAAGTAAGAATGCTTTCAAAAATAGACATGTTAATAGTTTATATTTATCAATTAACAAAATGCAAAGTGAGTGAACACAAGAAAAATCTATATAAAATCAATAGTTGGTGTGACCACCCTTTGCCTTCAAAACAGCATCTCTATTCTGAAAACTCTATTCTGATATCCTCTTCTCTCCCTTTGATGAAGGAATGCTATTGCATATTCCATTCTCTCTAAAAACAAACACTATATAATCCCAGCGACAGTGAGTGGAAGCGACAGCAAGTGGGAGAAGTACAGCGTGGAAAAGTACAGAGCAGTTTCGAAGCAGAAAGGAGAAATTGCATCTTGAATTGCTTTAATCAGAAAAACAGAGGACATTGGGGAAACACAGCCGCGTGTGTTTTTCTGATAACAAACAAGCTGAAACTCGGAGCAGCTGATTCAAATTCAGCGCCGTTTTGAGACACGGGCGAGGGGAGGAGCCAACAGCACAGCAGAACAACGCAGTTAAACGAGGCAGTCTTCCCAGCGACAGCGAGTGGAAGCGACAGCAAGTGGGAGAAGTACAGCGTGGAAAAGTACAGAGCAGTTTCGAAGCAGTTTGAAAGCAGGTTGACGGCTGCAGAAGAAACTAAACTTCAAAAAAAAAAAAAACCCTCAACATGGTCTTCAAGCCAGTAATCTGTGACACCTGCTTGATGTGGGAAATCCGAGAAAACCCAGCGGAGCTAAACCAAGTGTGCGTAAAGTGCCGCGCGATCCAGGATTTGCATAAACTAGTAAGCATGCTAGAAATGGAGCTGGAAGAAGTGAGACAGCAACAAGATCTTGAGGAACTGGCACACCCACAATTCATGGAAGTCTGCATCACCCCTAACAGACTGAAAGCCACCAGGGAGATAGAAGGTCAGAACAGCTGGGTTCAGGTAGGCAGAAGCAGGGAAAAAAAGAAACTTCGTCAAACACAACCACCAGAAATCAAAACAACCAACAGATTTGAGTCACTTCAGAATTGTGATGAGCAGAACCAACAACAAGAGAATGAAAGGAACAACATCCAGGACCCCATTGACAGTGGTGACCAGACAGCAAAAAGAAGGGAGGTCATGATTGTTGGGGACTCCATATTGAGAAACACAGCAAGTTCAGTTCGCAGTTTGGACCCCCTTACTACAACAGTGTGCTGCCTTCCAGGAGCCTCGGTCAAGCACATCACTGAGAACGTGGACAGGCTCCTAGAACGAACAGGAGACGACCCGGTAGTAGTCGTCCACATCGGTACAAACAACATTGGAAGAGACAGACCAAAATCCCTGCAAAACAAATTCAGAGAGCTAGGAAGGAAATTAAAAGAGAAAACCAAAACTGTGGTATTTTCTGGTATACTACCCGCACCTTGCAAAGGACCATATGGACAGCTGGAAATAATAAATCAAAACCAATGGTTGAAGACGTGGTGCACACGGGAAGGCTTCACCTATCTTGATCATTGGACCACTTTCTACAACGAGGACTATCTGTATAGACGGGATGGACTGCATTTAAATAACAAGGGAACTAGTCTACTTGGAGAAAAGATCCTCGAGCAGGTTCAGAAGCATTTAAACTAGAAAGGAAGGGGGGAGAAATCAACAAAAAAACAGAAGGGAGACCGCATCAAAACAAGAACAACAACTCAGGTAAGACAACCATTAAATGTATTTATCTAAATGCTAGAAGTATCAGAAACAAAATTCTAGAACTTGAAGCTACTGCACTAACAGGTAACTATGATGTGATAGGTGTTACAGAAACGTGGTTATCTGAGAGTGATGGGGACGAATATAATATTTGTGGGTATACACTGTATAGGAAAGACAGGCAGGACAGAAGAGGAGGAGGGGTAGCGCTATACATAAGAAACAGTCTTGAAGCCCAGGTGTTAAACCTGGACAAAGAAAATAAAACCGAATCAATATGGGTCAGAATAACAGACAAAAATTCAAAAGGCATAATAATAGGAGCATGCTATAGACCGCCAGATTCAGACGGTGAGCACAATAATCTGTTATACAATGACATTAGAAATGTGTGTAGCAAAGGAGAAGCCATACTAATGGGGGATTTCAACTTCCCCCAAATAAAATGGGAAAACCCGGTGGGTAGCGCGAAGGATGAAATAGAAATGGTGGAAATGACAAATGACTGCTTCCTAACACAATTTGTCAAGGCACCCACTAGAGGGGAGGCATGCCTTGATTTAGTCTTTTCAAATAACGAAGATAGAATAACTAAAACAGAGGTCAGAGAACCACTGGCAAACTCAGACCACAACATGGTCTCATTTGAAGTGTTTTTTAAATCCTCAAAAGTAAAGACTAAAGCTAAGGTTTACAATTTTAGAAAAGCAAACTATGAAGGTATGAAACAGAGACTAACAGAAGTAGATTGGAGTAAAATAGAGAAAACACCCACAGAAGAAGGATGGTTGTTCTTCAAAAATGTAGTACTAGAGGCGCAAAACAATTATATCCCTAAAGTAGACAAATCTAAATGTAAAACTAAATTGCCAAAATGGTTTAATAGATCAATTAAAAAAAATATTCAGCGAAAAAAGGCACTTTACAGAGCATTAAAAAAGGACCAAAAAGAAAGTACGCAGAAAGAGTACACAGAACTGCAAATGCAAGTCAAAAAGGAAGTTAGAAAGGCCAAGAGAGAAATAGAAATGAACATTGCTAAGGGAGCTAAAACCAATTCCAAAATGTTTTTCCAATATTACAACAGCAAGAGAACATTCAAAGAGGAGATTAAATGTTTAAGAGATACAAATGGCAAAATCGTAGAGGAAGAAAAAAAAATAGCAAATATGTTAAATGATTACTTTTCACAAGTTTTTACAAAGGAAGATACTGACAACATGCCCCACATGTCATCCAGTTCCTATCCAGTTTTAAATAACTTTAGCATAACTGAGGCAGAAGTGTTAAAGGGACTAGGAGCTCTTAAAATAAACAAATCCCCTGGGCCGGATGAGATCCTCCCAGTAGTACTCAAAGAAATGAAAGAAGTAATTTACAAACCGCTAACCAAGATCATGCAGCAGTCTCTTGACACAGGGGTGGTACCGACAGACTGGAAAATTGCAAACGTAATACCGATCCACAAAAAGGGAAACAAAACTGAACCAGGTAACTACAGACCAGTAAGCCTGACTTCTATTATATGCAAACTTATGGAAACTATAATAAGATCCAAAATGGAAAATTACCTATATGGTAACAGAGTACTGGGAGACAGTCAACATGGTTTTAGGAAAGGGAGATCGTGCCTAACTAACTTGCTTGATTTTTTTGAGGATGCAACATCGATAATGGATAATTGCAAAGCATATGACATGGTTTATTTAGATTTCCAGAAAGCTTTTGACAAAGTCCCGCACAAAAGATTAATTCTCAAACTGAACGCAGTTGGGATTCAAGGAAACACATGTACATGGATTAGGGAGTGGTTAACATGTAGAAAACAGAAAGTACTGATTAGAGGAAAAACCTCAGAATGGAGTGTGGTAACCAGCGGTGTACCACAGGGATCAGTATTAGGTCCTCTGCTATTCCTAATCTACATTAATGATTTAGATTCTGGTATAGTAAGCAAACTTGTTAAATTTGCAGACGACACAAAAGTAGGAGGAGTGGCAAACACTGTTGCAGCAGCAAAGGTCATTCAAAATGATCTAGACAAGATTCAGAACTGGGCAGACACATGGCAAATGACATTTAATAGAGAAAAGTGTAAGGTACTGCACGTAGGAAATAAAAATGTACATTATAAATATCATATGGGAGATATTGAAATTGGAGAAGGAATCTATGAAAAAGACCTAGGAGTTTTTGTTGACTCAGAAATGTCTTCATCTAGACAATGTGGGGAAGCTATAAAAAAGGCTAACAAGATGCTCGGATACATTGTGAAAAGTGTTGAATTTAAATCAAGGGAAGTAATGTTAAAACTGTACAATGCACTTGTAAGACCTCATCTTGAATATTGTGTTCAGTTCTGGTCACCTCGCTATAAAAAAAGATATTGCTGCTCTAGAAAGAGTGCAAAGAAGAGCGACCAGAATTATTCCGGGCTTAAAAGGCATGTCATATGCAGACAGGCTAAAAGAATTGAATCTGTTCAGTCTTGAACAAAGAAGACTACGTGGCGACCTAATTCAAGCATTCAAAATTCTAAAAGGTATTGACAATGTCGACGCAAGGGACTTTTTCAGCCTGAAAAAAGAAACAAGGACCAGGGGTCACAAATGGAGTTTAGAAAAAGGGGCATTCAGAACAGAAAATAGGAGACACTTTTTTACACAGAGAATTGTGAGGGTCTGGAATCAACTCCCCAGTAATGTTGTTGAAGCTGACACCCTGGGATCCTTCAAGAAGCTGCTTGATGAGATTTTGGGATCAATAAGCTACTAACAACCAAACGAGCAAGATGGGCCGAATGGCCTCCTCTCGTTTGTAGACTTTCTTATGTTCTTATGTTCTTATATATATATACATATATATATATGAATTTGTTTAGGAATATTTTATACGAATTTGCTGCTGTCTACCAGGTTGATGATGTTGTGTGATGAAGAACATTTGAATAAATCCAAGCAAAAGCTATAATTTCAATGAAACACGCCGGGCGTGGCTTTATTTGAAAACAAAACAACTGCACTGATGGTGCAAACAAATCAAAAGAAAGGCCTAAACCCATTTTGGGTCTAACTAAACACTAAAGGTGTCCCTCTAAATGGGGACAGGCTACTCCTATTTACCCCGAATTACATAAGACAAAATTTTCTTTCTTACTTTCGTTTCTTCGTATTTCGCTGAGTCCACTCAGGCTCACAGCCTCCTCACATTTCCCTTCCCCCTGCCATCTCAACGTTACCACCTTTACCTGCTAGACAATTAAACAGTTAAACAATCATGATAAATTGATGATCACGCCTGACACCAGTATGCTCCCCAGGGTCTTAAAGCCTTTATATATCTTTTCTGACATAATACCTTTTTTCAACAAAACATAACATAAACCCAAGTCTGTGATTTAAGCTAATACATCAATCTGTGAGAACCAATTTACATGAATTTATTAACTATAATTTTACTTTTAAACACATTACATTATTTCACACTTTGTTTACTACCCAGTTGGTTTATGTTGTCTTCACATTTTATTATTTTAGTTTTCTTTGAAACCATCACCACAACCTTTACCCAGATGGAGTGTGCAACAAGGAACTTTTTTTTTAACCCAGATGAGTGCTATTACAATAAGAGAAATTCTTTCTCGAACACGAGACAAGTTTACAGATTGAGTAGTTTAGTATGTAATATAATCACATTATATATAATATATATATATATATATATATATATATATATATATATATATATATATATATATATATACTTACGTTTTGTCTTTGTGTTCCTCATCTGTTGTTTCTCCACATTTCACTTCCTTCTACCTCTGTCTACGGTGATTGCGCTCCGAATAATCCTGCCTGAGATGTATCTTTCATAATGCAAACGCAGCACCCAGCGCTGGCTTTGCACTGCATCAAAATCATTTCACAACGAAATGTTAATAGCACCACGCCTCAAAAGTTATGCCAACCACTGGCGCTAGAGCTAGCCCTTAAAGAAGGCGCAAAACATTACTCACATTCCAGCTCAAAAAAAAGTTTGCTTCGACCATGAGCTCCAAAAATCATGTCCAAATAACCTTTGCGGTAGCGCCACTACTTTGTGACATCATGAAAATTGGGCCAAATATTAATAACAACCATTTTCAGGGCTTGTGGCAAAGTGGCTGGTGATTGTGAACAGGTGTAGAGGTGATGCAGTGCAGAAAAAATCACAAACAATTGTAATCCGGTAGGAAAGGGGTTTTAATTATAATCCAGGTCTGGCGACCAAATAATAAATCCCGGCAATACACAACGATGTGTATTACATGGAGAAAACAGGGTTACAGTCCCAACAATAATCACAAATGTATCTACCCCACAATAATAAGGCACATGGTCACTAGTCCTGGGTGTGTGTGGTCGTGCTCGTGATTGGGTGATAAACAATGTTATTTCATGACTACTGGTGCAGTGATTGTCCTTGCCCAAGGCGACAGCTCCGGATATGTGTCTGGTGGTTCAATAAAGACAGACAGTTACTAACAGACAATACAAACAAACACAACACTCATGAATATTCTTCTACGTTCTCTTTTTATTACTCCGGCAGTCACTACTGCAGCTATCTCAGTCCTTCCAGGTTAAAGCGCAAACCCAAGCGAAGGAAAAGATTAGCGTTTCTTTGGCTCCTTTTATGCTACCTCGCATATTCCCTTGGTAAACGATTCCAGCTGCATCTATTGCTTGCAGCTGCTACCTTGTTTACCTTCCGGTTCAATACATTCCTGCAATGGAATCATGTTTCCATCCAGGCTGACCGACTTCTCGACCTCGGAAACGAACTGTCAGGCCAGCCCGTCCAGATTCTTCTCCTTTTGCTATTTAGCACCCTCACAGGTCGAGAGGGAGATTTACAACCAGAAATCATTGTGTTTCTCTTACGGGGCTTCATAAACGTTGTTGTTTTAACACAGTTAACATTTATTGAATGTGTTCAATGTGTTTTGGTCCATAAATAAGTAAATCAACAAGGGGTATTATTGTGTGATGATGGTCAAAACTATAAATCTGGGCATATTTGCCTGTGTGTCGTAGTAAATGTATGACATGGGCATGTAGTCCACTGTGGAAAATAAAGCCCAAATAGTTAACAGACTCTCGTCTAAACATCTTCCTTACTCATTAGGACCTGACCTTATGTCAAAGATTCTTGTCTTACATTGCAGTTGGTTTACATATTACAGTTGATTCAACAATGAAACTAGAATTTAGGACATGGGTGATTACATGGGAGATAGTCAGGGGCCACAAACATGAAAGCTAGAACATTTGATTGGAATAAACGGAACATAAAAACAGCTAAAAGAACAGTAACTAGATACAATTCCTGAGAAGAATAAATGAGAACATATAAAAAAGAATGGATTTGCGGTGTTTTAACTCCATCCAAAAGATCTGGCAAAAGACAAAGATATTTAATTGGCACAGTGCAGCAGATGAACAGAACTGAACTTAACCCCCAGTAATATACTTATACGCTGAGGTACAGTATTTAGAGAGATCGTTTTGATATTTACCTTGCTAAGGTTTCCAGTGGGAGTTATGAAGTAGATATTTAAGGAGCTGATTTACTAGCATAGTTGAGGTGGTTCAGTTTCAGGAACATTGTTTTTTTTTTATATTTTCATCCTGTCCTAAAACCTATTTACAGCAGCTGATTTGACTGCTAATAAAAGTCTACAATAACAGTATAGAAAGACAGTGGTAGATGTTGAAATACATCAGAGGGAGCATGTGGCAAAGTGGTTAACAGTGTTCAATGAACAGACAGACAATTGTAATCCAGGCGCAAAGTTATTGAATGGGTTTATATGTCCAGTGCCTGACGACAAAACAAACAGTAAAAACAAACAGTAAACAACAATGATCGTAAGTAATACAGCAGCAGCGTGTATTACTTATTTTGTAATCCCCGGGTTGGTCCAGAAATAATAGTTGCGTTTATTGTACACCCACACGAAACATAAAACACACAGACAAGTCAATTAGTGCGTGAATTAGTGCTCATGGTGCAAATACTGTTATTTGTGATACAAGTGAAGTGCTGTTCCTGGTTTGTGCTGGCCTCTGGCAACAGCTCCAGAACGTGCTAACGGTCTAGTAATAACAAGTAACAATTAGATAAAACAAACAAACGATTCAGATACACAAAGCACAGGTCCTTCTGGGTTCTTTTTCATCAACCAAAACGAAGCAACAGATTGTGTCGCTCTGTCCCCTACTTATACCATCGCTCATGACCCCTTGGTAAACAATTGCAGCTGCTCCTACAATCCGCGTCTGCCACACCATTTCCCTTCCGGGTTGATGAGTTAATGTACCAAAGCTCCGCCCCTTTTCTAAATGCTCGACTTCCTTTTTACCCTAGGAACAAAGTGTCAGGCCAAGCAGTCCAGGGTACTCTGTTCCAGTTACTTAGTGCCCTCACAGGTCGGGAGGGAGATTTACCACCAAGAATCATTGTCTTTCTGTCACAGAGCATAATTAACAAAATGGCAAAAATACTTAAATGCATAAGTCAACATCTGTCTACATCTCCCACAATACTAATCAGTATTGAAAGGCATATCTATGAACTTCTTGTAGGTTGTTGTTATAATAAATGCATTTGGTTCTGTACCAGGGTCCTGTACATATTCTAATATTCTAAAGCTGTGTTTGAGAAATGCCAAAACAATCTTGTGTGATGATGTCTGCTTTATGTAACTGCATTGTAAGGCATTACTAGTGCCAACCACAAATTCAAACCACCAAGCCCCTGCCCAGTGGTTCAGGAAGTGTGTTCTATGAACAGCTGCACAAGAAAAGGATGTGGTCACTAGTTATGAACTGCGGCTTTACTCTTGTAGTCACAAAGGTGAGGGTTGTTAAAACGTCCCCAAAAATGGTCCTGTCTAATAAAGATAAATTGTTAAAAAATTCTGCTTCCAAGTGCTGTACACAGGAAATTTACAAAGTGGTATTAGCTTTTCAAATAGTCTCAACATGTTTTTTATCCAAGTAACTAAGAAGAAATGTATTTATATGTATTTGGATTGGGTTTGCCAGCTACCAAACAGGGAAACATGCCATTACCACAGTATTCAACATATATGCAGATGCAGCAAAACCAACTGCCAGAATAAAACAAAACTTGTTAAACTAAGGAAAGTTATATTTATAATAGAAGATCCATAAAACTGAACACAATAGAACATAATGCACTAAAAAAGAAATCCATGAAACACAAGAAATAACATATCTACGTCTGTGAAATCAGCTTTAAGGGTGTAATTCTCAAACGCACATATATGCATGTAATTCTGAAACCCACTTTACTAACTGGTAAAATGTATGCTTGAAAATATTGCTCTAATTGAGGTTATACGCTTATCTGTGTTGTGTTGCTAAGATACATTTAAAATAAGTAAGATGGGGAAAGGAAAAGTACTTATTTATTCACAGAGATTGTGCTAGTATGTGTTATTGTCTCTATCATTAGATGAAGACACATTAGAGGGGAGAACTACACAATCAGATACATAGAAGTCAATCAAATACCTATGTTACTTTTTTCCTGAATTACATGCATTAAAAAAAATAATAAATAAATAAAAAATCTAAGATATGTTTTTTGCAGTTGCATGTTCCTGATATATGGGGAAGCACCACAGATATTACTTGAATTGTATTAAGACATCTGTGACTTGTTGTACACCTGTTTAGAAATATGATATATGTTTATGAGACAAATAAAGCCCATATTTTCTTAACATTTGTTCATCCTAATTAGACAAAAGTGACTATAATTTAGAGGACTATATTTCAGTGAGCAATGTAATTTACTGGAAGTTTAAGAGTTGAGCCCTGTATTAGGTAATGTATTGCATGGTGAAACATATTTGAATTTTGTTATCATCATTATATTATCATTACTGATACTAGAGCAGTGTAACCCTTATACAAGTTTCCCACAGCAAAGTGTAATAAAACACAGTGAAAGCATGGCAAACCATAGGCAAGCATTTTAAAGCACAGAGAGGTGTGATAAAGCATATATCATTTTTTTTAAAAACATTCAAACCAGTGTAAACTATGGTGAATGCATAGTATAATCATGGTAGTATAAAACATAGTAAAAGTGCAAAAATACCATGGCAAGGGGAATGAATGGTGAAAGGTCACTGCTAAAAGGTACTGCTGAAACAAAACCATTTATTTTATGTGCTGTACTTTATAAATAAATGAATATATTGGTAATATGAGGCACCTATAAACAGAAATAAAAGGGACAAGTTGGTAACCTGTAAAAAATATTTATTTATTTATTTATTTGGGGAAATAAAGGGGCAAAAAATTAAACACCATTTAGGTACCACAGAGAACACGTGGGAGCCTTTACACACCAGCACTGAATTACTCATACTGTTTGGGATGAAAACACCTACTCATTTGAATGCCCTCAAAAGTATTATTATATCTCATATGATCTAATACGATTTACTGTTAGAATGACTTCAGCTGTGAAAAGCATTGATGTTTACACACCAAACCAAAATGAGGAAATATTATGGGGGTGACATAAATCTGTATTCAGTAAGCATGTTCAGCATTTATTTACAGAGGTTATATGTAACCCATTGCTTAAAGGTCAGTGTTCTGCTAGAAAATGTAAAGATAGCTTTAACAAAGTACCACAGAATCCATTTAAGAAATGGGGCTTTAGCCAGTGGTCTGGACAAAAATATCTTGCTTCAATTCAGGCCATTAAACAGAGCTGTTAAATAGCATTAAATACATGTATGTATCCACTACATAACCTCACAATTATTGGCCATTTGAGTAAACAATTCCATCTCTTCTAATTTTCGAGAAAATGTTTTTTAAGCAATAGTAGATTTTAAGTAATTGTGGTATATAGGATATTTCCAGGATACCCTTGGTTAATTGGAAGGCCCATCATAACTTGAAGAACGAGGTTTAACCATCATCACAAAATTATATTGGCTAACCAATCATAAATACAATACAAGCAACCTTTTCTCTTGCTTTGACAGCTTAAAAATATGAAGTTCAGAATTAGATTAGTAGTGATATTATTTATCAATTTCAATTATTTGAGAAACATATATAGTTGTATATAGTTCTTGTAACTGTGTAATGTTACCAGTAGTAAATGTTAAAATAAAAATAAATAAATTCCACATGCTATTTTAAGACCCTTTAATGAGGTCTTTGAAGATCATTCATCCTAACTAAAAGACCATAGAGTAAGAGGATGATGTCAGTCCTTTGATGTTAAATATGGTGCGAACTTGTGCCTTTTACCACATGTCAAACATGGAAAAAATGCTGAACTCTCTTTTTGATGTTAAAATAAGAATATACCAAATCTAGAGTATGTTGAGATGCACAATCAGACGGCATGCCTTTTATGTTACAGACTCACATTGATAACATTCCTGCTCTTCATTTGGTGACTCCTAGATTTCAAAGTATATTTTCTGTCTGATTAAAAAGGAATACATTGGAAACAGTGGAATAGTACTGTGAACAGTCAAATTGTATAAAGCTAGAAATAATAATACAATAATAATAGGACTGAAGTCATTGTATTGTTTATCTTGCTCTTAATTGTACTGTAATTCTTATATGCATTTTTTGTACACAATTGTAAGTCGCCCTGGGTAGGACGTCTGTTAAAACATAATAATAATAATAATAATAATAATAATAATAATAATAATAATAATAACCATTAGTAGAAACACTGAAATATATGTTCATAAAACTTCAGTATTCCAAATAAGTATTCTGAATAATTAATTAACATAATGTAAATCTGCATGAAGGAATGGAGTCAACTTTGAAAACATGCCAGTCATAAGAAAAAAACAGTGATTGTTACTCAGTTCGTCTAGCTTCTGGTAGTTCAAATTTGTTTAAAGAAAATAAATGAAAAAAACATTTGGAATGTTTTATTTATTCTGGAGAAGTATTTTTTAAATGCATTAACAAAACGATCAGACGATTATTTTTCGTACAAGGACTCAAACTCGCAGAAGCAACTCAGGTGTGTCAAATGAGTTCTTTCAACAGGAAGTGCAACATGGAAAAGAGAGGTAGCTACATTCGCAGTTCCCAGTACAGCATGTGATTGATTTTGATTTCAAAGTCCCAGAAACACATGCTACATAGATGTAAAAATATCGTGCAATCGGGATCAGATGCCTTAAAAAACAAAATGTTTTTATTTTCTGCTGAACACACTTGAGGATGGGGTTTAAATCTGTTTAAAAAAAAAAAAAATACTAACTGACAGGCGTTAATCTTGGGAGTAGCCATCTTCATTTTCACATTCCACACCTGGCAGCAAGGTAGGATCTGTGTTCATTTAGTTAGGGTCCAGATTTTTACACGACTTTTAGCAAAACCATATGTCCTTGTCGTTGTATATCCAGGTTCACATCCTACTTCAAAAGAAAACAAACAGGTGTTGAATTTCTGGAGCACATTTTTATCCCTGTCCATGAAAAAAAAAAAATTCTGTTTAATTCTCTATTGCACAATCAGCATCAGGTGTTGAAGAAACCAGAGCATATTTCAAAGTCTGTTCAGCATCAGAGTATCCTGTATGTCTGCAAAAAGGCTATGGAAAATCCAGTGACTTCCTGAAGTCATCCACACCACCTACCAAACTGCCAAGGCTGCTAAAATGGAGCATTGTCACAGAACACGTATGTGCCTTCACTTGGGAACAATCTTTTACATATTCATTAAACATAACACTGTAAAACCACCTTGAACCCCTTAGATTCTGTTACTCTATATTAAATCCACACGAAAGGGTGAGGAAGCATTGTTGTTTCATGTTTCTTGAATGCATATGAGTCGTAGAGCTCCTATACCCTCCATGCTTGGCTTTTAATGCAGCGTAACCTTGCACAAAGCTTTCTGCCAAATCTCAATTATTTTAATTTCACGTTTTCTACCATTTCAGAAAAAAAATCTTTTAGGCGTTCATCATATATTCAGTTGAGGATATTTGAGGATCGATAAAAAAAAAAAAAAAAGTTCTCTTTTGATTAGGAGCTGTGTTTCATGAAATTAGCTTTGAAGTAACTCATCTGATTATTTTCGGCATCATGTTTTGTTGAAGTGATGGTTCAGGAAGACACGTCCTACTACTGAGGCTGTCATATCAACACCATTTGAACTTATCACATCTGTGGGGAGGGAGTTAAAACCTTGTGGTTTCATTTTCTTGTATGTGGTGTAAGCTCAGCGATCAGAGGCTAAAATAAACTTTTTGTTATAACAGTTACTGTCCTTGAAACCTTGTATCTGAGACTTTGTTGTGTCTGGTTGAGTTGGCGTTGGCGAGAAATGTCAATTGCTAGTTTTTTAGCATATGTAGATTAAATCAAATGCTTCGATGGGTTCATGTAGCTTCAGATTTAGCTGGCAAACAAAATTTATTTTGTGAAAACCCAGATTTCTTTTTTCAGATTTAATTGCTGAACGATAATGTTTTTCCTATTTATCTCAGTAGCTACAGACGTGCACTCACTGCTGCTAGGGTGAAATACTTCTAGAAAATCATACCTATGGGACACAGTAAACCAAATATTCTTTTCAAAACCATTGATCAAATCCTGCATGCAGCCACCAATAAATTAATCTCCCATTCATCCTCCTCGCTTACCTGCAATGATTTCTCCTTTTTCTTTCGGAACAAAATCAACACCATTTATTCTCCTCTCTCCATTACTAATGTCTCCAGCCTATTGCTGAAATCAACTACTGCCACATGACCCCTGGACCCCTGGTCAACAAATCATATCCGTCTCTGTGCTTCTGACCTTGCTTCTTCCATTATGCACACACTCAACCTGCCCCTGGATTCAGGCCTGGTTTGTGCTCCCCTCAAGACTGCCTGAGTGACACCATTGCTCAAAAAACCTTCCCTTGATCCTTCTGTCTTATCTAACTTCTGTCCCCTATCCAATCTTCATTTTATCCAAAACACTTGAAAGGGCTGTAGCCAGCCAGCTGTTGAAACATCTCACAGATAACAATCTGCTTGAATCTCTGCATTCTAGCTTCCGGATGCATCACAGTATTGAAACTGCTCTGCTCTGGATAAATGATCTTCTACTTAATGCTGATGCTGCTGCTCTCTCTGTCCTTGTCCTCATTGACCTAACTGTTGCTTTTGATACCATAGATCATAGCTAAGGCCCTATGAAAATCACAATTTCACGGGCTGTGGGGAAATTGTGAAATTAGCTCAATACCGCAATTTTCACAATATTCTTAAGAAATAAAAATAATTTCATAATTATTTGTATTTCATCCAAAAAAAAAATCACATAAATGAAACTGTACGAAACCTTGGTGTACTTCCTCATAGTAACCTCTCCTTTGATGCCCAAATCTCCTCTGTCATGCATTCATCTCCTCTTGACTTGACTCCTGCAATTCTCTCTATGGTGGTCTTCCGTCACGCGCCATAAACCAGTTGCAGCTGGCTCAAAATGCCGCTGCTAGGATCCTTATCAGATGTAAAAAACATGATCACATTACCCTTGTCTTTCCCAGCTGTACTGGCTACCTGTAAAGTTCAGGATTACTTTCAATATTCTCCTACTTGCTTACAAGGCCCTTCATCACACAGGTCCAGAGTATCTCTTCAACCTGCTGACCCGCTATGTCCCTGCACATAAACTGAGGTCCTCTCACTCTGGCTTGATTGCAATGCCCAAGCAAAAGTGCACCACACTCAGACAGCGCTCCTTTAGCTTCATTGCCCCGACGTACTGGAATGCTCTCCTAGCTTTAGTACGCATAGCTCCCACAGCCACTCGCTTCAAATCAACTCTCAAGACCTACTTGTTCTATTTTGTTTTCAATGCTCTTTAGGCCTGATATCTGTTATTAGCTGTTGTCTAAATTGCTATTTCAGGTGTTTCACCCCATCTTATGTGTATGATTCTGTATGACACACGCATCCGCAATGTATAGAATTCATATCCTAGCCTTGTATTTAATCTAATATGCCTGTATTTCACTGTATGTAATGTGTTTGCATTGTTTTGTACTGTTTGTATGTAATGTACTATTCCCTCTATTTCACTGTATTTAATGTATTATACATTATTTCTCACTATCTTGTAAATCGTTTTGTGATGGACGTCCACTATGAAAGGGCTATATAAAATAAATATTGATTGATTGATTGATCTGTTAGGTTAATGTTGAATCGCTAAGTGTAAAAAAAAAGTTTTAAGTTGCATGTACTTGTTCATGGATTTATTTGTTAGAAATATTAGCTAAATCTTGACTCACCAAGTGTAAAAAAATATATATTTAAATGTTCTGATTTATTTGTTAGAAACCCAGATTTAACGTGCCAGCTAAATGATGCTTGTGCCAGTAATGACGCTTGTGCACGCATAATGATTTCTATGGAGAGCCATCTGGGACAAAAATGCATTGTGCTGCTTTAGAGCAAGTAAGAACCTAATGGGACAGAAAAAAGGCAATTACATCATTCCAAACATGAAAATCCCGTGCTAATAACAATGCTACTTGTGCTGAAACAGCTCAGCACGGTACTTGTTTGTTTAAATTTTTTGTGTGTCTGTTTATTTTGGCCATTGTGCCGTTTTGTTTTGCGAAAGAGTTTTGTTTTGTTTAAATCTTTTATTTATAATAAACAGTTTTCTCTGTTCCTTTGTGCAGGAGAGTGCTTTAAACTTTATATTTCAGGTCTGGAGTATAACATATAAAAACATATAG
This sequence comes from Polyodon spathula, assembly GCF_017654505.1. Lineage (NCBI taxonomy): Eukaryota > Metazoa > Chordata > Actinopteri > Acipenseriformes > Polyodontidae > Polyodon > Polyodon spathula. Next base: position 85,559,800 of record NC_054534.1, on the reverse strand, counting down.
CTGTAGCAAATACAAAAGTGAACAATAGTGTTCAATCAAACCAGAATTTAATACTGTATGCTTATTTTAACCATTAACCTTCAAAAGAAAAGGATTGCAGGGTGGCAGATAAGATAATACCTGATAGGTGCTGGAGAATAATTCCCATGGTCTCCACCCTTACTGGCATTTTAATCTCAAAGCACTGTTTCCTGCTTTTATCAAGCAGTCTGACACAATGACAGCCTGAACTACAAGCTGGTGTAAAACTATCCACTATACATCTGTGCTATTATCTTTTTAACTCTATTCTATCCTGTGAGGACAAAACTGCAGAGTGAGAGTTACTAAATATACTAGATATGTTTACTATAATCCTAAAATGAATTAAAAAACAGAAGCCTCATAGCATTAATAATACCATAAACTGACAGCGCTTTGATATAATACTGTATAAATAAAAATAAATACATACATAACAAAGGTCATTACACTGCTGCAATTCTGTTATACATCTAAACCATAAGCAGAACTGTATATAGTTGTATTATTTATTTGTCTCTTGAGTTGTTTTATTTGTAAGAAAAGCTGTATTCAAATTCTTTCCACCTCCAAATAGGGCACCAATTTTAAATTTAGGAGTTAGTGTATATTTCCGTTTTCTGCTTTTAATGTTGCAGGTTATACATAGTTGATCAATCAGACCTCCTCGTAGCTGAGGTTAGGTTGCGTTACGTCAGGTCAGTTTGGTACGTAGTTTGGTGGGCGTGTGGGAGAGAAAAGGGATAGAGAGGAGAGCAGCAGGTTAGAGGTGAAGGGAGAGAGATACAGAACGAGAACAGGGAATTATTTGTGTTGACATGGGTCTCAGCCGATAGTGACTGTACTGGTGTTGTAAAAGAAAGGGCAATAAAATCCCAGAGTTAAATCCCAGAGTTACTGTCCATTTGTCCACACGGAAAGGAAAAGAAAAACAGTGTGGCCACTGCTCTCTACAATATGTAGACATAAAATACAGCGATGGGAACAAAACAGCATTCAATTTTTTTTTGTTTTTGTTAGACACTTCGTATAAGAGCCGAAATTAAACCTAATTAAGCTGCTGATTGAATCCTATTTCTGTTTTTCATGAGGAGGTGGGTAAAATGTAATTTTAAAGCAAACACTAACAGGGAATGTGAACATGGAATGATAATGTGTTCTAAACCCTTAACCTCAAGCAAGGACATTGTACAACACAGCCTCAGATTCCCGTTATGTATCTGTAGTATATTATCCATGTTCTAATAAATTCATCCTCAATCAAATAAACCTGAACAAAAGTCATGCTGTATGTAAGGTAGAAACCACAACGGGCCATGCAGTTCCCATGATATAAACAATGCGTGGGGTGGTATATATCATCGGAACCACACAGCCCGAAGTGGTTTATACTGCTTATAACATGGCTAACTGTCATCTGGGAGATGAAAAAAATAATAACAATAATTAAAACACATTTTAAATTAAGACAAAACCAAAAACGTTTAATGTGTATACATCAACAGTGTAATATAGTCCCAAATGTAATTTAATTTAATTTATTGTTTGCTTATTAAAAATAAATTGCACATGTCCGTTTATTTTGAATTCTGTAGGGTTAGGCATAGAATGACTGCTGTCATTACCAATAAGTCAATATGGGAAAAAGAGCTATCTAAAAAATATTTAAATGTCATAAAGCTTGAGATTATACAAGAAGATTTCCAAGCATTTGAGTATCTCATTTTCGACTACTGTCACAACGCTCCCTCAGTCTGGAAGAAAGAAGGTTTTTTCACCAAGAGCAAATAGAAGAATTGTGAGGAAGGTTAATAGCAATCCGGGATTGACTGCCAAAGATATGCAAAGTGAATTGGCTGCAGGTGGGACTGGGGTTTCCATTTCAACCATAGGTTGTATATTACATGATCTCAATGGTCACAGGCCAAGGAACGTCGCAAGGACAATCACTTAAAGTTTGCAAATAGCATTTCAATGATGGATATGAGTTCTGGTCAAAGGTTTTGTGGAGTGATGAAACAAAAATTGAGCTATTTGGTCATGCTGATAGTTGTTATGTTTGGAGAAAGTCTGGTGAAGCGTACAAAGAAAAGAACACCACAAAGTACTGTCAAGCATGGAGGTAGTAATATCCTTCTACGAGGCTGTTTTTCCTGGCACAGGAAATTTAGTTCCATTGCATAGTAAAATGGATTCCATAGCATACCAAAAGATATTGGCCAATCATCTGAAACCCTCCACTACAAAACTTAGTTGAAGCGCAACTGGACATTCCAACTTGACAACCAGTCAAAGTGCACATTAAAATCTATTTTAGAATGGATAAAGAAGAATAAAATCGAGGTTCTGGAATAGCCTAGTCAAAGTCCCGATCTAAATCCGATTGAGAATCTTTGGTATGAGTTGAAGAAGGCTGTGCACAAGAGAAGTCCTCAGAATTTGAATGAACTGGAACAATTTTGCATTGAAGAATGGTCAAAAATCACTAAAGAATCATGCCAAAAGCTCATTGACAAATATCTTAATAGTTTAAAAGAGGTTACTATTGCTAAAGGCACATCAACTAGCTACTAATTAATTTTTCCTTGTCAGGGTATGAATACTTTTGAATTAGCATTTCTGGAGTTCTGAAAAAAAAATGCTGAAATAAATAATTGTAGAAATCTATTTCTTGTAACTTTTTTCCTCATCCACAAAAGCAAAACTTACTACAAAAGATTTTTCCTATAATTATTTGTTGCCAATGTTTTAAGACATGTTTCATAAATACATTGCCATTTAAATGTAGCCCTCTCCAATTTTCATATTCCTGCCATCGCTAGCCTTTGCCTTGTTTTCTGATAAATGTCCAATGTAAACATAATGGTAAATTAAGAAAAAGAAAAAAAAAATCAACTCAACTGTCTAAGGAGAAAAAAAACAAGGTTTGAAAACTATGTTAATATTCTGGCCTATTCACATGGAAATAATTAATTCTCTCATTTTTTTTTTTTTTTTTAATTTACTGTTGGTTACAATTTATGAATTACATGACCCAGCTTCTGCTAGCGAACGCAGCAGACCCTTCAAGTGTGCCGCGGCTGCAGAGATGCATTTCACTTTCTGCTGTCATATTTTAATCAAAACTTTACAAGACTTTGCATAGTCACTTAGATTTGCATTATCTTCAGTGAATACAACTATATAGTAATTTTTCCAAACAGTACATTAGAGGGAGCCTCCCCTTTCCTGCAACTGAACTTTCAACAGCAACAGCTCCGGTTGATCATTTTATTTTGCGTCTCATACATGAATATATCTCTTTCATGCATGTATGAGGATTTATTATTAATTGATTACTGCCCACATCGCAACCAAGATATGTAGAATATGTCTTTCATACATGTATAGGCCTAAACAATCTACATACCACGTCGCAACCAAAAATGCGTCACATACTGGAGTGCTCAGAGAAACGTTTCGCATTTCACCACGTGGATTCGCTTACACCTACACAGTACATTACGAAGGACCACAAAATTCATTCTTCACCATGAAAATTGACTATTTTGTTTACTGTTATACAGCACTTAAATCCAATGGACACTTTAGACCCCAGAATAATTAAAGAACCCTTCTGTAGATTCCTTGGAATTTTGGCAAAAAACTGAGATTTCGCCTATGTTTTATTCAAATAAACAAAACTCAAAAGCCATAACAAATCTATAATTACACTTTTTTTAAAAACAGGTCAAATCATTCTTTCAAATAATACCAAACTTGACAGTTTTTGTAAAGTAAAACTTGTTGTAACTGGATATCAAAAAATTCAAGAAAAAACTGTTAAAGACGATTTACAAAGATATATAGACATATACTATACAGGGTTTGTTGTATTCATATTTGGAAATATTGTTTTTGAATTAAGCAATTCGATTTAAATATTAAAGTTGATTATTAAACCTATGGATTTCTAGAAAAATTGTGGCTTTAAAACTGCAATAACATCATTGTAAACTTTGTAACTGCAATAGTAACATGGTAAAATTCTTAAAGAAAGACTGAAAAGTATAATTGGATGAACAGAGAGAGAGAAAGAGAGAGAGAGAGAGAGAGAGAGAGAGAGAGAGAGAGAGAGAGAGAGAGTCCGTTATTTTCTAACCAACTATTTGGTCACATTTATTAATGTTCATGTGAACTATTACACCATTTCATGAAATTCCTGAAGCAGGGTCCCATTTCATAAAATAAAAAGCAGCTTATGTGTTTTTTTTTTTTTATTATTTATTACTGAAATTGAATTTACACAAAACAAACAGAAATACATACAAAACACAGAGCTCATACATAAAATATTTTTCTATACAACAAAACAACAAAATACAACAAAAACACCTGCATACTATATACAGCAAATACAAACATAGCAAGACTCCAAGACTCCATAGCAAGATTATTGATATTCAATACCCAATACTAACTGCCTTTTTTTTTTAACTTTGTTTTTAGCATATGATTCAATTATTTATAAACAGCGATATTTCACTTTTTTAAAACTTGTAGCTTATCTAAATCCATGTCTGAGGCAGATGAGAATGATTTCAGATTGCTTTCTTCATCAGAATAAATTTTTGAAACCATCACCAGGTCATAAGTGAATCCCTTCTGTGTATACGGAAGACTAATTTGAGTATGTTGATGCGATAATGATTATTGCAGTGCCTGAACAAAAACACGGCCGCTGCCGGGCTTTCACTGATGTTCTGGGTTTTAAAGGGTTAAGTTATGTGTATCGGTCCAGGTTCCTGATGTGATTATAACCTTGTTTCAATTTCAAAAAGAAAACTGAACAGGGTTTATTGATTGACACTTAACAGCAGCCAATAACCACTCTGGACTCTCCTCACTGATTAGTAGATATCGACATCCGAGGTGGGTTTAGTATCCTAGGAGATCTCAACTGATATTGTTAGCGAGTGAACATTTTGCTAGTGTCCAAAATGAATTAAAAAAAATCTAATTGCTGCAGTGGATCGTGTACAATAATTTTAGAGCTATGATCCAGCAACATTTGGACAGACAGCAATCCAAAACAAAAAAGGTTGTGGATAATGCATTGGTTCACAACGTAGTAATGTTAAATATTATTAGTTTCGCTCAAGACAGATGGCTACAGTTGGGGCTGATTTAAAAGAAAATGTGTATAAAATACATTAGCAAAGCAGGTTATTCGATCTCTGCATCATCATCCTGTATTTGTTCACAGACACATATTCTCAGTAACTTTTAGAAGCAACAACACAGATTACATTCTTGACAGTAAATTAATATAGACAAGACACGTTTTTACTTTCGATTTTTGTTATCGTGGGGTCCCAATCGATCGATAATTAATATATATATATATATATATATATATATATATATATATATATATATATATATATATATATATACACTCCAAACCCAGACTTGTGGCACTAAGTAATACCAAAAATGTAATTATGAACCTGTTGTCTTAACCAGTGTCCTTATAACAATATAACAAAATATTTCAATTGTTGCTACTTGTTAATAGAGGTTTCCTCCTGTTCATGGGTTTTCCCCTCTTCTCCTTCTCAGAGCCACCTTTTCTGCATCCACATTATTCAAAGAGACCAACTCAAGCGACTAAAGTCATAAAAAATGCATAAATGCTAGTCATGTCTCTGAAATGTAAGCAAGAAGAAGCTCAAAGCCTACTTGCACGCTATTTTATTATTGTGGTGCTTGAAGCAGCACTGTCCTATTGTGATGGATATTATGGATACTACACCTTAGAATGTTTGTAACAGTATATTATTTGGGTGTGTGTGTTTTTTAATTGCTCCTTCCTAGAGATGTATGTTAATTAAATGGTTTGTAATAACAGTTCCCTGCTGATGTATAGTTCTGTTTGCCAAAATAAAGTACTGACTGATTAAGTGTACAGTAATCATTCGGTATAAGTTTACCTATTTGTCCTAACGACAAATTAACAATCATCAATAACAATCTGAACTTAATCACATGTGGCAGACCTCATGTATCATCAAAAATGTGTTTAAACCAAAAACACCTGTGAATATATGTGACGCTGTATCTAATAAAGGCGTTATTTTGTTTCATACATTACACCAGGTTGCGTTCTATTTCTTGTTCTTATCTGTATTGTTTTCATTTGATTCTGTAAAGGCACAGTTTCAGTCTGTGCTATTTAAAACTGGTTTGCAGAGATTTGAACCAAAAGGTGGTTTCCTTACTTGTCATTATTTATTACTTTAAAATGAAATCAAAGAACTGTAGGAATAACAAACCTCAGCAAGAGACTTCATAAGCAAGTCCATGCTTCACTTCAATAACATAAGGGAAATACAGTCTTGAAGCTCAAAATAAACAGTCAATGTATGCAATAGCCTACTGGTTCTCTGTATGCAAAAATACAGATCTTCCTGTGTAGGGTAAACAGTTTGTATAATTATAATATATCATCAGGATTGTAGTACTTGCTATTATAAATAGCACAAAGGGGAACGGTTTCCAAAACAGAAGTTGTCCAAATGATTATGGCGATGTCGTATTGATCAGGGTGAGTAGGGCACAGGTTTCCATTTTCCCTTTTTAAGTTGTGCTGAAAATGTCAATTTTTTTAAGGTAAATTTCCAAGTTTAAGGGTCATACAATATGAAAACAAATGCAATTCAAGAGTAAGAGATAAATATAAAAAAGTATTATGTTCTTAGTAAATTGTTAGTCCTGTCTTACCATTACAATACAGTGGAAAACAGAACATATGCAAAGTTATTTGAGATTTCACCAACTTTGTTGCCTGAGTATACAATAGTTATTATAAGAACAGTGAGTAATGTTAGATTGTAGGCCAAATATATTTCAAACATGTGGTAACTCAGTATAAACAGATAAGTCATAGAATACATTTACATTTTTGTTATGTGTTCAGCAAGAAATACAAGTGTTGATACTCTGGGAACAGTACAGAGGGAATCTGTAATGTAAAGATCTTCACTTAGTCTCAGATTTGCCCCTTTTCCATGTATTATTGCTGTACTTTTAGCATCTTAAAAATGTATCTAGAAGACACCAAGGCATTCATTTTTGCTTTTGTAACCTCAGGGGTGTATGATTACAATTCTCACTGGATAGGTCACAATAAATATGTTCAGTTTGAGGTTTATGTTTATTGTCACACTAAATATGATACACCCAGAAACTATATGGACTATTTTAGCTAACCCAAATAAATGTATCAAAACTAAAAAAAAAATTAAAAAAAAAGAATGCAGAAAAATAATCAACATCTTCCCTTTGACGAGTTTGAGTATATCTTAATTTCATCTTCACAGTATAATAGCACAAAGCAATCTAAATTACACCTCATCCATGTCAATGCCAAATTTAGGGAAAGTTGTAGTTGGAAGTTCCAGGGCCAGCATGTAAATAAGGTTGTTGGAAAGGGAGTTATAGGAATTGTTCTGTGGTTTTAGAGGTATTGGGGATGCAAAAAATCTCAAGCACTATGTGATGCATTTATGTCATACTACTGTTAAGTTTCTTTCAATTGAAAAAGTGTGTTGCCTAGAAACATACATTGACAGAGTAAAGCTCTGCTTCTCAAAACATGCTCTGGGAGGAACTATTTAAACTGATTTACTCACTGTAGCGGGGTCACAGCAAGAAAGAAACTCAGAGGCAAGGAAGCTACAGTTTAAAGCACAAATTGCACTTTAATAAACAAAATAAAAGGGCACAAGGGCCAAAACAAAATGTTCAAACAAAACACGGTTTGTAGGCTGGGCATTCACCTTCACTGCTCACAGAAAATATAGAAAACATCAACAACACAGATTAAAACAACACAGATTTAAAAAAAAAAAAAAAAAAAAAAAACTCACCAACTCCTCTCTCCCAGACACAGAATTTTTGCCTGCTTTTATGAAGGTGGCCTGGCCACTCACCAATTACCTCCAATCTGCATTAACTGAAGAGTGGCCACATCTGTGGTTGCTAGCAGAGACATTAACCCTGTCTCTGCCAAATTCACATTACCATTAAAATATATATAGCACTTGTAGAAACCAGTTCCACTTTTGAAAACTGTTAATTTGGGTGTCCCATTCTGAAAGACGAAAACATATTTACCTTTTTTTATGACAGTGGTAAAGTGTTTGCCCTCTGGTCACAGTAGAGGACTTATATAATAAGTATACAATAATAAAAAAAATAATAATTCAGTCACCCTTGTAAACCATATTGTATTATTGTAGCACTGTATGCCTTACACTAGCAGGTCTGTTCTATATCTGCGTGATTTGTTATATGCATATGGTGACTGAAAAAACAATAAAACTGTAATCATTAGCACAGAAATACATTTCCCATTCAAGCTTTGTTTTTGGACTCAAATGTTTCATGGCAAAGACTGAGGACTTGAAAATAAAATCTGAATGAGTTTAATCATTATAATGTTAAATACCGGAATCAGAAACTTTTACATTCCAGATCCCCTATATATTTTAAAGTGGTTCTGCAATTTTTACTGCTCAATAAGGTAAAGGCTAATTAATCTGGAGTGCTTGGAATGGGAAACTCCTCTTGGCCTGCTGTAAAAATTCATAGGGTGTTCAACTTGACAAATACCTGTTCTCAGTGGTGTAGTCCTAAATCTTAACGTACCGGAATGGCAATTCAGATATAGATTTTTCTCAAACAAATCATAAAAGTGAATGTCTTATTTGTACACTGAACTTGAGGTAACATTTAATAGGTAATGGATGCATCTCAGATGCAAGTTTTAGGCTACTCCTTCAGTGCTGTCAGATCCGACGCTTTTCCCAGCCAAATTTGGTTTGTTTTGAAAGCATCTAGTAGGAAAATGTTGTCTTTGGTGGTTTGGATATTTTTTTACTATTTTTATCATCCATGTTTTTTGGCAGCGCTGTGATTATCCTGTCCTAGCTAAGTCAGAGACAAGGGGAAAATATGAACACACATTCCAGCCTACCGACACCTCATTCCTCTCCCATCAAATCATAGCTTAACATACACTTTTTTTTTTGTCTGCAAATTTACAATGTTACCCCCAGAGCACAAAATGCCATACTAAGCCATTTGCAAGGGCAGTTGTTCATTCCAATCCCAGAGTCTCTGCACTGGCCAATATACATAGCAGCTTTAATTAAACCTGTGTTTATGGCTACAGTCGTAGGATGCACCTTTGCTATCTCCTTCATCAGCATTTTTACTAAACCAATTGTTAGCCTTCTTAATAGTACTGTAGTTTGCAATAGAAGTCCCTAATGTTCTCTTCATTGCATCACAAAGATGGCTGACTAAAATCAGACAGTTGTGCAGGAGATGTGTATGACTCTTGACTCTGCAAACATTTAAAATATGCGCCGGTTATCAGAGACCGATTCGGAGTGTACCATCAAAACTGGTATGTAGGGAAATCAGACACTGATTGCTTTGTTTCTAGTGCCTATTCAATGGAAAGACTAATTTGATTGCCCCACAGATACTAGATCGCATCTTTGATATCCTGCGCTATCATAATTTATTTAACTTCCAGTACAAAAATAGCTTATTTTTTTCATTTCTCAGATGAGATATGTTATGTTTTGCTTGCAGACCTCTGTTGATTTGGAATTAAAACAATAGCAATGAGTATTCTGACAGTGTTCAGTGTGTCACTATAGGTGTGATAATTATCTTTATACATTAAATAAACATTTCCAGAATATCCTTAATCTACACCATCAGTCCCTCCTGAACTATGCTGGCTGGTATGATAAAGCTACTTTCTAAAGTCTAGAGGAATGGCTGACATGTGTGCCAGACACACAAAAACTTAAAACCACTTAATCATAAGAGACCACTTTTGAAGTATGAAGAGGTAGTGAGGTTTTATTTTTTAATACAATTTGGTTGCAGCTAAGGTCCTGGTTATTATTAATTTGCACTCAAAAATAAGTCTTTAGATTAAAGTTGATCCTTGAGGCACCAGAAAATCTATGGTGAGAACAGAGACACATTCACTATCCAGTGGAGGACGATAGGCTTGTTTTTTTAAAGGAGGTGTTATACGCAAGAACATACGCCTGTATTTGAAAATAAAACATTTAAATGTTCCTTCAGGTAATGTATTACATTTCTGATTCAATAGGACCAGTTATTTAAATAATTAAATGAATTTTTGAGTGTTAGAAAGCATATTTATGATTGGTAGATTAGGACATACATGTTCTAAAGTTTTAAGTCTATTGGTCTGAAATCATATTCCTCACCTAGTGCTTTCCCTTTACTATCTATCAGGTGTTAAAGTAGAACACTAAGGTCCACTAATCTTAATCTTTGATATTCAGGAATTATCTTTAAATGCTGACTTGATCAATGCCACAATGAAACGGAAAGCTGTGTAGTCATAGTACACAGAAAATGCATTCAGAAAATGGATAGGACTCACAAAACTCATAGAAAGTCAGGATGGTCTAAGAACCACGTAACACTCTGTGCCAGAGATCGAATGACGCTTGGTGTTAGATCTCCCTCCCGATCTGAGAGGGTGCTAGATAAAGGGAGCAGAGTACCCTATTCTAAAAGGCATGACACTTTATTCCCGTGGGTAGGTGGAAGTCAGCCGGCTAGAAAAGGGACTGAGACGAATTCAATGACCGGAATAGGAAACGACGTGGCATCCGCGGATTGGAGAAGCAGATGCACTCGTTATCCAAGGGGTCAGCGAGGGTATAAAATAGGGGTGTAGCAAAATAATCTTTTCCTTTGTAAATGGTTAGAAAACAACCTAAAAGGAGTCTCTACATTTAAAAGAAACAGTGAGTGTTCTGTTAGTCTGTCTTGTAAACGTTGTTTGTTTGTATTGTCTGTTTCAAGATTACTAGCACGATTGGGAGCTGCAGCTGCAGGCCAGCATCAAACCCAGACATCAGCACTTCACTTTCCACTAGGAACTGTCTTTGCACCACAAGCACTTAATTCACGCACCGTAGGAACTGTGTCTGTGTCTTTGTGTTTTTTGTGGGTGATAAAACTGGACTTTTAGTTGCATGTCAAACCCGTGGGATTATACAAACTGAAGTGATACACGCCGCTGTACTTCCAACATCTATTATTTACAGGTATTCGCCATAAGGCTCTGGACATTGTAAAACATTTCAATAATCACCCTTGCACCTATTTGTAATTGTCTGTGTGATTTGCACCTGCACTGCACTCACCTTTATCTACTCACCACTTTGCCGCACACTCCTACACCATAACATATAGCAACATGTAGTGCTTTCTCCTATCAACCCAGAGAATCGGATTCAAATGTTGCAACCAAAATCTTAGGTTGTGTAACAACATTATTTTTTAACATCATTCCTTCTGTTTCTGGTACTGTTTTAAAAATTAAAGACCCGTGGAAAAAATGCCCAATAACTTTGCTTGTCCTTCATCAGCCTCCATCTTATTTTAGTAAATGACAGGAAAGATAAACTGTGGAATATAATAACCCTTTTATCTATTCCAGATGGAGTTTGCCATTGAAAGAGTACTATAATCAATATGATAGGGTGCATGGCAATTGATTGTGAACTAGTTTCACTATTTTCCTGAGACGGGCAAATTACATGCTTTGCCAGAGCTGCACCAAACAGAATAATAGAATGCATTTCAGTCCTCTTTGAACAGTTAGTTCTAATAAGAACAGTAAAAATAGGGTAGTACCAGTTTTTCTCTGTGGGGGGGGGGGTGCTTTAGGCTTCTAGAAGCTCTTGGATTAAATGAGCAGCCTATTTGGTTTTTGTTAATTAACCTAGTAAATTAGTATGCTCTCCTTTACAAATAGCCCACACCACAGAGATTGTCAGCCCATACAAGGTACTCTGTTCTTGCTGCTTAGTGCCCTCACAGGTCGGGAGGGAGATTTACTACAAAGAATCATTGTATTTCTGTCACATATAATAACAGAAAAGCTGCATTGCCTACTATATCATTTAATTTAATGTACAGAGCTGCTAGAAACAGAGTGCATGAAACCAGTGTTTGTGATACATAGTGTGTTATAATAATCAGTGGTTTGACTTAGAATGTGTAGCAATCAGTAACTTATGATCTGTAATATCCAAAGCCCAAGGAGATCAATCAGTGCTAGCTATTTCCTAACACCAACTACTTTATCTTAAGGGAAATGGTTAGGAAACTGCATTTAAAATGATCCAACATCATATTTTCCACCCTGTGGTTTTGGTTAATCCGTACATAACTACCTTCAAAGTCGGAAGTTTCGAGTAGCAGGTGAGTCTCACAAAAGGTTCAGGTTGAGTTTGATCAACTGAAATTATGGTACAAAAGGTGAACTTAAAGTCCTTTTAAGGTAGTTTCCCATAATTTCATAGAATGTCCTTTGGCTGGTACTCTTGCTTTTTTGTGCCTTAGGTATCCATTTTTATTATATATATATATATAGATATATATATATATATTATATATATATATATAAAATATATAGATATATATATATATATAGTTACATGTGTCCAATTATTCTCAGTGCTTGTTGCCTATGTCAGATCTGAACTTTCCCTTTGATGGCATAATTCCCTTGGCTTACATATTAGACTATTTCCCCTACTAGTCAGGTATCTTTTATACAGCATTTTCAGCATCTGCAAAACACATATCATTTTGTCTCCATGGCAGTTTTACCACTGGAGCAAATTTGATAAAAGTGCAGACAGACTAATGACATCACACAAGGGAAATTTTCCTCCGAGGCAGATTTCCCACTCCTGGAGGATGTACAGTAGCCTTTTATTTAAACTTAGAGAATCAATCCTTTCGGAATTATCCAAAAAGTATTTTTTTTTTTTTTCAGATGAGGAAGATCGTTGAGTGATTATTATTATTAGTATTATTATTTCTGGTTGCAAAATAAGCAACCCAGCCAAATAAAGAGCTGTTTAACCATGAACTGCGTTGTTTCAAGTCATTAATGAGCACACCATCACCTCTATACCTGCACACTGGAAACCACTTTGCCACAGGACCACAAACAGCGTTACTCTCATAAACCATAATTGAGAGGAACCATACTTATTTGCACCAATAGGGACCACAATTACACTCCAGGAAGATCAGAATCTCAGAATGATGATGACTTGAAAAGTCTTCAGAATCTCCAAAATGTAAAAAAAAATATATAACTAAGTTCCAAGACATCACAATAAGTGCATTCACTAGTATATTTCCATGTTGACAAAACAAGTCATTAAACTCGGATGTCCTCTATCATATATATGAATCGATAAAAGTGCCTGGGGTCTTCAAAAAGCTGCAAAAAAACATTGGGAGAAAAAAAAGATGAGGGAGGAGTTTATTTTTACCTTACTTTGGTGACTTATTTCTCTTACTGTATGACAGGTATTGAATTTTCTTTCTACATTCCACGTAAGGGTGCTGGGAACTACAAATTAAAAGTGAAATGGTGCTTTTGGCTGATTTGCTTTTGCTGCGACAATACCCTGAAAACACGTAAACTATCCTTGCTGGATAGTCTGGCAGTTCTCGCTGATAACTTGGTGGAAGGAACTACCGTTCCTTTCAATCTCACTTTACATATTCTTAATTTTTGAAAATGGCTTCTCCTTTTTTTGTTTTTATAGAGAAGAAGCCTCAAATATGTATTGGCCTTATACACATATATCAAGCTGATGTGCAGTCCAGAGGACAGTGGTTATTTTATGTTTGTGCATTAGCCAGACATAGAGTCCCAGCGGGACCGAGAGCCACGTGCATGGAAATGGGTCAGCTCAAAAAGTTCAGCCAAACACTGAGGCCTAGTGATTGGCTCACACTGTATTTAGTATAGCAGCCCAGAAAGAAAACAGTCACACCAAGCATAATAAACATTTACCACAGAATCAAATTATGTACATTAAAAACAGTACAGTTGAACTAGCTTCAAGTATCAGACTATGTTTTGATTTCTTATTACTCCCATTGTTTACCACTACACACCACTAAATAGTACTGTTGCAACTATCAGCAAATTTCATATCCAAATAAATATTAAAAGCACATTCTATTTAATATTGAGCAGATTACTGTCTTTTATCCTCACATTTCAGAATGGGAAAAAGTTTGACTAATGGAACAGCTGCATACTATTGAACTGAATTCATCTTTCTTCCAACAGTCTAGCATTTCCAGTTCCAACATTTATCACTAACAAAGGCAATTATAAGAAATAAATAGATATTTAAATCATAGTCTACAGTTGTTTGTAAGCAAGTGTGTATTTGCATATACTCTGCTCTTTCATATTTTTTAATAAAAAATGTTTTATTGGCAGAGGCTGTAGTTAGTTAATTGCCAACAGATTGTAGGATAAAGACTAAACTTTATTAGCTTAATTAGACCCATGACTCATGTACAAAAGTTTTTTTAGTGATTTGGTTCCAAATTCTGATTATTAAATTATACTTGCTGAACAACCAGTGCATCTCCTCATAGCCCTTGTGTGTGAAGAAACTGTGTTGTCATTCACAGAAGATGTGTTACCTAGTTTTCCAAGTTCAGAATATCTTTAGACTCTAGAGATCGTTGACACTCGCTTTAAACAGTCAGGAAGCTTAGCAACCCAGTACAAAAAATAACCTAAAGACACATTTTAAAAAATTGTCTTCATACACAAAAAACATTTGTTTGGTATATAATATCATTATTATCTTCTAGACCCACCATTGTCTATAGATGAAAATGTGTGCTTCAAACAGTGACTTTTTTTTGTACTTTTTAATTTGCTTAGATTTTTCATGAACATGGCATATCCTACCAGCATGTAAAGTAATTAAATGGCAAGAGCTATAATCCTAATTTTAAATATTAATAGACTAAAAAAAAAAGTATTCAGCGTGACGGAAGCATATTTAAATCAACTGCTAAGAAAGATTTTAGATATATGTATAGGTAGTAAAGACATTTGCCTTCAGCTGTAAATTGAATAGGAGTAAAATAGGAATGTGTAATGTATAATAAGCAAAAAGTAATACAGAGGCACTATTTATTATGGGAGTTTCAAATCTGTTTAACAAAAGAACATATTAACTAACTATAGGTTTACTCTTATGTAAACAGATAGCATCTTGATTCCAGACCAGAGAACAAGTTATTCATAACAGATACAGAAAATGGGGATCAGTAGGGATTTAGGAAGATGTAAAACAGAAAGGACTTGGGTAGTTCGGTTAATCTAATCCTGAACAAAGATCCATGCACCAAGGAGCACATTGTTGGCTCATTTTCAAAAGCCAAACATCACGTACGTATGTCAACAATTCTTTGAAAGCATGACGAACTTACAGTTGATCTGTTTTACATCAATGTTGAATAGGACTAGGTGACTGTGACAGGGCTAGGCCTGCACATGAAAAGGGGGCAGGGCAAAGCCCTGCTGTAAAATGTATTTGTTTTATATTATGATTTTAAAATGTATTGTTTTGTTTATTTTAGAACGGGGTACCCCTCCGCCCCTGTGTGTGTTATTTTGTATCTGTTTTATTTTATTATAATTGATATCTTTTTAAATATGAAGGCGTAGCCATGTTATTGTTTGTGTATTTATATATGTGTGTGTGTATTTATATATATATATATATATATATATATATATATATATATATATATATATATATGTGTGTGTGTGTGTGTGTGTGTGTGTGTGTGTGTGTGTATATATATATATATATATATATATATATATATCAGAAGCCATGTTATTGTTTTACAGCGTAAATGGGAAGCAACATCCACATTAAAAATCTTGTGCAGAAGGTATCCATCTGAGTTAATTAATTGTTTAATTGATGTTAATCAGGAGATGGTCACCTGCAGCTCTGTGCGTCCACAGCCCAAAATGAGAGAGTCCGAACTTCCACAGCCCACGTTTCCACCAGTAGAGGGAGAATATCTACTGGTTCTGCCTGCACCGCTGTGGGAGGACGGCTTGTTGCTCCCACTACCACTAGCAGAGGGAGAATACCTGTTGGTTCCACCTCCACTGCCATGGGAGGACTGTCTGTGGAGCTCTCGTTGGCCTGGGTCGTCTGCTTGCTGTCGTCTGGGGTCGCCTGCTCGCTGTGCTTCTGGGCTGATGTCACCATCTCGGCTACCCTGTCACTGTGACTTATGTTGAAAAGCTACTAAACCCCCCCACCCACCCCCCCCCCCACAAAGTACGCAGTCTGTTAACTATGAACATTTATGAGAGTTCGTGAAAAATACAAGCTTGAACAGGAATTGGTTTTAAATTACTTAACTTGAAATATAAACTTCAGCTTTGTGATTTCTAACAGTAAATGAGACACTGTGTAGTAATACAGTAGAAGTGGTAAAACAAGAACAAATGCAACAAGAATGAAGAAAAGCCAACACTCTTTTTAGCTTTCTGTAGAGAAATCCGAAAGGCACATTGTTATTTTAAATGTTATTTTTTATTTTTGGTGCTTTTTAAAATATATCCCATAAATGACCAATTCTGTGTCATCATTTTGAAAGGTTTTCTATGTGCGCATAGTTTCCTTGCTTTCAATTGGTATACATTGCCTTCAGACTATTCTTAACAACATTTCATCATGTTATACTAAGAACAACATTCTTTCAAAAGTATTTTTTATAGGTTTTTTTATTTATTTTTTTTTTTTTTTATGGCACCCTTTTTTAATTTGCAATCCGGAAGTGACAGCCATTTCCTTGCCTTTGTTGAATGTGCAGTGGCTTCATGCTTTTAAAGTCATTTAGAGACAGAGATTCTCTAAAATGTTACCATCTTGAGTTACATCCAATAAGAAATAAAACAGTGGGAACAGATTAATCCATAAAAACATGTGGAGGAAACAATAAGGATAAATACTGGCGTGAAAATACGAAAAAAGCATTCTCTTCTTTCATGGCTAATGGCGTCAACTTCTTGTGGGCTAAATCTGTCCCTCATCAGGGCTTCAGTTATTGGCACGTCACAATACGAATGCATTACAACCAGACATTAAACAGTGTTGAAAATATAAGAAATATAAACTGAATTGTTCATCGGGAGGTTAGGCACAACAGACCAAAAACTGAATACTTCACTTGCAGCATTCATCTGTAACCCGGGTCTTATTCTTTCTGCCCCAGCTGTTACACTCTTACACTTCCTATAAGCATTTAATATCCATTAATTTCCAGTCTTGTTCTCTCAATCCCCTACAGAAATTTTAATAGTCTGAAATACAGAATTCTAATTGTGAAACCATAAAAATCTCATTTGGAACAGGAACTATCCAGGAACAGAGGAAAGAGTACCAATTCATGACATTTAGTTGAAATGTGTCCTTAGCCAGCATTTTATTAAATGTAACTCCATAAGAGCCCTTTAAAAAAAAAAAAAAAACTTACAGCTACCACATGTGGTGGACAAAATCCAAGCTAAACACTCCCACCAGAGTATACACTAAGACAGATGACTATAGGCCTCAGGCCTGGCCAACACAATGCAGTTCTATTCAGCATTTATTTTTATAGTTCAAAGCTCTGGCAGTAACCCATTTGATGTCTACAGTGAGGACCTATGCACTTCTGATTGCTACAGTGAGATTTTATAGCCCACAAAGGCATACTCTATATCTTGTGCCAGCTACCAACACAGTATTTAGAAATATAAAGAAAAGGAAAAAAGGGATTCCTTTGTAACCAAGCTTTGAAAAATGTTAATGGTAGATTTTGTCTTGTATACCTTGGTTTGGTCACAGAGACCACATTAAAGAAATTTCCCTTTTTACAACATTATTCAGCAAACCAGTAATAACTACAACCATGTAGACCCCTAATTTAAGTGACACAGTACAATACTTTGTATAGGTTGCATTTGATTTATTCACCTACTTTAAGTTAAGCAATTTGCTCTCTACACAACTCTATACAATGTGGGATATGCAGGCTACTGAATGATATCAAGAAAATGTCTGCTTAAAGGCAATGGAAAAATGTAATCATACTGTACATGCTTTCATCAATTAAACATTTGGAAATGTCCTTTAATCACGTCTTTAATTTCAGTTTTGGTGGTTATGATACATGTTTATAATGTGAACTACAATTTAAAATGTACTTTTTATTATCCATCATCACATTACTCCAGCCCTTTTCAACATTTATAATAAATGTAAATTTGTATTACGTATATAACATTCATACATCATTTTACATCCAGTTTTTTTTTCATAATTCTAGTCATCAGCAATGGTTTTTACCCATTTTCTCCCAAATTTGGAATGCCCAATTATTATTTGTATCCCATTTCACCGCTGCATCCCCCTGGCGACTCGGGAAATGAAGGCTGGAACACACGTTCTCCGAAACATGTTCCTACCAATCCATCATTTTTCGCACTGCGGATCCACAGCGAGGCCACCAGAGCTATAGTGCCGGAGGACAACACAGATCTGATGACCACTACAGAACCACAGACACCCTATGTTTGGGTTTTATTCATTGCATTTTTTGGTGCTTATTTTTAGCTATTTTCAAGTTTTTTTTTTGTTTAGGGGTTTTCATTTTTGATATACTGTATGAAATTAGTGTTTTCGGTTACTTTCCAAAATGCTTGAGCATTTTTTTCTGTCAAAATGTGTACAGAAGTAACTTGACAGTACTTGCATACTTAAGTTGTACCTTCTTTCCTTTGCTGTCTTCCACAACGAAATCCCTATGGTCATGGGTACATTCTTTTGGGATTTTTGTGTGTAGGAATTTTTTACATTTCGCAGCAATTTGCAATTCTGTCATAAATCCTCTCTATCTTAACTGTAGTACAGCTTTAAATCCCTCAAACAAGTCTCCATTCCTGATTGTAATCATGTTTTAGATCTCGCAAGCAGAGTCTCCAATAGAAATGTAGGAATGTGCTGTCACTCAATAGTTGTTGGGTTCATACATGTGTTCAATAGTAACTATGGTAATGTCTGCATTCTCAAAGGAGTTATAAGCAAGTTTTGCATTTGACCTTTAGCAGAGGTCAGAGGTCACAGTCAATGGCATATGTGTGTTCTATAGTACCCATGAACAAAAATATAAATGCAACATGCACCAAATTCAAAGATTTTACTAAGTTACAGTTCATAAAAGGAAATCAGTCAATTGAAATAAATTCATTAGGCCCTGAGTTACAGTTCATATAAGGAAATCAGTCAACTGAAATAACTTCATTAGGCCCTAATCTATGGATTTCACATGACTGGGAATACAGATATGCATCTGTTGGTCACAGATACCTTAAAAAAAAGGTAGGGGCGTCGATCAGAAAACCAGTCAGTATCTGGTGTGACCACCATTTGCCTCATGCAGCGCAACACATCTCCTTCGCATAGAGTTGACCATAGAGATGGCCTGTGGAAGGTTGTCCCACTCCTCTTCAATTGCTGTGCGAAGCTACTGGATATTGGTGGGAACTGGAACACGCTGTCGTACACGTCGATCCAGATCATCCCAAACATGCTCAATGGGTGACATGTCTGGTGAGTATGCAGGCCATGGAAGAACTGGGACATTTTCAGCTTCCAGGAATTGTGAACAGATCCTTGCGACATGGGGCCGTGCATTATCATGCTGAAACATGAGGTGATGGCGGCGGATGAATGGCACGACAAAACGGGCCTCATGATCTCGTCCGGGTATCTCTGTGCATTCAAATTGCCATCGATAAAATGCAATTGTGTTCGTTATCCGTAGCTTATGCCTGCCCATACCATAACCCCACCGCCACCATGGGGCACTCTGTTCACAACGTTGACGTCAGCAAACCGCTTGCCCAAACGACGCCGTACATGCTGTCTGCCATCTGCCCGGTACAGTTGAAACCGGAATTCATCCGTGAAGAGCGCACTTCTCCAGTGTGGCAGTGGCCATCGAAGGTGAGCATTTGCCCACTGAAGTTGGTTACGATGCCTAACTGCAGTCAGGTCATGACCCTGGAGAGGATGACAAGCATGCAGATGAGCTTCCCTGAGATGGTTTATGATAGTTTGTGCAGAAATTCTTCGGTTGTGCAAACCCACAGTTTCATCAGCTGTCATTCACTTTGACATTATGGACTTTTTTTGTGTTGATCAGTGGCAAAAACTCCTGGGTATTGAAATAAGTGAGCCCAGACACGGATAACTGTACAAAATCAAACATCATTTATTCAGTCACAGTTACACACAGAGCTCAGAACACAGAACTCAAAGCATAGAACTTAGAACACAGAACACAGAAGTGTACACACACCTGTGCTTTGTTACCCTAGCACTTGGCCTTACACATGTTGATATACACTGTAACAATTTTGTGCATGTTGTGCACATAAACAACACGCTGCACCTGCAGAGTAAAAACACAACATCTCCTCACCCCTTACATTCTTTTCTATAGCAGCATCTAAGCTTGGCCACCAAAACAAACAGCGAACTAACATTTTCATTTTTACAATGCTTTGGTGCTGTTCATGTAATTCTATTAAAATTCTTGATTGCAAGCTTTCTGGAATTACTACTCGAAAACCCCACAAAACACAGCTGTTCTCTACAGTTAGCTCTGTTTTCCGATTTACATAAGGTGTAAGACCATCCTCATCTACAGTATTTGGCCAGCCTGTGAGTGTATAGTACCTCACTTTACTAAACACATGATCTTTATCCGTCTCTGTTGCTATCTCTTTACCTGTAAATGGCAACTCATCTGCAAACAAGAATTGATATATTGGATTTGGCTGTGGAGGGTTTTCTACATCTAACAGTAATCTGGATAATGCGTCTGCATTAGCATTGTCTTCAGAACATTTGTTCCTACTATCATATTGATAAGCAGATAGCCGACCCTTTCATACGGGCAGCTGCCAATGACAGTACTCCTGTTTTAGGACCCAGAATCGTAATGAAGGGCTTATTGTCTGTCACAAGAATAAGCTTTCTTCCCCACAAATATTCTTTGAATTGTATAATTCTGAAAATTATACCCAATGTCTCTTTCTCAATTTCTCAGTAATTTCTCTCTGCTTTAGTCAGTGTATGTGAGGAAAAAGCTATAGGGTGCTCTGAGCTATTCCTACACATGTGCTCCAATTCCTACAGGAGATGCATCGCACACCAGCACTACTGGCAGCGTTGGGTCATAATGCACTAACACTTTAGAAGAAGTTAGTTTGGTTTTAGGTTCACAGAATGCCCGCTCACAACCCTCAGACCATTTCCATTTTACATTTTTCCGTAGTAGCTCAGTCATAGGGTTAATCAGTGTGGACAAATTCGGAATAAACTTCCTGTAGAAATTTAGAAGGCCCAGGAACGATCTATGTTCTGGCACATTTTTGGGAACACGTGCTCCAACAATAGCTTGTGTTTTTTCAGTGATGGGACTAATTCCCTGCGCATTTATTTTGTGCCCAAGATATTTTACTGAATCCTAGAAGCAGCTACATTTGGCTTCTTTAAGCAGTGTGCCGTGACTTTTTAGCCTAGACAGCACCATTTCCAGGTTTACCAGGAGTGCCTTGTCATTTTTTTCCCATTATGTCGTCCAAATAATAGATTACCCCTTCCAGACCCTGCAAGATCTGGTCCATAATGCGCTGAAAAAAAATCTGGGGCGCTAACTACTCCATATGGTAGTCGGATATACTTAAACAATCCCAGTGGTTTGTTTATTGTTAAGTATTTCTTTGAGTTTTTGTTCAGCTCCACCTGCTGGTAAGCGTGGGACAGGTCTAACTTTGAGAATTTAGTTCCCCCTGCCAATTTTGCAAACAGATCTCTGGTTCTAGGAATTGGTCCATCGCCAACCACGGATTTATGGCAACCTTGTAATCCCCGCAAATGCGTACACTACCGTACACATACTAAAGGAAGAGCCCATTCACTAAAGTCAACCTTTGAAATTATACTTTGTTTTTCTAGTTCTTTTAACTGGCTTTCTACAGCTGGTTTCAAAGTATAAGGTACCGGTCTTGCGTTACAGAATTTTGGCCACCCTCAGACTAGCCTTAACTCCGGTCACACAACCAATTTCGGGGCCGAAAACGGACTGGTACATATTACACAGAGCTCCTACTGCATCAGCAACTCTAGTATCTTTCTCCAGTCTAGTTTCAGCTTGCTCAGCCAATCTCTGCTCAACAATGCAGGGCCATTTCCCTTAGTAACTGCAAGAGCCAAATCAAAGATTTCTTCTCGGTACGTTACACTTACCTTGAGCTTACCAAACACATCAAGCGTTTCGTTTGTATATGTCTTTAACACACAATCAGTCGGCTGGACCTTAACCTTAGGAAACTTTTGTTTGTACACTTTTTCCAAAATGAAAGTTACAGCAGCTCCTGTGTCTATTTCCATTCTCACGACTACATCATTAACATTTACATTTACATAGTATGGTTTTTCAAGATCAATGCTAGAATTTAAAGTGTACAATTCAACATCTCAGTCAGACTCACGGTTACTATTCTCAGAATCCGTGCTTAATGCTGGGGGCTCTGGGGTGTTCACAAGCCAATTTGCGAGGTAGCGAGCCCCGCCAGCGGCCCACATCTTGTGACGTTCTCCAGCAGTCTCTATTTTCTTCTTCGGTGCAGTTGAACAGGAAGCCCGCTGTGCGTGTCCCATTTTTCTGCAACCCCGACACTGTAAATCCTTAAAGTAGCAGGAATCTGGAGCAGAGCTCATTCCCGAACAACAATAACAGGGCTCCTCTTCACCATTGGTGCCGTCTTTCCCTTTATAGCATTTGTAGACACAGCTGGCCTTTGAGAAAACTGCTTTGCGCTTTTCTTTGTGCTTTCGTACACCAAGGCCATCTCAGTAGCAGCAGCCAGCGTTAGGTCCTTCGTAGAAGCAGCATTCAGCAACCTGTCTCTTAGTTCAGCAATTCGGAGTCCACAAACCAGACGGTTTCATAGACCTTCCTCCAGAAATGTCCCAAAACCGCAATTGACCGATAGTTTCTTTAGCTGCGCCAGAAACTCAGCTACAGTTTCTCCTTCCAATTTGGTTCCATGTATGAAAACTGTATCGTTCGGCGATAATGTTCTTCTTTGGCATATAAAAACCCTTCAGCACAGTCTTTAGTGCATTTTGTTAGCACGGAAGTACTGCTCAAGCCTATCTAGGTACACTTTGAAACTTTCTTCATTTTCGTCGAACTGGAAATTCTCGGCTCTTCCAATAGCAGCCATCGTTTTGCTCTTTTCTTATTTTTAACTGTGCTGAATCCTTTTTTTACAATATCCTATCCTTGTCGCCAATTTGTTATGTATTGTGGGTACTGAAATAAGTGAGCCCAGACAAGGAGAACTGTACAAAATCAAACGTCATATATTCAGTCACAGTTACACACTGAACTCAGAACACAGAACTCAGAACACAGAAGCGCACATGTGCCTTTGCTTTTATACCCTAGCTAACACTGTAACAATTTCGTGCTTGCTGTGCATGTGAACAACGCTCTGCACATGCAGAGTAAAACACAACATAATATATCTCCTTTATTTCTGCACTCCCACGTTTCATGCTTTGTGAGAATATTTAGGACAGAAAGGTACATGAACATGCAGCCCCATATGTGTTACACAACTGGAGAAAATTACATTTTAAAACCAAAAACCGCCAAAATGACCGCCGCGGCTTCTAGTGTTAACACTAGATCCGCCGGGTTTATGCGACTACCTAGAACCGCTAGCAGTAGTCATTTTGACGTGTACATTTTAAACAGCTTCAATATGAAAATGAAACTCAAACTATCAGACACGACACGTTTTATTCATGAACATCATAGCTAACATTTGCATCACAGAAACACTGTATTTAAATGAAAAATAAACATAAATGGCTTTATTTTCTAAATTAGTGCATATAATGCATCATGTATAAAAATGAAAAACTACAATAAAATAAACATTTCAAAAGAAAATATTGTGTAACCAGCTGTAAACTGATTATATGTAGGCCCACATACAGAACTGTAAAATCAAAATCATTATTTATAAAAAAGAAAATAACTTTGTTCACGTTGTGTAACTGGAATGCTCATTTCACACTGGGCACAGATATCAGACGTTTTATTTGTATTGAATTTAGTTACCTGGCATTGTCTTCTGTAGCGTGTGTTACTTGATGCGCACTGTATCCAGGTTGAGCTGCGTTTCCCTGCAGCTTTGTAGTTTTCTGATCGAAATGTTTCTGCCAAAGCTCTGTGGCTAGCATCTATGATATCTCTCCTACTGATATTTTCCCCAGTGCATTCATCGTATAAAATGAAGGAATTGCTGGCTGCCATGTCCAGCTCATTGTAAAATACAGCAACAGGACAATGGTGATTGCTTTCAATGAGTACTAAGTTTTGCGCAGATAGTGGAAATTTTCCTTGTTTTGTTTACTGTTCTAACCGTTTTGCTAATTACAGTGAAAAATGTAACATTCATCCCTTTTCCTAAGCACGGTTACATTAGCCTAAGTATCACATCGTCATCTAGTCTCTGACTAGCTGGGCAAATTTCACCTTTGCACAGGTAGTGATAGGGTCTGCTGACAGCCAAAACTTGATCCCAAACTTGACAGGTTTATTTGACATGAAGGCTATTGTGTCCAGCGACACTGTGGTTTTGTTGGAAACAGCTGCTTGTCCATGTAATGTTTTATGTTTAGCTTGAAACAGGCAATGTTGTTTTCAATGAAGTCGTTCCAAATTTCTTATGCCAAGGCAAATATATGTGTCGTTGCTCTCAAATCAAAACACAAAAATCTCAAGATTTCTCAAAAAATTCTTGTAATAGTAATACTATACAACAGCAGACTATATATGCTCACGTAGACAGCCAGAAGGCAGTTCTCCAAGGAATTGATAGGACTACAATAGATATTTGGATAACACCTAGACTTCAAGAGCAATATTCTATTCAAATGAATACTACTGTAAACTCAGCAGAGGCAGAGATAACAAACTGGCTTGTATACATAAAAAAATAGCGTATTGTAGGTTATATTAACAACAAAAGCATGTATTGTAACAAGCCATTAAAATGGCTACTTTTGGCGGTTCTAGGTAGAAGTGCTTATAACTTTTTTATTTTTGCAATTTTGACTTTCAACGCCGTCAGGGTATTTAATATATGTATTTAGGGAAATTCAAGAACAGACAACTGCTGATCTTTAACACACGCAGAGTCATTTAAGTTTTAGAAGTGAAAAATGTCAAAATGACTACCGTGGCAGTTCTAGTGTTAATGAATTGGATAAAGTAAAAACAGAGTACTGCATACACAAAATTAACAGCTACATGTAATTCTACTTTTATTCACAGTATCATCTCATTCACTTACTCCAACAGTTTATTATTCATTTTGATTGCTTTCGCTATAACAACCCTCTTCGATATAACAAACGAAAGGCTTGTACCCCAACAGGTTCATTATAGCGAGGGTGTACTGTAATAATAATAATAATAATAATAATAATAATAATAATAATAATAATAATAATAATGCAGAGGGCTCATCTAGCCCTGGTTAAATAAATAAATAAATACATAAATAAATGGTGGTTTTAGTGAAGACTCAAGAGATCAAATCCTGCAAGTGCTTTTTAAAAACAATCCACACAGGAAAATTCTGCTTCATTAGTACTAGTCATGGTGTAGTTACAGCTTGGGCAAGTGGCCCAGACCTTCCCTCTAGCATTGCACAGAAGCCCAGTTCTTTCTTTTTTCCTTCTTCGTACTTCTTTTGAACACATATCCTTCCCCACAAAATCCCTTACAGGCTTCAGAACCCAAGCCCAACTATCTAAAGCCCATTTTACAGTAAAACAGCCTAATACATTAAAAAGGAAGGGAATTAAGCTACCAGTTTATGTAAAACGGCATATGCATTGATTTACAAGATTAATTCAATCTAATTATGAATGTGAGCCATTTTTTGCAATGAAACAGTGGCAATACAAAGTAGCTAGTTTTTGTTTTCTTGCAAATGTGTAAACTATAATGGGTGAAAGGTGTATGTCTGCATGTGACAAGGAGAGAAGGAATCCAAGTTGCAAATCTACCTCCCAACTAGGAAGGACATTGGGTAAGGTTGGTGGTATGCCTTCTCTCAGATGGGCCAACTCGCTGGTGGGATGAAACCAGAAGTTGGCCATCTTGGGGAAAGGGCATAGCTGTATGACTGTGGAACAACTCCATTGTGATCAGCTGTGGTGTGGACGGCGATAGGATAGAGCGCGACGTCACACTGATTACTGAGAGGAGTTTTACAGTACAAAGGGGACGCAGCTTCATGAGTATGGCCCCTTATATTGAATGGTAATTCAGCCGGAACACTGCTGTGTATGTTTTTTTTATTGTGTTGCAGAGGAGGAATACAACAGGAGCTGAAGCCACAGAGCCAGCAATCACCCTAGAGCACTTACCCCTGCACACCAGTGCCTCACGTCCTTGCACCATTGCTGCACCAGAGCCTGGCCCAGCGGTACGCAGCCCTCTTTGAGAGGAGGGGGGTGCTGTATGTCCAGGACCGACTGGGGGACCTGGCGGTGATGGCGGTGGCGAACCAGTGCTGGTACAACCCAAACCAAAGATAAAAAAAATGGCGTTGGAGAACGACCCAGAGGCCTACCTTTCAAACGAGTGGCAACCATGGCGAGATGGCCTTGGGAATGGTGGGCTACCCAGCTTGCCCCCAGCTGGATTGAGGAACCCTAGGTGGCCTACCGAGCCCTGTCGGATGAGGCCACCCTGAACAGCTAGCAATCGAGCAGTTTAACTATGTGGTGGAAGCAGAGACCAGGGCATGGGTCAGCTGCAGCCACCCCAGCAAAGAGTGTTTAGTCATTAAATGGGCTTCTCACACTCTTCAATATTACTTGTTGGGATGTTCCTTTTCTCTTGTCATGGACCAGGCTCCTCTTGGTTAAATATTAGGGACATGAACACCCAGATAACTCAGTGCTATCTGGAACGGCAACCCCTTGACTTCCAAAAGAAGCATCAAGCAGGCAAAGACCATCAAAATGCTGATTTTTTTTTTTCCCCAGGGAGGGGGGACAATTTGGGGAGGTAGGTTTAGCCAAGTGTTCCTTCGGCTCCAATCTGAGGGGTGGGATATGTGAAGAGGAGAATTAATCCAACCTGCAAATCTACTTCCCAACTAGGAAGGGCTCTGGGTAAGGTTGCTGGTATGCCTTCTCCGCGACCTGATAAAGAAATTGGTGCAGCCGACTGCTGCCCAAGGAAGCCAACCGCCTGCATCGAGACAGCAACCAGTGTTGGAGGCAAGAGCTGGGAATGCCCACATGGGAACCAAAGGTGTCGGAGTTGCAGCAAGTGCTGGCAAGTGTAATGTGGCCTGCACCACAGCGTTGGACCAAGGGTCACTGGAGGTACAGCAAGGATCACTGGTGTCGGTGGAAGAATTGCCTGTGGTGGAGCTAGAGTTGCTACCATCAGCTACAGACAAGGGGGAGGAGGGGAGGAGCCCACCTGCACCACAGCCCTGACCACCACCACTGTGATCTAGTCCGGTGCCGCTGGGTGCAGTCTTTTGCCCCAAACTCCTGGACATCCTGCCAGAATGCCCGGACATCCCTGTGCTGGACCTAGTGCCCAGGTCGGTGCACTGCCATGCACAGTCGGTCCCCTGGTCTCCCACTCCGCTCCTTCTGAAGCTCCAGATGTCACAGCGCAATCGGCTGGCACCATGTATCTTCCCCTGGCCTCCTACTGTGCTCACCCTGGAGAATCAGATGGCGCTGCGCCGGAGCCAAGATTCCCACCTCTGCCTGCTGCTGCACCCTCCAAGTTAACGGCTATACGTCAGTTGCCTCGGTCACCCCGTTTGGGTCTCCTATCACAGGTTTGCGGTCCCTTCCTGAGGTTGCCAGAGAAAGGATCAACCCGTTCTCAAGCTCGCCCACAAAGGGTGAAAATGGACAATGTTGGACTTAAGGGAGGGTGTTTGAATTTTAAAAGGTGGAGGCAGAAGTGGCCTTGGAATGGCCGTTGTGCCATGCACAAGGGGAGGATATGTGACAGACTAGAGGGAGGAAAAGAGGAAGGTGTAGGCCAAAATACTACATCCCCCAGAATGCCATGGGAGGAAGTCAGGATGAGGTTCACAAGGGTTTAATTATGAATGAGATCCACCTGCCTATTTGTTCTGGGCAGTCTCCAGTCAGGTTCCTGAAAGCAATTTAGTTAGTACTCCATGTGGGAGTTAGGTTTTTGTTTCTGTTTTATTTTTGTTATTGTAAATAATAAAAGGGCATACATCTTGTGTTGGGTCTGTGTTATAAAAGGGGCAAAACAAACTTGAGTGAGTGCAATCCTTTACAATATGTATTTCATTTTCACCTTGTATTTCAATCAGTGGTCTTGAATTACTTTGCCTTTGCTCCAGGGCTACTATACAAATTGAGACAATATTGCAACCTTGGTGCAAAATTAACTGTTTAGAAAATGCAAAAACATAGATGATGCAGGAGGCACGATTATTTAAGCCTGAATTTTTAACACCACATGCCTCATATTTACTATTCAATATATAACATAGAACCTGTTTACCCTTACATTTTTAAGAAAATTAGGAAAAATAAATCACAGTTTATTTCTAGTAAACAGTAATTTTTAGTAAATCAGTGGTCTCAAAGAACTTATCAAAGATGATAACTGAGTTGGGTCAGAGACAGATTTATTTATACTTATTTGTTACCTTCACTCTGAAAGCCCCACCAGGTGGTTCACATGTTGTTTTTTATATACTGTAGCAGTAAATGTCAAAGCTGATTTTATCTTGATGCAGGAATAATAATGCAGGATATTATTATTACATACTAAACTCTATGATGTTTAACTTGTATTCCATTTTAACATTACTTTATGAGATGCCTCTAAAACATGTTTAAATTGTTTCCTTTGCTGCTATGATAGATTAGGGGAAGCTCTAAAAGTTGTATTTTCAAGGTGTTGATTTGAGTCTCTGGTGCAAACTATTTATCTATAGAAAAGTAAAGGGTCTTCTTACAGATGGGATTATATGGAATATTTTCATTATCTTATTACGATGTTTCCTTCTGCATGCTGAAATGGTGTCCATGTGGATCTTGAAACAGAGCTTCCACTTGTAAAGAAGAACCTTTGCACCAAGGTGTGAGGAATACAATATAGCTTGAAGAGGCCCAGCAATTGTAATTCAGTTGTTAAATGGAGTTGTACTCCTGTAAGTATACTCTCTGTGGAGATCTGGATTATTTTCTTTGGGGAAGATGAATGGACTGAAGCAAATAGCCTTAATAGTTTGAAAAACATAGCCGTCTGGCCTTTGAATGAGCAATGGAAATCACACGAGACTACTTTCCCCTAAACTTTGGGAGACAGAGTGAGAAAAGCTAAAAGACTATGGAGAAGGTGCCCTAAGTGGCTGTAACTGGAAAATTGAAGTGAATACAGTCTACTAGGAAACCACTCAATCACAAGTGGATGACCTCTTGGTTGTTTAGCAACAGATCTACACATTTTCCTTGGAATCAAAAGTGGAATTTTCTATTTTTACAAGACCTAACCTAAACCTTTTTTTTTTAAATATCATTAAAGAAAGAAGAGAATTAATCATACTGTACATTCCAATGCAGCTGTCCATACAAAGCTCGAATTATACTTGTATAGGCTTATAGAATGACTGGCATTGGACACGCCATATTTAACAAAAAAGTTCCTGAATGGACCATAATTGCAATTAGTTTTTAGAAAAAACATAAAGACTATACATCTAAATACATAATTTTATATATCAAAATAAACTGAAATCCATTATAAGGTTATATAATACATGTTTGAAGTAATAAATAAGCAATATACTTTTATCTACACCTTTTTTCAATAAGTCTAGGTGGAGGAAATTCGTCTACTGAATTCTGGGATTTCTTACTCACACATGAGTTGTGGTAGGAGACTGCCGTTTTATATACTGTACATTTTTATGAAGCCAAGTCATGACTGCTGGCTAGAATTTACACTGTAGGGAGATTGTCAAATGTAGCCAACGAAATCGAAAGTCATGACCTCTTGGAATTCCCAGGTATATCCTAGGCTACACACTCTTGTGGTTGTCTTATTAGAGATTAAGATATAAATACTGTATTAAAAGTTCCATAGACCACAGGGCCACAGGATCACATTTATTTTCTTACAGCTCTAGTGATTCCAAAAAAATGAATCCTAAAAGGAGCAAAAGTGTCCCTCTGTAGTACTGGTTTCATTGTCTGTAATTTCATGTACAATCTCCAATGGTGTAATGTGTCACACATTTCATAATAGTACTGGATTTTTCCCCTGTGTTGAATGCTCTCAAAACAAAACCACATTTTTTTTTTAAGGGAGAACACATGCAGAGCCTTTGGGAGAGATGCTAAAAATCTCAAGTCTGACAAAAATACGATTATGGGCAGCAGCTGAAGTTTATAAAGAACACAAGGCATAAATTACCAGATCAGCAACATATGTGTAACCCTACAAGGCACTTACCAGTTTAAAGAGCAACACAGAAAATAGTTTAATAAATAATGACAAATATATGAAGGGTTAATGTTTGAATCAACTATGGTTCATTATAGTGTAATAGTGAGATGGGGTGCCCTTTCCTTGTGCATATGTATGTGTTATCATGATTTGTATTGTATTATTACTATTATTATATGTTGTATTTGTCTGCAGGCGGACGAAGCCGTCCATCTGTATTGTTGTTATTGGAGACCAGCGAAAAAGCCAGTCTCAAAATGCAGCAAGCATAGATGGGGTTAAATTCCCCATCCAGATAAAACCTGTGGGAATGTGGCTGGAGCCTTAAGGTAATTATTGTTTAATAAGGTAATTAAGGCTCCAGCCACAGAATGTAAAACACCCACTCCAGGCTCATTAAAGGGAGAGAGGAGTTTAGAGGAGTTTGTGAACAAGAGTGAATGCTACTCAAAACAGAGAACAAAAAGGTACTTGTTATTCAGAAAGGCTGTGATTATTTGAATTTCGTTTGTTTTGGCCCATGTGCCCTTTCTTTTGTGTATTTTGTATTTGGTTTGAATCTTTATTTTTGTTATATTTAATAAATATACTGCACCGGCAGTTTCAGCCCTGTATCTTGTTTTGTCTTGCTTCCTGAGCCTGTCGTCACAACCCACACACACCACTCTAGCCATCTGCCACAAATAGTTACCACTATTTTTCTGTCATGTTTCACACCTCTTTGTCTCCCTAGTTTTAAGCTGTATCAGCTAGATTTATTGTTAACATAAACATTTTAAGTGCCCTTGGTCATTGTGACAGAGAGAATGGATCCTAGTCAACAATCTCCCTCTCAATTTGTGAGGGTGCTGTATAACAGGAACAGAGTGCCTCATGCTGGTTGGTCTGGCAGTTCATTCCAGGGTCAGTCAGAAGCCAGCCACACAGGAAGGGAGCAAAGAAACAATGCTCAAAGTCCTCACCTTAAAGTGGTATGCAATGTGTCAGTCATGGATTGGAGGAGACGTGACGGAACTAGCTATCGCAGGGGGTGTGACTAAGGGTATAATTGTGGATGTGACGATGTAATCTGATCCTTTAATGTGGTTATGAGAATGACGAGAAAGGAAACTGACAGTGAAAAGCATATCATGAGTGTTAAGTGTTTTTTTGTTTCTAACTGACTGTGCTTGTCATTATAGAAGGCTAACCTCCGGGAGGTGTAGATAAACCGCCAGCAATTAAATAAACCCGGACTCCACTTCACCATTGCACACAAATAAACCTGTAAATCACCACCTACACTAAGAGCACTCACTCTGGACTTATGACCGTGTTGTGTTTGTGTATGTCTTTTTTATTGTATTATTATTTCTGGACTGAACCCCGTGGTTTGACTGAGCAATACACATTGTTGTGTAGAGCCAGGTATTATTATTTGTCAGCAATTAAAGAGCTGCTTTTTCACTGTTAACTGTCTTGTGTCTATCATTCCTGAGCACCGCATCACCACTGCAATCCACATATGAATTTAATGCCAGAATATTGTACATGTTTTAAGTTAAGAAAATAAACATTTTAGGGTGATAGTGAAGAAGGCCCTTGAGGATTGTTTGAAAGTACCCCATCAGTGCCATTTTGTTCAGATTTATCAAATGAGTTGTTCTTCCTTTTTCACCAGCATGGAAGTACATTCTTAAAAGACGGAGTAGCACATTAACCTCACATGTAAAAATAGATGACTATGGTTGAAACATCTGTCCGTAAAGGATTGGATTGATTAAAGATGAATCATAAAACAGTTTTGAAATAATTTGAAACATTTTCTTAACTTTCTGAAACAGCTAATTTCTGTATTGATAGGAGTGGTCAGGATATCTAAAACCAATGCTTATAGATAGCTGATGAGTATACCAACTTCAAAGTCATGTCTTCCTTTATGAATTGTGGGATGAAAAACTGTATATCAAATGGTTTTAAAGTTAGACATTAGAGCAGCTGCATGGCTTGGTTTAGACTGGAGACCCAGAATGAATATCTTCTCTGACAGATTGAGATTGTCAGCCCATCTCTCTTTAAGCTCCCATCCTGGGAGATCAAGTTGGGATCCTACACACGACTCTTGGAAAGCCTCCAGAAAAGAAAACGTGTGTAGTTTCAGCCAGTGGCGGAGGAAGAGGAAGATGGGCCCTGGTGCAGGACCTTATTGTGCCCCCCCCCCCCCTCCCCAAACATTAATTTAACCCTTATTTATAAACATCAAACATACCAACTTAAGTGTTCAATATTGAACTATATATAGTTGTCAGAATGTTAGCATGTATGAAACAGTGCGTAATAAGATCGTTTTCTGCTCACCTACTTGCAAATCTTTACATTCAAAACCACACTATTTTTTAATCATAAACGAACAGGTTTAATCATTAACCTTACCAGGATTCCCCAATTCTGCGGTCACAGAAATTATTACATAATTCACAATTCTGCACAGACATTTGCAGAAATTGTCTCACAAAGGAAAACTTTTTGTTATTATTACTATTATTATTATTATTATTATTATTAAATCAGAAATGCATTTTGATTTGCTGTAGTTTATTTTGGTGCCCGCAGCAGCACCCAACAGCTTCCGTCTAAACTACAGGATGAATCGTGCACAAAGAAAATAACTGCAAATACCTGTGATGAATAGTACCCCATGAAGACCTGCCTCGTACCAGTTTGGAAGTTTGGATAATTAAAACAATAACGATACTTGTTGAAATAAGGGAAGATACAATCTGAATTACTGGCACTGCACACCGGGAGCTACAGTGATACAAATGTGCAACATCTGCAAATAAAGGACAGTATCATTGTTAAAAACAAAAAAACTAAAATCAAAACTTTCGAACCCGTCCGGGGCCCTCTGAGTGCGCGGGCCCGTGTGCAGTTGCACCTGCTGCACCTGCTATTGCTCAGCCACTGGTTTCAGCAGCACTCACTGGGCATCCTAGTGATTCAACTACAATGGCTCCCAAGGGGAAATAGCTCTGTGGGTAAAAGCACCAATGAATGCATCAATAGATGAAGTGGTTCAATTGTAACTGGTCTGAGGCACTACTGCCAGCAAGGATGAAGGGCAGTGCAGAGTAAAATAAAAGGCCAAGCTGCAGGGAACATTCAGTAGGTGAACAGGATACGGACTACAAATAAAGACTGGTTCCGTTCTTGACTTTAACACTAGCACCGCCATAGCCACTTTTTGAATGGCTTTTGCAGTTCAAATTTAAATATCTCCGCGTATGTGAATATCTTGTGCATGTCCATTCTTAAGTGTTACTGAATATTTGAATTAAACACACATACGGTGTTTCAGCTGCAGAATCATAAAAATGAATACGTTATAAGCACTTGCTTCTTCAACTGCCAGACCCGCAGTTTATGCGGCATATTGAAATTAATACAATATAGTCGACAGTTTAGTCTGGGCTTTGTAATAAAATCAAATTCATTGTGAAAGAATGTATTATATACTACTGTCGAGTGCTGAAACACTAATGAAAGTCATTCTACACCTTAGAAATTATTATTATTATTATTTATTTTATTAGCAGTTTTCACAAAATATACACATTGAATCACAATACAGTATGATTTAGCTAGACTACTTTATTTTCATCTGCTGCCCTTTGAATCAGTTCTTAAGTTTGTAACTGTCCCCCTGTACTCCACTTCACTCCTCAGACAGAATGACTGTGTCACCCTGAGTGTGTACAGGTGTTTAAAAAAAAAAAAAAAAAAGTGCTTTTTCTAAGCTCTTTGCACAAATCAGTGACCATCCGGACTGATGCTAAAAGAAAGCTAGAGACGGTTGCATTTTACAATGCAACAAAGTACGGTATGGATATACTGGATCAAATGACACAGCTGCTTTCTGTCAAAGGTGGTACTTGCAGGGGGTCTGTGGATGGTTTTTTTATAATGTTTTGGACCTGGCAGCCTGGAGCTAGGGCAGAAACATTTTGATGAGACGCGAAAGCCTGCTGGCAAATGACCCTCAACCTTCCGCCAGCGCTGCACCCACTGGCACATGGAATAAAAGACAATGCCAGGTTGCTAAATGCAATAAAAACAGAACTTTTGAGTTCTGCTCCCGTTGTGAAAAGGCAGACTGTGGCAAATGCACTGGTACAGTTGAAAGGCGTGATTTTTGCGTATTTTGTACTAGGAAAGCTGTAATAGAACTCTGAACATACAAAGCCTGTTTCACTCAAAGCACTTTCACGTTGCATAAGTTATGTTATATTTTTGTTTTATAATTAGTTATTTATAATTTTATATGTGCATACAGCTTTCTACACCTGTTTACACATGTTTATTACGTAAAGTTTATTTTACTAGTTTTTCATGTTTATGTATTTGTGCTCGTTTTGGAAAAATAAGAAAAAAAAAAATTATTTTCAATAGTGAGTTCTAAAATGCACTGCCGGTCCTACGGGGGTGAGTTTTTTTGTTTGTTTGTTTGTTTTTTGTCTACTGCATGCTCTTGATTATTACGAGTACAGCCTACAAACCAGCTGAACGATATGTTTGTATGTTTGTAATGAATACTGACGAAATACAGACAAATCTTTTTTACCGTAACTAAATAAAACTAATAAACATATATATTTTTATTTAGACATAAGGAAAAGTTCTGACTAAAAAATAACATGTAGGCAATAAACAGTAAACAACAAGAGGGAACAACCAGGACAACACTTCCTAACAAAAAAAAAGGGGGGGGAGGCGGGCGGGGGGTGGCGAGTGAATAAATCATATCCTGGTACACAGTTGGTATGGGCGGAGGGAGTGGGAGTGTCTAATGCTTCGGATTAGAGTATGATACTCCTTGAAGCATGGAGCAACGCACAGAGCTTGGCCATCGCCGTCATTTGGTGTTGATAGTAAATATTCTTCGTTGATGTCTTCGCTAACACACTCGGTGATATACGAGTCAGTGGAAGAATTGTATGTATTTGAATTTAAATCGGAATCTGAATTCAGTATTATTACTAATACTTCTTTCTCACTGAGCGACTTTTGCCGGTTTACAAACACTGTTCACATTTTTTGTGACTGGGATAATTATATGTAATTCAATCAATATCTGGCAGAGGGTGCAAGGGACCAATGCAAGGTGTTACAGAAACCTTGTGATACAATATTATGCGATCAGGGATTTTTTAGGCGCAGTAATTCAAGTTTAAAGTTGTAGAACGTACTATTACGTTCATATTCCTTTGGGACCAGAGAGCAGCGAACGTACAGAGGTCACGGGAAATAAATTAGCGTTTGCCTTTTTGAGCCTTTCTGCGCACGCGCAAATTTTAGAATTTAAAGGCACGCTTAAGCCGTTTCCATTTTCTGTCGGTAAACTTTAATTTCGACAATTGTTTTACTTTTAAAAATGTTGTCAGGATCTTTATTAAACTACGTTATATGTGGTTAAAATCGAAAACACATTGTTATGATATTAATAACACTTATTTTTATTGTATCATATTGCAATTATGCTTGTGATAAATCATTATAATAACACTTTTTAAAATAATATGACAATATCTGTTATTTAATATTATCAATTTAAACCATCATCAGAGTTTTCATTTTAAGTTTGTAATCCCTGGATATTTACATTATAGGTTTTCTTTGTACAATTACCAAAAGAGAAATAAATACAATATTCTGTATATTGGTTGTGACATATCAGAAACAATTAAGCATTAAAATGTATTTTTATGTACAAAAAGCAAAACCAGACCACATCACAAGCATCTACTGCACTCAAATTTATCATTAATAAATACAGGTGTATGTATATACACGTCCATATATATGAAATCTGCGTGTGTTTCTTCATATGATCATATGAAAGTATGTATAGGAAGCCAATCGTTTTGTGCGTGTTTTAAATGATCTATCTATATATCACTTAAAACACCATATTTTACTAAAAATGTATTTGCTTTCTGTATATATTAAAACAGGTTTAGATATTTTCACACAGACTTGATTAAAACATCAAAAATAGTATCCTCTGTATCAATGAAAGTGTTTGTACCCACTTCCCCATAACATTTTTTTTTTTTTTTTTAAATACAAAACAACCGAGCATTTTACCGTGAAAATAATAATGGTAAACTTGAGCCTACATCGAATGCTTATATTTGCTTACGCCGCAGTATGATATGACACAACATTTTTGTAAGGAAATAAACATTTGGCAAGTAGTGATTTTAACTCTGCATAAACATAAATTATACTGACAAAATAATTTTTTAAAAAAATATTTATTTTTGCTAAAAAACAGAGTGCACATGCAAACACAGTGAGTGCTTTACTTTAAATAAAATGTATTTATAAAACTTAAATGTACATTTACACTTCGATAAATAAGATGACAAATGTTACTTTTTTAAACAGAAAAATACACTTCAATAAATATGATGTCAAACCTCACATTTTTAAACAAAAAATACGGTCTGCAATACTGTTTTCGTTTCTTAAAAAAATACAAATGGCATCTGTAAAGCCACAGAACCTTGCCTTTAATGTCTAAAATTCGCACTTGCGCAGAAAGGCTCAAAAAGGCAAACACTAACTTATTTCCCAGATAACTTATTTCCCATGACACCGGTACGTTCGTACTACTCAGAGGGTTAACTACGGCGTTTCTGCTCTGAAAATGTTATGTATGATGTTCATAAATAAAAATATTAAGTTATATCTGAGTGTTTGTTTTCCATTTTCATATCGAAGCCGTTTTAAAATGGAGCCGCATATTTAGCGGGTGTGGTAGTTGTGTGTAGTCCAAAATCTCTGCAGTTCTAGTGTTAAAAACTATACCTAATAAAGTGCCTGAGGATAATTTACAGGACAGGAGTAAGGGCTGCATGGATTACGAATCTCGGGAATTGAGAATAGAAATGTTTTGTGACTTAGATAGTACAGGGTTTCCCCATAACTCACGTAACGCAGCCCTCGAAGGGGTGAGACCGAATCGTTTGGCCTCCAAGACTTGGAAGCAAACATTACTTCGAGCAAGGGGAACCTAGCGGGAGAAAATGGGAAACTGGGAGAGTTAGGATAGACTTGGCCGTGGGTCCCTGAGGCCAGCGTGTGTGGGACTTTAAGTTTGGGAAGTAAGCTTCCCTTACCCTCAAAAGAGGACCCCCAGCTCCCCTCAAGTTCTCTATCAATGCAAAGAAATGGAGGTTAATTGTGTAGATTATCTTATGTGTGAACAAGAAAAAACAGAATGAAATCCTGGTTGAAGTGCACGGTTGCTCCAGGGCTGGTTGCGTAGGAGGAGTAAGGGCAGTGACTTTAATCTTGAGCTGAAGAGAGGAGATTGTGAGGGGATGAATTTAGCTGAATATCTGATCATTGAATTGTGTAGATTATCTTCTGTGTGAAGAAGGAAAGAGAATGAAATCCTGATTGGAGGGTGCAGGGAGATCCAATTTTGCTTGTAGACAGTTGTGAAGGAAGACCAGACGGATGTGTAGGAGGAGCTAAAACATAGTAACATTGATCCTGGAGCTTCAGTTATGTTATGCAGAGGAAATCAGTAAGGGCTGGTTCCTGAAGCTGTGGCAAAAATGAAGGAGACTGTTATGACAGGGGGGGTGGGGGTGAGTGGGTTAAAAAAGCATGTTCCAGCAGTAAATGTATATGAGAATCCAAGGAGTCGTTTGCTGTGGAGAACAATGTAGAGGGGCTGAATACCTGCTTTTGTTTCTTTATTCCCCTATAGTGAAGAGGGGCTGACTTGACTGACTGATTTAGCTAATAATAATATGAATGCACAGTTAAAAACACAAGACAGAGAAAAAATATACATCTATTTTATGTTTGTTTGTGAATTATTACACTTGCTGTCAAGGACTTGCTTCAAAATGAGAAAGAGATACAGTTCTTATTATGGTTAAATTAAATACATTTATTTCAATAGAATAAAATGGTGTGGTATACCAGGTTGTTTTTTCTTTGGGAAATAGTTTCTTACAAACAAAGATAATGAAAAGCAAATTATTTAAGACACATTTAAGGTAACATGGTTTCCAGGGGGCAATGTATTCCAAAAGCCCCAATTTCCAATTCAGTTTTGGTAGAACTCCTATGTTCTTTTTCATCAGAAGGTGCTTTGGTTGGATGTTTGGAGTGTGATATAGATACAGGGAAGCAGTAATGGGCTAGGGGAGAAGTTTTTAGTTTTGTTCATAAATTACAGAATTCCAGAGGGAAAATAATGGAAATCACTAACAGATAAAGTCACAGGAAAGAAAACAGTCCAAAAATGTATATTCCATTATGCTGGCTGTATCTGAGTTTGAGATGTAAATCTGCTGCTACCTATGATGTTTCCAGATACTACAGTTGGGCGCCAGGACAGTTGATTCCTAACTGGGTGCTACTTTTCTAGGCAATGGGTACAACTGGCTTGTTATTTGTCACTGGGTGAAGGTCCCCTGTTAAATAAATGTACCGTTAACTTATTTGGTTTAATTGGAACCTGTCTCAGGCTCCAATGCCAACAAAGATGAAGTGCAGTGCTGGCCAAAAGAAAAGACCAAGGAATATTTAGTAGGTGGGTTGTATACAGAGTACAAATAAAGACTGGTTCAGAGTTCTTGACTTTAAACCCTCTTAGATAACTCAACAATACTAAAATAAACAAAAAATGCACAACTACAGTAGCATTGCCCACCATGTAATTCTGGGCTATACCTAATAAAGATCTGCCTGGGGATAATTTTAAATAAGGAAGATGAAAAAAAATGTGTAAGGGTGGCATAGAGTTATGATGGCTCCGCTTGGAATAAATTAAACAGTGGGAACATGCTAAATGTATTGAAGCATTGGATGCATTGGAGCTTGTAATGTGAAGACTGTATGTTAGAGGTTACAGTGCAACCTAAAATGAAAAGACACTGAAAGGCTTTTTGTTAAGAATTGTGTTTTGGAACTCAAAGATCAATGTCAGTACTGGAAAGAGTAGTTCCTGGTGGGACTCCAGCATGATTTATTGACAAGTGATTTGTGGAAAAAGGAAGAGATTCACTAAGGTGCACATTCTTACAGGTCCTTCTTGACTCATTATAGTCACAGCCACAGCATAACCTCTCCCTTATGGAGGCAGCTGTTTGGTGCACATTGGTGGACTGGACTCACAAAATATAACAAAAATGCATTGAGAATGAAAAGTCAAAACCTGTAGAAAGTTTAATTCTTAAGAGTATTCAATGAACATTAACACTTTTTTATTCACCTAATGTACTTGGAGTTTGCACATTTGTTGTACTTGTATCCCCTTTAAAGTATGTTGAGCAGAGTAAGGTATTTGGGCATTTCCTACAAACTTATTTTATTATTATTATTATTATTATTATTATTATTATTTATTATTAATTACACAGACTTTCTTATTCGCATAACTAGACACCATCTTCAGGCAGGTAAATTTGAGCTTAAAATGCTATCCTGTCCTGCCCTGTAATACCTGTAAGTCGCCTTGGTTAAAGGCATCTGCCAAATAAATAAAAATAATGATTTTAGCCAATTTTATTTCTTTATGATTACTCACCTCTTTCCACTGTTTCCAGTAATATCAAATCAGGGATTTCCATCACCGGGGTGGGGGGGTTACAATACCATGCCGAAGGTTTGATTTGTGGATATACATGTCTTTGGTTATGACTAGACTTCCTACTATTAGTTGTTTTTTTTTGTTTGTTTTTTTTTACCAAATTGACGATTAAAATCTATGTTTATTTTTGAGAGAATTTACCAGATTTTGTATCTTATTTTTCAATTCAAGTAGAGAAAGGGTGAAATGAACCTTTATGCTTTCAAAATAGCACAGAAATTGAGAAACGTACAAGCCTCATTTTGCGAACCCCCAACAAACCCATGAGTACCAACACTCTAATTGGACAACATTCTAATTTAAAAAAAACAGTTGGTCACAGCAGAGCTCTACCTCATAAACACAGAATATCATCATACACAAATTAAAAAATCATCCCAAATAAACCATAGCAAACTTAGCCTATCAGTGTATTAGACAGACTTTTTATTCTAAGGTATAAGTATGCATCATTATATTATGAATGTACTAATAATATAAGGCAATGAAATAGCTGCATACCAGAATATTCTCTTCATCTGTTTCTTCACTGTTTTCACCTTAAAGCCCAATTTTTAAAACTCAAGGTAATTGCACCATACATGCTAAGTAAAAGCTTTTAATGCACTGTAACCACACACAGGCAAGGTATACGGGTGAGTCGCAAATGTGCCCTTCTTTGTTAAATTAAATGAAATATTTAAAGAAAAAAGACTTTTACAAATACAGGCACACTGGTCAAAACAAATATAGGCGCTCCTCGACTCACGATGCACGGCACTTGTGACTCTTTTACATTATTACCCTGCTTCGACTTTACCATATCGATACAGCATTTGCGACATGGCAAGACACAAGACATGCATCATGTGCGCATGCTCGGTGTCCGAACTACAGTACCTGTCGTGGTCACCCTGACTCAGTCACTTAGCGTTTGTTTTTTTTATGCCTGTAACAGGTTTTTTTTTTTATTATTTATTTGCCCTTAACAATGTCTGATAAGAGCTATGAACTCCAAACGAAACATAAGCTGTGAACTCTATCACATGATGAGGGGCTTAACTTCAGGTGATCTTAGTTCCATCATTGGAAAGGCCCTAGTCTGTACTTTTAAACAACCCAGGTAGATGGCTTTTACAGTGCCTGAGTAATATGCGCGTAACCACTGGGGTGCGAGCGCCCTGAAATCAACAGGCTGAGAGTAAAGAGTTAAATAAATGTTTGCATGAGTACAATATAACAGGTCATTTTTGTAAAAATATATTATCTGGCCAAAGAGTCAGGAATGTAATCTCAATTATAACATTGTTCCTATGGGAAAATGTGCTTCGAGTTACGACACTTTGACTTACAGCGCGACTTTCAGGAACCAATTGTGTCATAAGTGCGGACCTGTAGCCAGCAGTGGCAATCCTGGCAGCGGCAATGCTGACAGAGGAAATGCTGGCTCCTGCGGATGTGTAGCCAGCCATGGTAATGCTAGCAGCAGAAATGCTGACAGCAGGGCGCACTCCAGCCCTGGCAATGCTGGAAGTGGCAACGCTGTCAGCTTTATCACATTTAATTGGAAAGGTATTGAGTCTTGTTTTGCAAGCTTTACATTTTATTAAAGATTCATAATACTTATCACCTGTAATGAAGGTACAAAGGAAAATTATTGGTTAGCACCTGGTGTTATTATCACTGTGTGAACACTGTAACAATTATCCTTATTTAGAGCCCATGTTTGCTGACATAAATATCATGCGAGTAGGGATTTGTCAATGGAAATTTATCACTTCCAAGCTTGGCTAGAAATGCAATTGAGTCTGGGTTTGTCGAGCTGTTCCAAGAAATGATCTAAGAGCCAAAGCCTCTTATGAAGGTATATGAAACTGGTGATGACTGCAGTTTTCGTAAATATATTGCTTTTATACATTGCTCTTGTATCCCGCTACTAAAATGTCAACGTGCATTCTCCAATGAATCCATGAAAGCAATACAAGTAATTGGGGAATTATGAATTCTAAAGAATTATTAATCTCTTACAGGGCAATTGGGAGTTGGAACACATTTTTAAGTTTTAAATTTAAATCTTGTGTGGACACATTGTAAAACCCAAGACACACCAGATGAATGAGCATGTCTACCATAGTTCAAATTCAGCGCGGTTGTTAGACAGAATTCTGGCTATATTTTAATGCAGACCTCCAAGTACATTATTTATTGTTGTTTTTGGCATATGATAGTGCTAATATAATATTCCCATCACCCACACTTGAGAATGTAAGTTACAAGCCACTTCTTCAGAACATGCTCAACTACAGGTTGGAAACTTTTTTTTTTTTTTTTTTTTTTTTTTTATAGCGCACGGGTAGCAATCTATGAGAAGACAGTGGAAAGCCATTCCATGGTGCAATTTTTATTATGTTAAGTGTTGAACAGTCTCATTTATTTTTTTCATGCTGCGTAAATGTCAAATAAATACTGTTTCACAAAACATGTGCACTGAAGTATTATTATTATTATTATTATTATTATTTATTATTATTATTATTATTATTTATTATTATTGAAAGAGAAAATGACATGACTTGGCAATTACATTTTAATGAAATAGTCTATAATAGTACATTAGTACATCGTACATAGTATTGAGCTTCTGCGTTTCATTGTAGTCAAAGTAGATTCCAAGCAATTTGGCTCAGTTTAGCCTGATTAAAACCCAAGAGACAGTACACAACAATTTACAGGGATGGCTAAACATGGATAAACCAAAGTGAGATGATTATGAAACCTAAGGTCAACAACAAAGCTAGGTTGAAGTGGAGTATGTTTGTCATTCAATGAGACTGTCTGGAATTAACAGTGGGGATTAAAAACAAGGTTAAACCTGAAAATACCTAGATCATCAGAGAGTATAAGCTCAACAGTGAGACTGGATGCCGTCTGGTACATAACAGTAGTAAGTATTGTAAGTATCATGATAAACCTTACACAACAAAGAGAACTGTTCTCGGACAGTTGTCAGGAATCTTTTACCATCTGTAACGGAGATTTGTACTGACTGTCTGACACATGCATGGTACCTCAGGACGAGGGCGGCATCCCCGTAAGATTCCCCTGTCAGTCATGGCTATGACACGGAGAGGTGAGGAAGAGGGTGTGTGGGCTTTCCCGCTCTCTGAGTGGCTAAGAGGCAGGCCTTGGGGGATTGCTCGCCCCATAAGTACTGCACTTGGTTGTACATTCGGGTGGCCATGATCAAGAATAGACAGACACCGGCAGAGAAGGCCATTGGTTGGAAAGAGTGACCTAAACCAGGCAAGCACGGCTGAGGAAGACAGCCAGCCTGAAATAAACTGCCTATTAAAATATAGGCTTACGTACCCAAGGGGACGTGTGTAGTGATAGGGGAACCTTGGCCACCCCAGTGTATAGTGCACAGCGAAGCGTAGGACGGAGACCCGGGCTGAGGGCATAGTGGCAGTGGGGGTACTGCAAACATTGCATTTTTGTAGTTTCATTACTGTGTTTTCCCTTTTTTTTCACCTTTGGTTTTCATTATTCTTTTGAGAACCTGTGAGTGCGGAAGCAATGGACTGTACCGTTATTGGTATTATGGTGGACCTGATTACTGTTGTCGTTACTCAGGCCACAGACAACAACGCCCTCTGCGGGCTGAAATAAATCATTGCAGAAATACAAAAAGAAACC
Organism: Polyodon spathula; assembly: GCF_017654505.1. NCBI lineage: Eukaryota > Metazoa > Chordata > Actinopteri > Acipenseriformes > Polyodontidae > Polyodon > Polyodon spathula. The sequence goes on along the minus strand of NC_054534.1, from coordinate 85,515,864 downwards.
AACAAAACTGGGCACCTGTGCGGTGTTTGCAAATACACTTCTGTCTCCCATGTCAGTGAATACCCACACCCTTCTACACCATCTTTATGTGCAAAGAGCAATTTAAGTAAATAAAATGCATGGTATACAATGAACAAGTACTCAAAGTATTAAATACAAACATAATTAGCCACTATGTGTACACCTTATGATAGATTCAAACTAATTAGGCAGAATACAATGCATAAATGAAGGAAGTGCACCACTACCAATGAAATTAAAAATATGTTTTTTAAGGGTTATTCACTATAGCCTTTATTACACCTGACGTTTCGATGCTATTTTTGTATTCAGACTGGTGCGTCAAGTATCGCAGGCAAGATGGGGGAGCAGTGCAGAATATCTTGTTTATGATAAGCAGCACATGTAATATCTCGATAAAGAATACAAACAGAAATTATGGGAAAATATGAGGAAATTGGAAAGTAAACACTATTAGTAAGTTAAAATAAACATACTGTTTTGACTACAGGTTTTCGTTAAATGTCCGGGTGTAGCTTAGTTTAGTGCCTGCCATGAGATACCATGGCACATTGTGGGAATGCTAATGCAGTTACTGAACATGTTACCAAGGACTGATTTCCTAGTGTTAAGTCCATATAGCCGGGCTTCGGTTGAGAATTTGTCATGTGCTTAGTGAAGTAATTGCTGTTGTCATGGGAAACATACACATAAGGGTGCAGCGTTAAGGTTGCGTGGTTAGTTATCATGAATTCATTAAATTCAGTCCCTTGTTTAAATTTACAGGGAATGTGCGTCCTCTTGCGTTAGGACGTTGTTGACATTCCTTGACTTGTGTTGTTATCAGACCGAAGAGGGCTAAATTTTGTTAGCCCTCGTCTTTGTTCGAGTTAATATGTGTTCATCACTTCATCAGTCGGGGCTCGCAGGGACTCCCTACAGTTGACGCGATGCACATCAGGAATATTTACAAAAACTACCGATGTAACCTTCAGCCGCCAGTTTCTCAGTTATTCAATGAGTGATAAGGGTAAATGGCTAGTAGAGTATAAAGAATTACATGGACAAGTTGCTTCAGAAGCTTTTTTTTCTATGTTCATAGAAGACAAGTTGTAGGTTAAAAGGCTGGGTGTACAACAGCCTCATGATATTAAAATTACACAAAATTACAAGAAACAAAAAACGAAGCTTTTGTGTGTCATGGTTTGACAGGAAGGATTGGCTGACAGTGAGTAAAGAAATTAAAAAAACAGTTTTGTTATACCTGCATCTTGTTTGGAGGGGATACAGCTTGGGCCAAAACTGGAATTCATTATTTAAAACACCTGTGTTAAACTGAAAATGACTGGAAATGTTAATATTGCTACTCAGATTAATGAAGGTTAGTGTATTTAGTGTATTTCCATGCAAAGGCATAATGAGCTTGTACAAAAGAATAGGTGTGTTATTTCCAGGATAATTGACTGCATCAGGTTCTATGGAAGTCATGAGTTGCCACTGAGTGGTCACAATGAGAGAGAGAGTCTTCTTTACACTGGGGAGCGTTTCTAGATTTGGTCCATGCGTTTTCTCAACTAGACAATCAGTTAGCTGATCATCTTGCAAATGCAGCTGTGTCTAAAAATACATCGAAGACCATACAGAACAAACTTCTAGATTGTATGCTGGAAGTGTACAAGAAGAAAATGAAAACTGAAGTTTCAAATGCAAGCTTGGTGTCAGTACAAGCCGACAAAATGACAGATGTGTCATGTACAACTGAACTAGTGATTGCGCTGAGGTATATCATTTCGGGATCTGTAGTTGAGAGGTTTCATAGTTCTTTGGAAGTTCGGGACTGAAAGGACTGAACGGAAAATTGCAGCCTTATAATTGGAGCTGAAACATTATAACATTATGATTTTGCAGGCAAAAGAAAGCTTCAGCAAAATGAATTACTTGATGTCATTTCATGTTATTGATTTCCGAATGCTTTGATCAGTTTAATGTGGATTTTCCCAATAAACAACTGCACATGGCAGTAAAGTGTTACCCAATGTTGTGCAAAGAAAAACTTAAAAATGAACTAATGGTTTTGTACAGCAGTGGTGAATTCAACATTGAAACATGTAAAGACTTTCCTGTGCAACACAATGACTCAGGACAGACTTAAAGCACTTGGTGCACTTGTAATCGAAAAGGAGCTTATCCGCTGTATCCTGACTTTAACCAACAGGTCGGTCATAGAAGTGTTTTCTTCTCATAAAAACCGAAGAGCTCAGTCCCTCTACAAATAAGGCAGGCTTTCATTTAATATGCTTATGATGTCATTAGGTACAACACCCATTTTAGCTGAGCACAATGTTAGTAAAGTTTAGTTTGTTAGGCTACCAGCTGCCATTGTATATATTTATGCAATAAGGCCGACAGGGTGTCCATAGCCATCAAATATGCTCAGAAGGCATGTTTAATGAAAATAAATGTTTTTAATTATAATTAAAATTAAAACTACTGGGTTTTTTTGTTTTTTACTTTTGGCAGGAGGTTTTCCATCAGCCACCTTTGCTTCAAGATACAGCTGAGTAATGTACCTTGCTCCAGAACTAGTTTGTCTGAATTGCTTCTTTTATATTAAATAGATACGTTTTGTAGGTACGGGATGGTATCTAATTATTTTGTTGGCCATTTATTAAGTTTAACAAGTCACGTCAATAGGGTGTGCTTGAATTTTGTCTGACTTTCATCTGTTTTACCACTTTATTTAGAAAATATTGACATGGTCTTGAAATCTAAATGCTATATTGTGGCAATGGTGGCTTGCTGTGTGCAGGTGTAGTTGGTGCAGTGCCCAGAGATAACACACACACAAGACAGTGGAAGTTCAATAACACAGCTCCTTTATTTGGCTGGGTTGCGTGTCAACAACACTTAAATAATAAGCACGGGCGCTACAAAGCAATGTGTATCGCTCCGTGCAAAAAAAGGTTTTCAGTCCCAAAACAATAAGACACTAATAATTAACACACAACACAGACACGGTCACTTCTTCCAATAGTGAGTGCTCTTGTGCAGGTGTGGTGAAAGACAAACAGTTCGTGAAACAGATTTAGTGCTGGTTTATAACAACAGCTTCTGGCTAATGTCTAGCCATCTAACAAAGACAATGACAATCAGTTAGTACATCAAACAAACAAAACACGAAACACGATAATTGTCCAGTCACATCTCCTCCAATCCATGAATGATATATCGTGTACCGCTTTAGGGCGATGACGTCGAGCATTGTGACTCTGTTCACTTCCTGGCTGGCTGGCTTCCGACTGACCCTGGAATGCACTGCAAACATTCCGCTCCGAGGCACCCTGCGCTGGTTATGCAGTGTCCTCACAGGTCAGGAGGGAGATTGTTGGCTAGGATTCATTCGCTCTCTGTCTCAGTAAGTAAGTTAGTAAGTACAACACTTGAATCACGGCCCACAGTCTTCTTTCCCGTTGCTAACTATATCAATGGTAAAGAAGATCATTGATTGGCTAGAGAGGATGACAAGGCATACTAATCCCCCACTAGCAAAAGACAGTGTGAGAGTGACGTTTCCGTTTTTGTTTCAGTTTATTTTTCAGTATTATTTTGCAACAAACTTACATATAAATAGTAGAAACATTGTAGTCACATTAAAAGTTGCTGCAACTATAAAAAGTTGTGGTCTGTAAACAATTTTCTTACAGCCTTAGTTGTAAGGAATTAATGTTCTTCAAGTTATCTTTTTATCATTTTTTTTTATTTTTTTTTTATTGATGGCTTTTTTTGCGTGAAAACTTTCCATTTTCAACAATCATTATACCAGGCAGTAGATTACTTAATGTCAAAAACTTAAATCACATTTGCAATTTTGCATTTAAACACAATTGCATGCAATGCTGTCTGGCAGATTTATTCCAAGCCCTTGCTGCGCAACACGTGTATGCTCTTACATAACACACCCACCACCGGGAACTACGTCCCATTTACATCCATTACATGGCTATCATTGAGAACATAGTTCTATTGTGTGCAGCTTCATCCCCCTCTGTGATGGCCATGGTAGTGCAAGAACGGATTAAACAGTCTTTGTCAAATGCAGAACAGTTTTAGAACACACACATACAGTACCAATACTATTTGTCTTTTTACTTGGTGTGTACATCTGGATATTAAGATATGGTTTTGACTTAACATTGGTACTGAAAATGGGGAATATGTTATAGATGCCATAATGTCAATCAATGATAACCCCATATTTTACTTAAGTAATTCAAGAGAAGTTTAGGGCTGAGCTTGAACATCTTTTGTTGCCTGGGGATATGTCTGAAGACTGAAGAAATACTGTGTGGCGAACTTTGGCCCTTTTAAATACAGGGCCACAGGGATGCCAATTTAGTCAGACAAATGCAGACTTAGATAATGTGACCCAACCACATCCCCTGCAGGGCCCTGTTTAGAGTGTATATATAGGTGTTTGCATTGTACCTGGCATTTACATTAAAGGTTTGACATAAAATTGTGTTACAGACTATTCCATAAGAAAGCTAATAAAAGAAAAAATGAAAAGGGACATCAGACACGATCCACATTGGTGATGATTTTTAAATCTTCAACAAACTTTTATCACACTGATTATGAGGGCCCTTGCAAAACAGCTTGACCCTTTACAAATACAGTCCATGGAACTCCAGACCTGTTCTTAAGGTACGGTTAAGGAAAGGTCGCTAATTTGCATGTGTTCTGTCATGTTTTGTATGATTTATGGTACTTCTGGCAGCTCATGAAGAGCTCAGTGCAGAGTGGAAGAAAAGTTTGCTTCCAACATTTTTTTAAACCTCATTCTGTTTAGAAAAATGTCCTCAATCACACAAGTGGCAGCGGAGGAAGTTGATGTGATCACCACAAATGCAAAAGAAGACACACTGGATAAAAAACACCCCTCTGAAGCAGGCAGTTCTCAGAAATCTTGCTACGATGTCAACGCAAATTGTGCTGCACATAAGTGGAAAAAGTGATCAAAAACTATGGACTGAATGGGCTAACACTGCTTCTAAAACCAAGTAACTATGAGGAATAGAGGCTTGGAGAACATTTTTGAATTCCTAATAAACTGATTTCTTGTAGGAAATCAGTGTGTTGACTAACCCTTACTCACGAATGGTTTTTACAGCATATAATTTGTTATATCTTTATATTTTTCCAGAAAACATGTTGCTTGTTTTGCTTAAAAGAATAGATGTACAGAAATGTTTTAAATATAGAAACTTGAAAGGTCACCTTATTACTGTTTTGTCTGTACGGCATACAAGGCTAAAAATAGCAGATGTGAGTATTATTTTTGTGTATGGAAAAACAAATGAGGTATGTCTTTGCAAAAGTGCAAAAAATTAATTCCAGTGTACATAACACATATTTTATAATGTATTGGTCTTGTTAAAATGCATTACCCTGAATTTTGACCTTTGGTCCCAGAATGCATATAAAATGACCCAATCTTAATTAATTGTTTGTAATTTACTTCAGACATTTTAAATAATGAATGGTGAGAAAAGGAAAAACAAATCTGTTCATTATTTTAACCACTTCAACTCCAGATGTAAAAATGAAATCCCTACCCAAGTACCAGATTTGTTAAATAATAAAAGTAGCTGCATGTTCATTTGTTTGTACAGTCACAAAAGTGATGAAGTAAGCTTTTCAGAAACAAAAGCCGAAAAGCGCCCCAATGGAGAACACAAATTCTCAGGTTCCATGGCAGGGTGCACATCTGTGTAAACAGGAGCAAAATCAAATGATGGAGGACTGGCATTATGGTAGGGATCAGTAATAAACATCCAGTCTCCTGCTGTTCTTGGCTCCACATCCTCTTCATCATCATCGCTGAGTGATAAGTCAGCATCACTGTCGCTGGTATCGAAATCCTTCGAAGCATCTTCGAAATCTTCATCACTCCCGTTGTCGCTCTCCACGTACGTTGCCATTATTAGCGTTCGCTAAAAACCATATAAACTACAACTAAACAAGTAAAACTAATAATAAAACAAAACATAATAATTTAAAACACTATATATATATATATATATATATATATATATATATATATATATATATATATATATATATATAATGTATAGACACACACACACACTTGTAAAAGTTTAATTGGCTTCCCGCAATGTATCTCAATCTTCTAAATGGCCACAGGTAGATTGGAATCGCTACATGACAGGCAATTGGATACAATTGTCACCTGACCCTCCCCCGACTTTCATTGCACATTCCACAGTACTAGCACTGCCTTAGAGAATGAAACCTGAAACGCTAGACTGAGAAACCACTCATAGAATAGAGTGGGAAACTTGACGTACACACGTACGGCATGGTACTGTAAGAGGGTTTTCATTTGACATACACGCGTACTTCATGGTGTTGAAGTGGCTAAAGCCTTTCCTTAGCCCTACCTTAAATGAATCAGGATAATCTATACTGGATGACATTATTTAAAGCTTACCGGCTGTTCACTAGTTTGAATCCAGTAATTAGCTGCCTATTAAATAACAAGAATGCATTGTAAATTCTGCATTATATTATATATCAAACAGCTGACTATTATGATGTGGGCTTGACTTTTGGATACGTATTATACAAAGTCTAACTGAATGCCCATCTGGCATGTAGATGGAAGTGCAGAACATATGTAGGGCTGAACAACATGTTCCATTCATGAGCTTCAAAACAGCATAACTTGCTGGCATCAACCACTACTTGCAAGAGAATGAATTTCCTGTGAATGTCAGAAATTCTAAATATCTATATTAAGCATGAATTAAACACAGCAGTGAATCTGTAAGGAATGTTAAACAACATCTGTATGAACCTTACAATCTTTATAAATACAGCTGGGTTTTTATAGTTTACTGTTAACTTAATTGAAAAGTAGATCATACCAAGTAACACCATGGATACATGTATATTATATTATAGTGTATTATATGATATATTTATGTATGCAGTATATATGCTGCGGTAAAAGTTTGAATATTGGCAAATCAAGATCTACTGGTAAATGTCGACATTTACCAAGAAAAGCAGTAAATATCCAAAATTAACAGAACACTTTACTTCTGACATTTACATGTAAATCTCAAATTGCTTTTGGCTAATGACCGAATGTCTTTCTAATTCCTTTTCCATTTATGCTCAATTGTCCATTACTGTAAGCTCATTAAGGATTATTTTGTTAATCGAAAGTTAGTATGCAGAAATAAATATATTCTTCAACATTAATGATTATTTTGTTAATTGACAATTTATATGCAGGGATAATTACATTCTTTGATGAAATCCCTTACAAAAGTTTATAGTTTGCGGCAAGCTTGTAGCTAGTGTACCGCAAGTTTGCAACAAACTAAACAGTTACCAATAAGCTTAACTGATTAATTAGTAAATGTCCGAGAAGCAATATATTTCTTCATAATTCCAGACATTTACCATCTTATTTGATAAATGTTGACAGTTACCGGTAAAACTTAAGATTTTCCAGATTCGAAACGTTACCATAATATATATAGTAACGTCATAAGTCTGAACCCACCACCAAAAAGTCCTTTAATTGCCTAGATTTAGATCCCAAGCTTTCTTATTGTAAGCTTAAATTGAATTCCTTGCCAGTATCTTAGTTTCGTAAGATAAAAATGCAAATATCAATATTGCTACATATATTTGTAATGTTAGTAGAGTTTTACAATAAGAACATTTGTGATTTCTTCAAAATCTAGGCAATTAAAGGACAATTGGGTGGTGGTCTCAGACTTACAACCAGTACTGAATATGGTGTTAAGAAAATCTGTTTAAAAAAAAAAAAGTTCTGGTAATCAGTACTTTACAGTACATTATAAAAGGAAAACTGCAGTATTGTAAGTAGTTTTTAGGTTTCTAAATTTGCTGTGTGTGTTGTGGGTTGGGAAATGTATCATTTCTTAAACATTTGATAGCCAGTAGCAGTGAAACCACTGTCAGTTCCTTTGAATTTAATAGTAAAAAGTCATGTAAGAGTCTGCATGAAAGCAATAACACTGACTGAAAATCCTAAACTGATAGATTAAATCAGTTAAAATCCTTAAATGTGTACATCTTGTTTGTATGTGATGTTCACTAGATTTTATTTAGAAACTTAATTGTATCAGCAGTAACCAGTGATACAGCTGACAAACGCTATAAACACTGAATGTAAAAACTGCTAAAAACAATTATCTGTCATGTGGGAGCCCTAAATCAAGTGCTGACTGAAGTTTTGCGATAAATCGTTAAATACTATGTCCCACATTGCTTTAACATAAATGTAGGCATGAAATAAAGTATTTGTCAAATCTTTATGGCGGCTGTATCTATCGTAATGTACAGAAATGTATTCATTTGTCTCCTGGCTACCCCCTTTTGTAGTAAATGTAGGCTTCTCGTTTAATAAAAACCAGCTGAGGAAGTCCAAGGTACAGATTCCTACAGCCCTTTTCTTCTTTTTCCACACTTTCAGTGAAAGCGCTGGTACCCTCCATAATCTTAGAGAGTGTCGAGTTACACCCTGTCGTTCACGACGCAACCCCCCCCCCTAAACCCCCCCCCGGAGCGGTGGGTAGATCTTACTTTGCATGAGGTGAAGTTTCCATTTACAGCTACTTCACAGCCATAAGATCAGACATCAACTGCCTAAAAAACGAGATGTTAAAAGAAATGCCATGAAAAAAAAAACTGGCTTCAAAAAAATACCCAAGCTATATTTTATAATTTTAGTATTAATCAGTCCTCACTCAGCTTATACCTTTGGCTGAACTACTGACAAAATGGAAGATGTCTGCTTTTAGCTTTGTTTTCAGATACTTCTGCGATATTTAAAGAAGAGAATGTGTTTGGCAATGTTAGGTATTTCAATTGTGGGTATTTCTGTAGCTGCAACCTTTTAAGTTTTGGGTTAGGCGATCTTTTCATGAAACAAGATGACTTGTGCATCTTGGAGTCGGATGTCTATTTGCGCTTGTTTACTGTACTGGCAGAGCTATTTTTCTTTCTTAGTGGGCTCACAGTCAAAGCAGAAGCGTTTCTCTGTATTTGTCAAATCATTTTGTTCCCGCTGTAATTCGTTACCTTTTTCTTTTCTCCTGCAATTCAGTTTCAAACAGGAAAACAGGACATATTATAAAATCAGTGTCAGAATTTAGACTGTAATAACACATTCATTTTGGAGCTGAGCATTTATAGGAATAGGCTAGTATTGATAAGTGGTCAAAACATAGTCATTGTCATTTAGGCACGTATCATTTTCTTTAATACATATATTTAATCTGTAACTGTTTAAACAAGCACTGATCAGCTTGCAAATAAATCAAATAAACAGAATAGGCTAAAAAGCAACCAATTGAGTTGTTCAGCAAACATGAGGAGGTCCAATCAAAAAGAGGTTTTTAAGGCTGAACAATGGGATCACTATTCTACATACGGTTTCCTGTTGCCCTGTAAGGGAAAAAGCGCCCTGAAGTCAAGGAGAATTGTGCATTACCTTTGTACCAGCAGCAATATGCTGATAAGCATTTCCCACAGTACATGTGCATGTTAATTTTGCAGTTTTACCCTGCTTATACTATGCATTTAGCATAGTTTACCATGGCTTGCAATGTTTTTAAATATGATCTAACATACCTCTCTGGGCTTTACAATGCTTACCTATACTTAGCACTTTAATTTTTCGGGTTTTATTTTTTGTTGGGTTCGGGTGTGTTTTTTAGGTATTTATTATCATTTAACAAAATCGGTTATTTTGGGGTATTAAAAATAAACAGCACTCAAACACAACAATTTTCAGTTTTCAGTTTCTATAATACAGTGCACGTATGTTTTACTAATACATATAAAAAATTATCTTAATGTGTTGAAGTGCATTGGATGCACTTTGAATTCCAGAATTGTGAGTAGTATTTCATTGTACATACCATTAACGCCCCATATCTACTGTAATGTTGGGGTTCAGATGTGGTGAAGAAGTTCTGTAGGTAGTTATTCAAACTGTTGCAATCGTGTTGGCGGGATAATAAAAAATTTTAAAAAAAGGTCCAGGAAAAATGAAAGACATCAAGTACATGTTTTAAAAAAGACGCAAGCTAAAACATGACTCCAGTATAAACTTTTGTGCTGTGAAATTATCTATTGACTATGGTTGGATTAAATTGAAATGTTAATCTCAAATTAAACACAGTTAAGACAAAATGCAACCCAGTTGTTGTTTTTCCCTGCAGATCACTCTTGTGATAATATATTGTGTTAGTAATAATGTTTGTAGTAATTAATCTTATTTTATAATGCAAGCAATAATAACAATGCTTATTATTTTTATAATACGACCCCAGAATGGAAAGAGTGCCAATACAAAGGGTGTCAGTGCATGTTGGAACTTGATCCAGTCGAGCGTTTACACTGGCAGGATCAATTAAGGGTGTTCGATTCCAAAGTTTTTGGAGTCGATTCCAGGATTGATACTTAATTTGTGAATCGATGGGATCGATTCCAAGGATCGATTCCCAAAGCCATTCCTGTGGATTCCTATTCTAATAAATAAAAGATAAAGAAACTCCCACAAGCATATATATTGCATCACAAAACAATTTACAGTTTGATCTGCTTTTTAATTTAAACCAAAATTGGAAAAAAACACAACAAAACTAAAACCAAACAACAAAAGTAGCTGTCACTTTGTCACCTTTGGCAGGTAACACGTTATATTAAGGTGCTGCTTGTTAATATGTTATAAATGTTTTATAAATATGTAATATATGCTTAATAACTATGTGATAGAGTGTTAATAAAGATTATATATGGTTTATAACCATGCAATAGCCATAGACTTTTTTTATAAAGGGGACACTTTTAGCCACCTAATCTTCTTTGGTGTGTTTAACCATGCAATAGCCATACACAGAATTACAGTTTTATAAATGGGACAGTTTTTAGATACCTATTCTGCTCTGGGATGTTTAACCGTAATTCTGTCTATGGCTATTACATGGTAATAAACTATACACAATGCTTTATTACCACTCTATAATATAGTTATTAAGCATCTATTACAAATATGTATATTTTCAACTGCGAATGAAATCATATATTGTAATAAATGCAGAAAGATGCTCTTAACAACATTTGATTGAGATTGAAAGATGACATTTGATTGAGATTTAAAGACGACATTTCAAACCCAAATAATACGTTAGGTCAGGACACTGCTACTGCATATAATAATAATAATAATATAATAATAATAATAATAATAATAATAATAATAAATAATAATTGTTATTAATCACCATCATATTCAACATTCTAAAACAAAGAAAAAGTATGAATATAAGTATTGTATACCCTGAAAAGTGAGCAAATGTTGAATGATTGACTATACTGTATATAATTTGCAAATATAAGGGTATCATTATTAATACTATGTAGTAGCGGTAATAAGGGAAGAAATGTTACACATTTAAATGTAAACACAAATAAACACATCGGTACCTGTGGATCCTGCCCAATGTTTTCCTTGTGGTAAATTTTTAGATGTTTCATGAGAAGTCGTTTAATTATATCCATTTGCCATTTCACCTTTTTCCTTTCCTCGCCTTTCCAAAGAAATTTTGCTTTGTTTTGCTCCTCCACTTTCTGCCATTTTTTATCCTATGCCTTTGCACAATTAAAAAAAATGTGACCAGCCCAAGAGCAGAAAAAAAAATGTGAGCAAAACTATGTCTAAAAAAATAGGGGTGTCTAGAATACAGTTTTCATTCTATATAACGAAATGTTAAGTTTTAAACATAAATTACATTGGTTTAGACATGTATTCATGATGACAGAAAGCATCTTTAGTAATATTGTTTGTGACTGCAGGTCAGCTCTATGCAAAACATACACCACCGTCATGTAAAGAATCGACTCCTCATCGATTCTCAAAATTTCAAACGTCAAAATCAGGAATCGACTCTTCTGGGAATTGATACCCACCACTAGGATCAATGCTACCGATGTATTTGCTGGGTTCAAGATTAACCATGGCCCGGTGGCCGGGGGTCTGTAGAGATCACAGTTTGGCCACTAGTTATGAAGCACCAGAGGCCCAACTGGGCCAGTTACATTTAACTAGTATATATATATATATATATATATATATATATATATATATATATATATATATATATATATATATATATATATATATATATACAGTGCACATGGCTTCCATTTCACGAATCCAGGAAAATGGGTCAGTGTGACAAAAGACGAAAATTAATTTACAAAGCATTTTTTAAAAACATAACTATGAACTAATCTTAACTTTCCCACCACACGTCATATTTGTTGTACAGTCAGAATCTGAGACTGCGTACCGAAGTGTTGTGTTGGTACTCGTTCCTGCGACATGGCAAATCTTTAACAAATCGGGTTTTCTACAACTAAGCAACCAATAAGCCAAAAGGAGAGCGCTGAAATCAACAAATCATAAAGAAAGTAATTATGCAAAAAAAAGTGAAGATGAACATTTAGAGTGGAGGCTTCATTATGACAGCGAAAAAAAAGTAACATTCTGCCTTGTTTGGCATCAGTTTCCTAGACTTGCAGATAAACAGCAGCTTTATTTGTTGTGAATTCAACATTTTGTTTACATCGTATCCAGTCTCATAGTAAGATGTCGTGATGGATACCCAGACACGCAATCGAATTGTGTAACTTTTTGATTTGGGATCCGATGTGTTCAGGTTAAAAATGCCATTCCCCATCTTTCCAGGACTCGTTGGTGTCACTCAGCAAGATTGCCACTGACATGGGAGAGGCTACACAAGCGATAATGCTCTGAGAAGGATTGTTTTTATTTTGTATTATGAATATTGTTTTAATGGTGTTAATTATTAGGATTAGGGATGCGAATTTCAAATAGTTTCCTATTTTAATACACATATATTTTAATACGCAACATTTTTGTACTCTGGTCCCTTACGCTCCCAAGAATAAAAGGCAAATGCATGTATGCATGTAGACAGCATGACAGTGTAAGCCAGTAAAGGTTAGCCGGGTTCACAAAATGTACAAACAATGTCCAAGACAAGATTTCTTTGTTCAATAGCCTATTTCCTTAGGCACGCGTTTTTCGTTGTGTTTACTGAATTAAAATTAATAACTCAGTGAGCAGCAACATGACAGCACCTATCTCTTCCAATTAAAGCAACAGTAACATAATATTGTAATCTTTAAGAATAAAATAACACCAAACATATGGCAACCTAAATATTCTACATCTGTTTAATTCTAACAAATAATATTTATAAAATAATCATAATAGTGTAAATATTGTAACCTGGTCAAAATAATAGAAAATACATTCCAACATTACAATAGTTTAACATTGCTAATTGCAACTAGCCATCAAGTACTGACATCAGATGAATCTAAGTCAAGTTACTTTGTTTATTCAAAAACCTGTAAATAATTCAAAACAAGGATACCTGGTTGTACTTTTAATGGTCAGTGCAAATGTTGACGTTACTCCATCCATTCACAGAAAATCAACAGTAGATATTTTACATTGAACTGCAGTCCAGAGTTAAAAAATAACTCTTTTCCAACTCCAAGTATCTTGTCTTTTAAGTCACTGTGTTGTTCTGCTTAACATTTTGTATGTCTTTATAATCTTAACATAACATTAAATTACCTTTCTAATTCCGATGTTACCCAAGTTTGGATTACTTTTTTTAGCACTTGCTATATACATTATTTTATTCCAGTTCACACATTCAAAGTTCGCTGGTGCCATGCTCCCAGAAGCTGTTGTACGACTGGTTAGCAACAGCTGCAGAAGCTGCTGTGTACAGTTATTACAGCAGAACTCATGCAGGGATGTGTTAACATTAGCTAAAAACAAGGCAACAAAATTGGCAACATTTTCAAACAGAATGCAATTATTGTAGAATGTTGCTATCACAAGCATTGCTTAATTAATTAGGGTCCTTAAGTTTAATATGCAAATAACAACAGGTTTAAAACTGACATAACACATGTTAAGTGTCAGCATTAAAAAAATAAAGACGCATTTGCTTCTACTAGTAAATAATGTATAAGGCTTTTTTCGTGTACTTGAATATGTAATATGCTATTCGAATAGTTTTTTATTTTTTTTTATTTTTGTGTAATCATGTATTCGACTACACTGATCCATCCTTAATTAGGATTATTATAATTCCGTTTTAGCGTTGCTGTGACCATATGGTAATAGCGTGGTTGTGGGTTTGCTTATGAAAAAATGAGAATCATTTGTACACATATATTTTTAAATCGTGAATATAGTATTTGCATTTTCTGACAAGCACACAAATGTGTTAAATGGCTGAATTAACATACAGATGTGCTCAAATTTGTTGGTACCCTTACAGCTCATTGAAATAATGCTTCGTTCCTCCTGAAAAGTGATGAAATTAAAAGCTATTTTGTCATGTATACTTGCATGCCTTTGGTATGTCATAGAATAAAGCAAAGAAGCTGTGAAAAGAGATTAATTATTGCTTATTCTACAAAGATATTCTAAAATGGCCTGGACACATTTGTTGGTACCCCTTAGAAAAGATAATAAATAATTGGATTATAGTGATATTTCAAACTAATTAGTTTCTTTAATTAGTATCTGTGACAAAGAGAGAATGGATTCTTGTTTTAGATCTCCCTTCAGACCGGTGAGGACATTAGGGAGGAGGAGCAGTCTTCCCCAGGGGAGGTGGAAGTCGGCCACCTGGAAAGGGGGCGGAGCTGCAGTGTGCAACGTCATTGACCCGGTCGGGAAGCGCAGTGGCAATCAGGGATTGGTTTACGGTGGTTGCCCTCGCTGACCAATCGGGACGGGATGGAGCGTACAAATGGGGGCGTGGCCCACGGTTCTGTTCCTTCTGGCAAGGTACAGAAAGAGAGAAAGCGAGAGACAGGGAGAAAGAAAGAATAAAAGAATAAAAGAAAGATAGAACGGGTTTTATTGTGGCCCTGCTAACCCCTGTCCTTTTTATCCTAGAGCACTAACGGGACGTTCCGGAGAAGTGCGTCGGGGGAGTGAGTACCCGGAAGTGCTGGGGTCAGGGGAGCATGTCGTTTCTGTGACGTGGATTGTGAAGGGGAGATGGAGTGTTTTTCGTTTGTTTATTTATTGTTTGGGACTGCAACCCCGTTAGACTTTATGTGGTCGGGTTACACATCGTTGTGTATCCCGGCTTCCTTATTGTTTATTATTATTATTGTTATTATACTTATTATTTTGTTGAGTGTGCTTTCCCTGACCTGGGGAAGGAAATAAAAACCCCAGGCACAAAAACTGGACTGGAGTCTCCTGATTTTACACCACCGCTACGCACAGGCTGCCACAGTATCACACATGTCTCCAATATTGTAATCAGTCATTCAGCCTATTGGAGAAAAGTAGTCACTGTGCTGTTTGGTATCATTGTGTGCACCACAGTGAACATGGACCAGAGAAAGCAAAGGAGAGAGTTGTCTGAGGAGATCAGAAAGAAAGTAATAAACAATCATGGTAAAGGTAAAGGCTACAAGACCATCTCCAAGCAGCTTGATATTCCTGTGACAACAGTTGCAAATATTATTAAGAAGTTTAAGGTCCATGGAACTGTAGGCAACCTTCCTGGGTGCGGTCACAAGAGGAAAATCGACCCCAGATTGAACAGAAGGATAGTGCGAATGGTAGAAAAAGTACCAAGGATAACTGCCAAAGAGATACAAGCGAAACTCCAAGGTGAAGGGACGTTAGTTTCTGATCACACCATCCGTCGCTTTTTGAGCAAAAGTGGGCTCCATGGAAGAAGACCCAGGAGGACTCCACTTTTGAAAGAAAAACATAAAAAAGGCAGACTGGAATTTAGCTAAAATGCATATTGACAAGGCACAATCTTTCTGGGAGAATGTCCATTGGGCAGATGAGTCAAAACTGGAGCTTTTTGGCAAGTCACATCAGCTCTATGTTCACAGACGAAAAAATGAAGCTTTCAAAGAAAAGAACACCATACCTACAGTGAAACATGAAGGAGGTTTGGTTATGTTTTGGGGCTGCTTTGCTGCGCCTGGCACAGGGTGCCTTGAATCTGTGCAGGGCACAATGAAATCTCAAGACTATCAAGGCATTCTGGAGTGAAACGTACTGCCCAGTGTCAGAAAGCTCTGTCTCAGTCGCTGGTCATGGGTCCTCCAACAGGATAATGACCCAAAACACACAGCTAAAAGCACCCAAGAATGGATAAGAACAAAACATTGGACTATTCTGAAGTGGCCTTCTATGAGTCCTGATCTGAATCCTATCGAACATCTATGGAAAGAGCTGAAAAGTGCAGTCTGGAGAAGGCACCCATCAAACCTGAGACAGCTGGAGCAGTATGCTCAGGAAGAGTGGGCCAAACTACCTGTTGACAGGTGCAGAAGTCTCACTGAGAGCTACAGAAAACATTTGATTGCAGTGATTGCCTCTAAAGGTTGTGCAACAAAATATTAAGTTAGCGGTCCCATCATTTTTGTCCATGCCATTTTCATTTGTTTTATTATTTACAATGTTATGTTGAATAAAAAATCAAAAGCAAAGTCTGATTTCTATTAAATATGGAATAAACAATGGTGAATGCCAATTACTTTTGTCAGTTTCAAGTTATTTCAGAGAATTGTGCATTCTTCATTTTTTGTGGAGGGGTCAAATTTGAGCACGTCTGTATATTGAAAGGCTTCATTCAGCCACTTTCTTTTGAGACGTGGGCTCTCCTTGGTTACCATACAGAGAAAAATACTGAAAATAAAAACCATCATGAAAAAAAGATGAATAAATAAATAAATATATTGGGCCCAATAAAATTGCATCTGGGCCAGTGAAAGCACTACCTCAGTGGCCCACAGGGCCAGTAGTTAAAAATCTAAATGTAGAGCCCTGATTTGATCTGGATCACAAATGGCAGTGTAAATGCATCTATTATTCCAACCTCTCAACCCAACTCACTTCTTTCCTGGTTTATCAAGACCCTGAGATAACTGTATGCAAACTGTATGCAAACAATCAATACACCACTGCAAAGCAAGCATAACGTTAACACGATTTAAGTTTAACCAATTAATGTATTAGTCTTTTAATATATATATATATATATATATATATATATATATATATATATATATATATATATATATAAAACAATTATTATTTTATTATCGTAATACTGATGTTGTTTTATTTTTTTTGAATATTTTACATGAATTATTCATTTTGTAAATATAAATGTGAACCTAGCTTTAAAATAATTACTGGTCCCGAATGTATTGGCGCTAAACAATAACAAAAATAATCTACAACACTATGGAAGTTTTTTTTTTCAGCCCATCCATCAGAAGTCTTTGTATGCTGCCTGCCTTCTGAAGACGTTTTCTTTAGTAGAAAGAGTGGAGAATGATTGACATTATTATAAATATATTGCCGTAACCCAGGTTTATCAGTTTAAAATAACAGAAAACGAATTTTCGAAGTAGGTCTTAAGAGGGTGTGTTTTCAGTTATTATCAGTTAAAACTTCAACCTGTACTTTAACGTTGAGTTACTACAGGCTTTTACTATGGTATTTTTATAAGGTTGTCAAATTAAGTAAAAGGCACCTAGTCTGCAGCAAATTGGCTTATATAAAAATATTTTTTAAATTGGGTACTGGTTAAGATATTCAATACAATATTCTTTTTTTGGCAGAATATTCATGAATGTTAGTGAATTCCTAAACATATCTTCAATTACCTTAGGTTTTGAACAGAAAAATAAACATTACCTACCAACACATGGCAACTGATTGAGATAGACTCTTATGAAAACACCGTGAGACCATTGAAAGAAAAATGATTCTACCAAGAGGAATTTACCATGACAGATTGCATTGATTACATGATGGAATGTTGAGGAATGAATGTTATTTTAGTACTTACTGTGTTTCTACTCTGGTATAAAAGCAAGTTTGTATTTCCACATCACAGTACAGATAAATTATATTTCAATGTGCACCACAGGGCTCAATAACTTTTTGACAACAATAAAAACCACAGTATAGTAAGCCATACATTTTATACCCATTGTAAACAGTGATGTAGTCCTAAATCTGAAAGCATTTTCTTTTTTCAAAACCGGACATCACCACCAAGAATTCCCTTAAAAAAACAGTAAGTTGGCAACCCTAACCAGAACACCAATAAAATGTACATTTTCTTAAACACACATTTATTATACAAATTCACTATTTATTTGTACGTTGAAGTTGAGGTAACACATTTAATAGGTAATGCATGTGTGACTTATGCAACTTTTATAGGCTATTCCCCCTTGAGTAACCTCCCCCAGCTAGGTCAGAGAGACAAGGAAAACATGGACAGACATTCTTCCTTTCCCAGACCACCAGCACCTCATTCCTCCCCCACAAAATCATAGCTTAACATACACTTTTGTTCCTGCAAATTTACAGTGTTACCCCCAGGGCACAAAATGCCATACTAAGCCAGTTGCAAGGGCAGTGGTTCATTCCAATCCCAGAGTCTCTGCACTGAGTGATATACAAGCAGCTTTAAATAGTTACAGGTAATTAAAAAAACAAAGCTATGTTTGTGTCCACAGACCTAGTCGATGCACTTTTAATAAAGCTGTGTTTGTGTTCACAGTCCTAGTCGATGCACTTTTCCTGTCTTCTTCGTCAGCATTTAAAAAAAAAAAAATGTTAGTTTTAAAAAGTAGATGTTTGTAATAGAATAAGTTCCTAATGTTCTCTTCATTCCATCGGTAGGACTTCTGGCTGAATCAGACAATGGTGCGGGAGATGTGTGTGAATCTGTCTTAACTCTACCAACATTAAAATATGTGCCAGTTATCAGAGACTCTGAATCGGACTGTATTATCAAAAAGAAAGTGGCACATAGGGAATCAGACACTGCTTTTTTTTGTGCCTTTTCAATGAGGAGTCACAGAAAGGCTAATCTGATTTCCTAACGGAACAGAAATCACTTCATCAATACCCAGGCACTGAAATTAGAGCATTAAGCATTTTCCAAACAAAATCGGTAAAGAATTGCAAGTTAGTTCTTAAGTCAAGGTTCTGCCTACAGAATCAAATACCTGCTGGACTACACCAGTGATAGTAAAATTATTACCACTTGTTTTAGCACACTATAAATGTTGGGGACTTATGTTTTATTTTGTTAAAAAAAAAAAAAAAAGTCACACCAATTACATGTCATGTGCTGCTATTAATATTAGAATCGTTATAAGCATTTCTGGGGTATTTGCCTCAAAGCAATACCAGACTTTACAATAAACCATACTATAACATAAACAAATCTGTCCTGAGTAACAACATTGGGGACTCTTAAAAACGGATGCTTTGAATGATGTATTGTAGCAAGCACAGGAGTCAAGGATGCACACACCAAGGCTTTCAGGTACAATGCGGTTTATAAATCAGTTAACTGTAGCTAGCACCATCCACACATTCACTCACACACACACACACACACACAGAGAGACCTATGTTACCCACCCCGGAGCACTATGCCAACTCTCAAGGGGACATTATTGCAACAAAACAAAGACAACACAGGAAAGGTTCAACAATTACAGAACTGTGCCACACAACAACAATGAAATACAACAACAATAAATACTCCCATACAAATATTACCACTCCCAGCATCCTTTTTTGCTAATTTGCATGCCATGAAAGGGGCAGGCTCCCGCTTTGAATTTAGCAACTTGCCTTGATGGAAACTACTCCACTCCTGAGAGGTTACTAGATGTCCTCTGAGTTTGACCAACTCTGAGGACACCGGATATTAAGTCCTGTGCGGATAATACTTTATTGTAAGAATGTATTTAGCTTTTAAATACGTGTCTGTGGCAGAGCACAGCTCTGCCCTTTAGAAATTGGCAGGGATGGGGTTAAATTTCCCTACCTGCCTGGGTTCATTGTGTTCAGGTGGCTGGGGTTGATTAGATGATTAGTTTAATTAACAATCAATCAGTGCCCAGCCACCTGACATAAAAGGAGGCCTCTGCTTCTCATTTCAGGAGAGGGAGCTGAGGAAGCAGGTTGGTGTTTTGTTTGTATGTTTGAAAGTTTGAATCCAGTGAAGGCATTGCCCAGCCTGGAAATTGTTATTTTTGCTTTTTGTCTTGCTTTATTTGTGTTTAAATCCTTTATTTTGGCCCTTGTGCCAATTTCATTTTTGTGTTTATTTATAATAAAATAGTTATTTTTTTGAACTACAGACTGTCTCTGGGCCTTTATCCACTCGCCAGCCTCCCACAGTGTCATTTATTCACATATTTTTAGAATGCACCATGATGCAAAATATCACAATTATGATAACATTAATATGGCTCTTCGTTTTCAGTTTTTATTTTTGATCACGTGATGTCCCTTTTTTTGAACCAGCTCCGTTCAATTAAACTCTTGGAAAACTGTTGATTGTGAAACAAGTTCTCTTTAGTTTTTTTCTCCTGTAACTGGATTGAGACTACAATTTTGTTTCATTGTAAAAATTGATTTAATTAAATGGTAATTAAGAGGAAACTATTATTTGTAAAACAAGTTATACATTTTTTGCAGCAAGTCGTTAAGATTTTAAATCTGGGAAAAGCAGTTTAACTGAACTCGCTTTTGTGTTTGGCTTGAATTAAAAATGGGGGTTCCCAAGTGGTGCATCCAGTAAAGGCGCTCTGCGTGAGTGCAGGATGCGCCCTATATCCTGGACGTCGCCAGTTCAAGTCTGGGCTATTCCACAGCCGACCGTGGATGGGAGTTCCCAGGAGGCAGCGCTCAATTGGCTGAGTATCGCCAGGGGGGAGGGGTCTAGGTTGGCCAGGGTGTCCTCGGCTCACCGCGCACCAGCAACCCCTGTAGTCTGGCTGGGCGCCTGTGGGCTGGCCTGTTAGCTGCCCAGGAGCTGCGTTGTCCTCCTACACTGTAGCTCCTGGGCAGCTGCATGGTGAATTCGTAGTGTGTAAAGAAGCGGTCGGCTGACGGCACATGCTTCGGAGGACAGCGTGTGTTCGTCTTCGCCGCTCCCGAGTCAGCGCTGGGTTGGTAGCGGTGAGCCGAGCCTAAATAATAATTGGCCATTTTCAAATTGGGAGAAAATATAAATAATTGGCAACAACTAAATAAAAAAAAAAAAAACAAGGAGCTGCCTTTTGTGCTATCAATGAAACAGAATCATAATCTCAATCAACCTATGGGAGAAAAAACTAAAGTTAACTTGTTTCACAATCAAAGCTTTTCCAAGTGTTTAATTAAGAAAAGGAGTCAGCTAAATATAACTTTAAAAGTTAAGAACCAAAAACGAAGAGCCCTACATATAAAGTACACACCGTATCATATATTAAAAAAAGCAAGAGCTTGTGTAACGCAGCTGACAAAAATGCAGTGAGGTAATTAAAAAATACACAAATAAAAAATTAAAATGTTTATTAGATGTGTTCATGTAAAAATAAGGTTTAAAAAGCTTAACCTGCCCTGACCACTGTAGTATAGTGGTAGTTGTTATTATTATTATTATTATTATTATTATTATTATTATTATTGTTGTTGTTGTTGTTGTTGTTGTTGTTGTTGTTGATGATGATAATTATACTAATAAAACATCTGAAGACACAAGATTTCCATCTATCAATTTTTTGTAGCAGTATATAAAATATTCTGTTTCTCATTGGGAAAATTGCACAATGACATTATTCCTGTCTGAAGGTTCAAAGGTAAGATAGTAGAATACTTTATATTTTTTGTATTACACTGTATTGCATTTTATTAAGCAATTATATTGCAACCCTTTTGTCTTATAAAAGGTCAGATTACCCCAAAATAATGTGAGCTGTTTTAACACTTTTAAACTTTGTATATTATGTTTTACTACTCAACATGGCCCAAATTATAGTACAATAATTAGTTTCCATAGACAACACTAATCAGTCTAATGAGATGATATCTTATACAACTCCCACACTTACTCCCATACAACACTTTTCCATTTAAAAAAAAATGACAAGATAAATCCCTGGCTCAGAAATATATCTCAAGTTAATGCAACAGCAGTCCAAAATGATTCTGCCAGTACTCAAACTTTGTTTATTTCTGCAGAGAAATTGAATTTATCCACAGGCTAAATGGCTGCAGTGATGCAGACCTCCTCAGTGGTGGGACTGTAAGCCAAGGTTCCAGATGTTCATTTAGGCAGTGCTAAACCCTAAAGAGAGCTTTGCACCATTTAAACTGGTGTGCTGTGAGCTAGTTAAAGAAAATACCAGATGCCGCGAGTGTATCCCTAGATGCAACAATAGTTAGTGAAAAAGCATCATGCCTCCCTAATTATGTTTAAGCACAGGAAGAAAATTGCTTCCATATAATGTTTTAACTTGTTTTCTAGTGGATATTTTGCCATTATCCCCCCCAAATGGAAATTTGACAAATCGCGCCCTGTATGTTAGTGACGTGGTCTTGAAATATATTCATGTTTGATACAGTGCATTTTTAAATATACACTGACAGTGTGTAACAGTTATGTTTATTAGAATAAACTATGAAGGGCTACTGTTTTCTTTTCTCTGTTGGCTAGTGGAGAAATGTGTTTGATAGCCGTAAAATGTTAAGAAGATATGAAAAGTGTTGTCAGTCAGAATACAATAATATGATTCTACTGCTGCTGGGGGCTTAAGGGGCCCCCCAAGCCCTCTGCCTTTTTTGTGCCTCCTCATTTCATTTATTCACCAGCCTCACTTCTGGGTGGGTAGGGTTACACTTACAGTGGCCCTTTCCTCTGTCATGAGGTGAATTAATTTGACTCAAAAGAATATTATTTTAGATAATATTTTACCAAAATGTTGTCTGTGTATTGACAGGCATTGGTCATAAGAGAAGGCTATTGACTCTAACATCCATTGTTAAGGAAATATGGCATGAAGAGCTATCGTTAGGAGGCCAACTGAGTACTATCCAAATATTAATCTAATATTAATCATAAAAACAATTGTTAAATACAGTGTTGTGGCTAACTATAAAAATGATAACATTGCTGATAATATTGATAGTATTGATATGATAAGCATACTGACATACTTCCATGAAGCTGCTGCCCAAAAGCAATTAATGCTTTTCCATTTTACAAATTGAATTAATTATAGACAGTGTGCACCACAACACTCAACATTCCAAAAACAGCTACTCTTATCTATTCCCTTCCTTGCCCCTCTTAGTTGTACTAGCTCTCTAAATTGTTTTGGAACAGTAATGCAGATCTATAGCTTTAAAAGGCTATATATAGGGACTTCATTTAAATGTGGTTGTGATTGTGGTTTTGCTTTCCAAATGCAATGCATGGATATGATTCATTGAATTTCCTACTATCCTATTAATCATTCAGGATTATAAAAATCAGTTTGCTGATTGACAATAAAAAATAAATAAATAAATAAAATCTTGTAAGGAGAATTCACACTACAATTGAAAAATGGTTGATCATATTTGAACATGATGAAGTTGTGTTCCATAAACTTAAGTCAAATCTGTTTGCATGGCCCATCATGTGTTACGATCATGATTTATCAATGACATCTGAAAATTAACATCTGGCAAGGGTAGTCAGTCTTCAGTCGGGAACATGGTATGTTAAGTTGTTCCTTACTTTTGATTCCCAGGTGATCTTGAGGATGTTGGGTAATTTATAAGAACCTGTAGGAAGAGGTGTTCACACTAAAACATGTGTTTTTAATAATGCAATTGGGGATGAACTGGGAATCACTGGAAAGAATTTACCTCTTGGCCAGGTTTATGTATTTTCATAACAATGGTCTTTTCCTAGGGTAATGGTGCACATTTAAATTATTATTGAATGAAGCTACACCTTTCTGGCCACCCAAAGCTGTGGTCACTGGAAAGCAAGACATGTATCACCTATATGGGATAAAGCAGTGCAAGAGAAGGAAAATTAAAACTATAACACATTAGCCTCACAGCTGGTCTGCTAAAAAGACACCATATGGATTATTTTTGTGCTAGGCATAACACGTAAACCAAATATTTAGATTTTTTTTTTTTTTTTTAATTACTTTCATTTTTTTTTAAAAGTATAAATAAATTAGCTTAGCACAGTCCTTTTTAAAGTGCTACCATTTATACATGTTGTACAGAACAGGGTCATCTGTTCCTAAAATGATTTGTTTTCTTAAAAGGCCTGAAGTCAAAGCAATCATTTTGAAACATTTAGCCTTTCAAAACTGCATTAAATATTTAACTGCATATTTTGCAGTCCATGTTTCTATGTTGTAACCAAACCCCTCGATACAATTTTTTTAAATGTCTCGTTTAATACAGAATGTATAAGTTGGCACAAGAACAAGAAGGAGGACATTTTTACCTTACTTTGGTGACTTATTTCTCTTACTGTATAACAGATATTGGCTTTTCTATTTATTTATTTATTTATTTATTTTTTATTTCACCTAAGAATGTTGGAACTACTTATTAAAAGTGGAATGGTGCTTTTTTAGTTTTGCCTCCTCAATATCCCGAAAACTTATAAAGTATCCATGCTGTACAGAGAGTCACTGGCAGTTCTCGATGCCTTTTTTTAACTTGGTGTGAGGAACTACCATTCCTCTCAATCAAGTAAATAAACATTCTGATTGGTTTATATTGACAGAAGAATAAAAAGATTGCCTGAATGGATTTCATTGTATTTTATTTTGGCCCATGCCCTTCTTCATAGGAGCATGTTAGCGGCTACTATGCTGGCACAACTATGATGATAAAGTATATAAAAAATTAAATGAAAACTAATGCCAGCGGGCAGGACAAGTGGCACTTAGGCCACCTTCCCCCTAGACAAACACGTCGCAAGGTGGAAGCTGGGGAGGAGGACGACCAAACAAAAACACGACAAGAAGGCGTAGACAGAAAGGGATATATGTAGTATCTGGTTCAAGGATTACATGTTTGATTTGTGGGCGGATTCTCCTTTCAGAAATATAACTTTTCCAAGGAAAACATAAAGTTTCCAAGGAGTGACTGATCTATGATTACATAATCCAAACCCAGCTAAGTGAAATAAACAGTATTTGACTAAACATATTTAAACAGCCTACTGTATATATTTGATTAACAGGTACAATAAATCTGGGTTCTGGTTATATATCTAGTAAGACTAGGTTAGGGTGATGTGTAATGTGGATAGCTCAGGTATGCCATATCTGAGTAGACAAGGTAGAATGACCTGGAACAGACAAATCCAATTTGTACTATTATTATTATTATTATTATTATTATTATTATTATTATTATTATTATTATTATTATTATACAGATGCCTTTATCCAATCCAATTTACTAGAAATTTCTAATAGAAACAAGTACAATCTGACTGGACTGAGCTTGTGTGATTAAACAAGACTAGTATGAATGGACTGAACTACTTGAACAGGGTATGTTTGATTGGAATAGACAAACCTAATTGCACTGAGAATTTCTGAACAAGTCATGCAGATCTGATTAGACTGTTAGACTGATCTAAATGGCTAATCATTGATCTGATTGGACCAGAAAAGGAGCTCTAATTAGAAAGGGTATATTTTTGGACTGAACAAACTTCAGTTGACACATTTCTTTGGGCTGTGCATAGCTTACTTATCCTAAATCTTAGTGCTTACAATTATCCTTATTTGCATGTCAGACATTACCTCATACTGAAGTGTGATCCTAACTTGAAAATAAAAGACTCAAGATACACCAAATACAGTAGATCCCAAACAGCAGCATTTTTTTTTTATTATTTTAAAAAGAATAAATAGCTGTATAGAGTGTTACGAGCCATATGTATAAAAAATATATATATATATATATATAGATATAATTATATATATATATATATCTATATATATATCTTTATTAGAGAAAAGGTAAACTAAACAATGATTAGGGGGAAGTAAAAGGGTACTGCAGCTAATGAAGTGTAGAGGAACTGATTTTAACTGAAGTTATTTGTGAATACACTTGTCATCTCTTGTTAGCAAAGTCTTGCAAGTAAGTGGTTTAAACAGCAGGTATACCACAGAGCTGAAGTGTCACATGTCAAGGTGTCAAAGCAGTATTTCTGGTAACTAGTTAGAACAAGAGCGTTTAAACTCTTATAGTTGGAGTTTTTTCTCAGTTTAACAAGAAAGTGTGACTTATCATGTAGTTGCACTAATGGCTTTTATAGATATTTTATGCAGCCCGGGTTTGTCGAATGTCTGTGCAACTTTACCTATAAATGTTTAAATCTCAAAGCACAGGCCATTGTTTGCCTGCAGTTTATTAATTTGTTCAGTGGTGACTAACTTCGGTGTTACCCTCGACCCCTCCCTCTCCTATTCTCCGCACAGCTCCATACCTTGCTGTATTCTACTACTGCTCTTAATTATTCACTGTATCTTGTACTTGATTCTACTCTTAGATATCCATATTCATGTTTTTGGTAACTGCCCTTTTTTGAAATTGTTCTTATCCATTTATCACAGTTCTCTCCCAAGTCCCAGGTCTCTTGCAGACTTCAGCAGGTTTTCCTAGAGGATTTCTCTGTACTTTGCTGCATTTGCTCTTTGCTGCCCTCTATCTTCACGAGCTTTCCAGGCACTGACGCAGAGAAGCATCCCCATAGCAAGATGCTGCCACCACCATACTTCATGGTAGGGATGGTGTTCTCAGGATGATGTGCGGTGTTAGGCTTGCGCCAGACAGTGCTTAGCGTTGAGGCCAAAAAGCTCTATTTTGGTCTAATCAGACCATAGAATCTTCTTCCACTTGGTCTCAGAGTTTCCCACATGCCTTCTGGCAAACTCTAGCTGAAATTTGATGTGAGTTTTTTTTTCTACAATGGCTTTCTTTTTGCCACTCTCCCATAAAGGCCAGTTCTGTGAAGCACCCAGGCTACTGTTGCCGTATGCACAGTGTCTCCCAGCTCAGCTGTGGAAGACTGTAACTCCTTTACAGTTGCCATAGGCCTCTTGGTGGCATCCTTGACTAGTGCCCTTCTCGCCTGGATACTCAGTTTTTGAGGATGGCCTGTTCTAAACAGATTCACAGCTGTGCCATATTCTCTCCATTTCTTAACAATGGACTTTACTGTACTCCAGGGGATATGCAGTGCCTTGGAAATGTTCTTATATCCTACCCCTGATTGGTGCTTTTGAAGAATCTTATTCCGGATTTGCTTTGAATTTTCCTTCGTCTTCATGTTGTAGTTTTTGTTAGGAAATGTACTAACCAACTGTGGGACCTCCCAGAGACAGGTATATTTAACCTGAAATCATGTAAAACACCTTAATTGCACACAGATGGACTCCATTCAACTAATTATGTGACTTCTAAAGACAATTGGTTGCACAAGAGCAAAGGGGGTGAATACGTATGCAATCAAATATTTTCAGTTTTATATTTGTAAATCATTTAGAACAATTTTTAGATTTTATTTTTCACTTTGACATTATGGACTTTTTTTGTGTTGTTCAGTGGCAAACACTCCTAATTAAATCCATTTTGAGTCCATGTTGTAACACAATAAAATGTGGAAAAGTCCAAGGGGGGTGAATACTTTTGAGAGCCACTGTACATATGGCACAAGGTAATGCACTGATTGTACTGCATTTTCCAAATGTGGTTTTCTAGATTTTATGATTCATAGTTTACATTAAAGCCATATTGGCTGTAAAGATGCTAAATAGTTTGCAAAAGTTAGCATCACCTAGAATTAAGATTGAAACCAGAACTCATAATTATATATATATATATATATATATATATATATATATATATATATATATATATATATACACACACACACACACACACAGATTTCACGTATTTTATTTAACAATCAAAATGTAATAAAAAAAAACAAAAACAAATGTTATCGCAAAAGTCTACCAGAAGCCATAATAGTAGTACAGTATTTCAACTAAGATTTCAAAATGTCACGTTTTTCAATTTTTGTCAGTTTTTTTGTTAAGTACTATTGAAAACTACAAAGCGGTATGTAATTCAATATGTTAATGTGACATTATTTATCAGGTTTCATTTAACTTTATGAAGCAAAATTAGTTATATATGGTGATGCAAAACTTTTCAAACCCTATAAAACTATGTACATTTAATAGTACCCCTTACAGAGACAAGTGGCTGGCATATTTCGCTTTCAGTATATCAGTATTTTGAATTGAGCGCCAAACGTGGTACTCCAAATCTGGTGATGGACATCAACCCCCGGTATAGATAATTTTCACTGTTTTTGGGACAGACTAGGTCCTTGTAGTGTGGGTAAATCATTGTTAATGTGGTAAAATTATATATATATATATACAGTACTGTGCAAAAGTTTTAGGCATGTGTGAAAAAATGCTATAAACTAAGAATGCTTTCAAAAATAGACATGTTAATAGATTATATTTATCAATTAACTAAATGCAAAGTGAGTGAACAGAAGAAAAATTTAAATCAAATCCATATTTGGTGTGACCACCCTTTGCCTTCAAAACAGCATCAGTTCTTCTAGGTACACTTGTACAAAGTCAGGGATTTTGTAGGCATATAGTCAGGTGTATGATTAAACAATTAAGAACATAAGAACATAAGAAAGTTTACAAACGAGAGGAGGCCATTCGGCCCATCTTGCTCGTTTGGTTGTTAGTAGCTTATTGATCCCAAAATCTCATCAAGCAGCTTCTTGAAGGATCCCAGGGTGTCAGCTTCAACAACATTACTGAATTGATGATCATTAGCACCATACCAAACAGGTGCTAATGAT
The DNA here is from genome assembly GCF_017654505.1 of Polyodon spathula. Lineage (NCBI taxonomy): Eukaryota > Metazoa > Chordata > Actinopteri > Acipenseriformes > Polyodontidae > Polyodon > Polyodon spathula. Next base: position 85,486,963 of record NC_054534.1, on the reverse strand, counting down.
CATCAATTCAGTATGTAGGTTGAAACACAATCATTAACTGAAACAGAATCAGCTGTGTTGGAGGAATACAACTGGGTGAGGAACAGCCAAACTCAGCTAACAAGGTGAGGTTGCTGAAGACAGTTTACTTTCAAAAGTCATACACCATGGCAAGACTGAGCACAGCAACAAGACACAAGGTAGTTATACTGCATCAGTAAGATCTTTCCCAGGCAGAAATTTCAAGGCAGACAGGGGTTTCCAGATGTGCTGCCAAGCTCTTTTGAAGAAGCACAAAGAAATGGGCAACGTTGAGGACCGTAGACAAAGTGGTCGGCCAAGGAAACTTGCTGCAGCAGATGAAAGACACATAATGCTTACTTCCCTTCACAATCTGAAGATGTCCAGCAATGCCATCAGCTCAGAATTGGCAGAAAACTGTGGCACCCTGGTACACCCATCTACTGTCCGAAGAAGTCTGGTCAGAAGTGGTTCATGGAAGTCTTGCGGCCAAAAAGCCATACCTCCGACACAGAAACAAGGCCAAGCGACTCAACTATGCACGAAAACACAGGAACTGGGGTGCAGAAAAATGGCAGCAGGTGCTCTGGACTAATGAGTCAAAATTTGAAATATTTGTCTGTAGCAGAAGGCAGTATGTTTGCCGAAGGGCTGGAGAGTGGTACACGAATGAGTGTCTGCAGGCAACA